>NC_070594.1:8776213-9076213 GCF_027409825.1 Scomber japonicus | reverse complement strand
TATCCGTCTCTGTACACTTTTATTCACAGTTTCAAGTCGACATGTCTCCCTCTGTGGAAATCATTCAGTTACGTGATGTGAAGCTCAGATTTTGTTGAAAGTCTGTCACACCCCCCCTCCCCCACCCTCGTTATAAATTCCTGCTGTCTCTGAGAACCTTGAACAGCTGGAAACAACCAAACACATCTGATGGCAAAATAAATACTTGATGCCAGTCAGATTTAGAGATTTGAAGGCTTGTGTTCTTGTTATTCAAACTGTGAGGAGATTCAATCCCTCACTCTCACGCATCGCAAACATCCCAGAGACTTAACAAGACACGCCAAGTATGTCAAACTTTGGATATTCGTAAATCTGGTGTGTATGGGCCAATACTGAGACTTATATTTGGTAACTCAAAGGGTTTGGAGAAAAACAAAAAGCATAAGAGAAAAAGTTACAGCATGTCTCAAATCACATACTCACGTTACACTTTCATGTAGTACACTGTATGTACAACTATAACAAGGTGTAGTGGAGAATGTATGAAAACACTAATATGAAATAATATACAAAACACTGCTAGGTTCAGCTCATCTCAACAAGCAAAGAACAAACCTAATCTATTTCAGTCTCTGAAGGAACAAAGAAATTGTGACCTTACATTAAAATGATAAACTCAACCCTTGTTGCTTCTTTACGTTTACAAAGCAATTATAGTTTTAGTCAGTGAAGTTTTAAACTAATAATCTCAAAGATCTCCGTCTCCTACTCTTTGGCGACACCTATGGCGATAAATTGTAATTGCAGGTGTGTTCTTTGCACCTCACTTACCAGAGATCACAACAGTGTCGCCTGTGTAACTTCAGTAACCATTTACTCGCAATGCTAGCAGAGAGCGGTAAAAATAGTCCAGCTGATTTACACACAGTGTTGAAGAGCAAGTATGTTGCATTTAGGCTTTACACCGATCTGATCGGCTATATCGGCCGATATTTTGCATTTTATGCATTTGTGTGATCGGCTGTAATGTCTTAATTCACAGATCCGATCAATGTCGTCATGTTGAAACTTTTTGCAGATGCTCACGTTGCATAGATTGCAGATGGCACGAGCAGAGTTTTTTGAATCTTGAATCATTAGCTGTCAGATTCAAACAAACATGTGGGTGTTGTGGGCAGACAGATAAAACACAAGCTATTTAACAATCTGTGCAACACTAAAGAACCTCGTGGGGAAGCATCTGCAAAATGTTTCAACACCACAAATGTACCTGGATAGGGAACACGAGGAGGAGCATGCCGAGTTTAAGAAACGGAGTGTGGACAAAGAAGACGTTGTCGGATCGGTGATCGGTTTATTTAAACTCACTGATCGGTGATCGGCCCCAACAATCCTGATCGTGTAAAGCCTAGTTGCATTAGCTCCGGCTGCCCTCTCTACCAATCACTGCCAGGTGATGGAAGACACGTTAATAACTATGTCGCCACCAACACCCAGTGGGTAAAACTCTAATAATACTTAAAGTGCAAGCGCTTCCATCAGTGGTCTTTAGGCTCAATCAACATTATGTTACTTCAGCGATAGATAGTTAATTAACAGATACTTGTTTAAATGACAATCTTCAAGATTATGACTTTAAATTAATCTCTTAATTTCTCTGTAAAACTGAATCGCTTGAGAATACAAGACAGCTGTGGCCGTGAATTCAAATGAGGTGATGGATAATAAAATCATACTGAATAAGAAATGAGCTCCAGGTTTATCAGAGAGTCACTGGAGGATTTTAAATAACCTCGTGTGGTTCTCTCTCTCTCTCTCTCTCTCTCTCTCTCTCTCTCTCTCTCTCTCTCTCTCTCTTTCTCTCTCTCTCTCTCTCTCTCGCTCTCTCTCTCTCTCTCTCTCGCTCTCTGTGCTTCAGGATTCCTTCACTATGTGATAATGAGGTCTCTGAAGTACTAGTACATTTTACAAGAGTAATGTTGTTTAGTAACTCTGATACATTCCCAGTGGTGAAATAAGTACATACAATGTTGAGGTATTATATGAATAAAGTTTGATTGATGGGAAATATTGTACATTTATTTAGTAGTTGCTGTTATTAGTTTGCAAGCATTTGTAAAATTCTTTGTGATGCTTCTGTCCTTCTTTCTTTCTTTCCTTCCTTCCTTTCCTTAATCCCTTCCTTTTGTCCTTCTTTCCTTCCTTCCTTCCTTCCTTCCTTCCTTCCCTTCCTCCCTTCCTTCTGTCCTTCTTTCTTCCCTTCTTCCTTCCTTTCCTTAATCCCTTCCTTCTGTCCTTCTTTCCTCCCTCCCTCTTTCTTCCCTTCCTTCCCTCCTTCTTTCCTTCCTTCCTTCTTTCCGTCCTTTCTTCCTTCCTTCCTCCTTCCATCCTTCCTTCCTTCCTTCAAAATCTTCAACTTAATGCAAAAAATGTTCCCAGTCTTTTGCTGAGTTTAGTGCAAATTTTAACTAAATGATGAGCTTTTTAGTTTTCAGCACTGCTACAGATAATCAATACTTATTTAACTGGAAACAACTATTCCTATCAATTACTTAAATAGTTCTTCCAGATTTAATTAGGGCTCTGCAAAGTGAAGTAATAGCACCAGATCAGACCTGCTGATCCTCAGAGATAAATCACCTTGATAAAAAGCTGCTCTCAGATTAGTAACATCAGGTGATACGTGGATATATCTCGACATCGCAGATACGTAATGTGGATATCGGAAGCCAGTCAGGTGGACAGTTGTCAAACAGGAATGTAAATCGAGTTTCAGTCAAAGAAATGCAAAGACAGGTTCGCTGAGGACACGATGAAGATGCAATTTACAGGAATCATTTCGTTCTGCCATGACTGACAGATGCACAAGAAGAGGATCTCACACTGATAGCAACACAGACTTATACAGACATGTGGACAGACAGATAGGCATTTTATGAATAGCTCTCTTGTGCTATTTGGATGAAATTGCTCGGCACAGAAAATCCCTCCGGGGCACTGCGAGGCGGCGAGCTTTAGAAACGTAATAAGGTGCCAAACTGGTGAAGACCAAACACAACGCGGGCCAATTTAAAAAAATGATTCAAATAATGATTAACATGTGCATCAGAGGAGGCTTATAAAGACCATTAGCCATTGGAGATAAATAGCTGCTACTGTACTGGTGACACATATTGAGCATATCAGTGGCCTAGTGTTGATTCACTGAGCTGCTGGTGGAAGACAAAATATGAGTTTTAACTTCTTATTTTGACAGAAAATTTATATATTTTTATCAGGGAGTTAATAGTGAGGAGAGGGGAGTGTGATTTGGTTGATTTTCAACCTGGTGATTTGGTTTAAACGGATATATTTTAGGATTATTAATAGTAATAAATAATAGTTTTTAAAGCTTAACTAGTTTTTATATGTTCATTGATATCACTGTTTTCACTTATTTCTTGCAAAACAAATCTTGACCTCAGTGAGATTTCCTGAATAAATTCAAAGTGAGCTTAACTAACAGCGGGACAATCAGACCTTCTCCTGCTGCTCTGTCCAAAATATTTTAAGACGGCACAATAAAAAGTCTTTATAAAAAATATAAAAAATATTTGGCTTTTAATGCAGGTGACGGAAAATTGAAAATACATCTAAATTATGCAATGTAATTGAAATTGAAATGAATTGAATTGAAAAATGTGGTTATTAATTTCATTTAACCCTCCTGTTGTCCTCAAGTCAAGGAAGGAAGGGAGGAAGAAGGAAGGAAGGAAGGAAGGAAAGGAGGAGGAAGGAAGGAAAGAAAGAAGGAAGGAAAGGAGGAAGGAAGGGAGGAAGAAGGAATGAAAGGGGGGAGGAAGAAGGAAGGATGGAAGAAAGGGAGGAAGGAAAGAAGAAAGAGAGGAAGAAGGAAGGATGGAAGGGAGGAAGAAGGAAGGAAAGGAGGAAGGAAGGGAGGAAGATGGAATTAAAGGAAGGAAGGATGGAGGAAAGAAGGAAGGAAGAAAGGAAGGAAGGGAGGAAGATGGAATTAAAGGAAGGAAGGATGGAGGAAAGAAGGAAGGAAGAAAGGTAGGAGGGAGGGATGACAGAGATAAGGAGGAAGGGAGGAAAGACACACGGAAAGAAATAAGGAAGGGAGGGGGGGAGGAAAGAAGGAACAGTCAAAACAAACGGGGTCAATTTGACCAGAGAGGACGACACGAAGGTTAATTGCTTGGTAAAGATTTATAAATACTAAAAAAGTTACTGCAATGACTCAAGTCTCCATATGAGTTTAGGAAACCTTCAGACCAGTTTAACTATAGATATAAATGTTGGTGTTGTAACGCATATCGATCAGAGGCCTTTATTAAGCTCCAGAGGAAATTGCATCATATAATACTACTCTCTACACTTGCAGAAGCATTCTATTGAAATGATTTGTTTAGCAGCAATATAAGCTTTTATTAGATGTATGTAATGAACGAGTGAACTAATGGAGGCAGGAGAAAATGCAAAAGATCTGGATGAAACAGCTTCTTTTTTTTCCTTTTTTTTTTACCTCATTACGTGCCAGATGGATTGAGTTAATGAAAGATGTAAGAAAGTGAGAATCCTGAAAGTAATTTGGCAAAACTGAACACTTTTTGATATCATCATCATTTGAGGAAAGTCCAGCAGCCTGGAGTGGCCGCAGTAGCTAATATATTATTTTATGCCTCTCTTCTTAAGATCAGGACCTAATTATCTTGTTACCTCCAGTTAAGAAAGTCTTCTTTTGCTCTTAGGACTTTTTTATGCAATATCCTTAAATTGTAACGGACAAAAAGCCTGAGATTAGATGTTTTTGGGTGATCAGGTAAGAACATAGAGATGAAAAATATATGTGAATGAAATAATATTATAATTAAGTGCTTTGACCAAGATAATGGACTTAAAATGATAAATCAGAGTTAATTAAGAAGTGATCCAAAGATAAGATTTATACATCGAGATGGTGAAATAATTAAAGAAGAGCTTCACTGACAGTACAGAGGTTTTCCTCGCTGTACTTATTCCTCGTGTACATACTGACTATTAAAAGATCTCCTTCAAAGTGATTAAGGCAAAAATCCACAGTGTGCCCACACAGTCATTTAAAAGTTGATGTGAAGCTTATATGAAGTTTCAGCAGTCTGAGTTAGTTGTATGAAGTGATATCTGACACATTTACAGTCTTTCTAGCATTAAATTCCCTCTTTATGTTTCAAAAAGAAGGACTATGGCACTAAAAAGACTGTAATGTTGAAAGATATCTACTTGATTTGACTCATTTGGACAGCTTTTAAATACATTTGGACTGTGGACTTTTGTCCCCATTACTTACATTGTAAGTGCATTAGTGCATTAGGAAGAGATATTCTAATGGTCAGTATGAAACAGGAGGAATGTTACTTTATTTTACTTAATTTGGTCTGTGAAATTTTAATTGAAATACATTAACAACAATTTTGCACCATCTGCCACTTATTGTAATAATGACATATGTACATAGTATAACTTTATGTTCCTTGTATATATAATTTATCCTTTTTTAATTTATTCTCCCTTATTCATTCTTTGTATATATTCTATATATGTATATATATATAAAGAAGTTTAATATTTATGTTTGTTGTGTGAAGGAGGTTATTAATGAAAGAGGAGATTAAACAAAACTGGATGGTGACAATAATCCACATTAGTGTCCTCTTTTTGGACTCTCCAGCTCTTTGTTTCTTCAAAGCAGCACTGTCAAGACAGTTTGTGAATGATCAATGGCGCAGATTTGCACTTCAAAGTTTGCCAAATGGTAACTGTCACTGTGTGTTCGTGTGTGTGTGCGTGTGCATATGTGTGTGTGTATGTTTAATTCATTTTTGTGTTTCTTGTTCTTATTCAACCTGTAAAGTGTGCAGAAGTCCCTTGGGTGATGTACTATTAACATAAGTTGGAGAGCAAATTTCACACACTCAATTAAAAGTTACAATGTCAAAGTATTTTCTGATCTAATGACAGGGTTGGAAGAAGTACTCAGATCTTTTACTTGTAAAAGTGGACAGCTGTGGCCTAAAGGTTAGAGAAGTGAGGTTATAACTGTAAGGTTGTTGGTTCAGGCCTCGGACCGGCAGGATAATAAATCCTGGCCAAGGCCCTTAACCCCCACTGAAACTTCCCTGAATGAATTAATATAGGCTAAAAAAAAATCCTTAACCCTCCTGTTGTCCTCGAGTCAAGGAAGGAAGGGAGGGAGGGAGGGAGGAAGGAGGGAAAGAAGGAAGGGAGGAAGGAAGGAATGAAGGGAGGGAGGAAGACGGAAGGAAAGGAGGGAAGGAAGGAAGGAACAGTCAAGTTGACAGGGTCAATTTGACCCAGGAGGACGACACAAAGGTTAATAAGTAGAAGTCCTACATGAAAAATCCTACCTAAGTTTTTCATAATTGTTTACACTATTTTTCTGAATCATTTTCCAAACACAAAACCACAACCACTGCAATGTTATGTTATGTTAGTTTATGGCTATTGTTTGTGTGTATGGAAATGTGCATCATTATGAGAACCCTTTTCGTTTCCCTCCCTCAGCTCTCATGGTGTGTTAATGAATACGCTACTGTGTGTATTGAGAGTTGGCCATCGCTTTAGCTGGTGACGCTACACTCTCTGCTCGGCTGCACTGAGGATGCCATGTAGTCCGTCCAGGAATGTGATGAGACACGCAATGTTGTAGGGATCGAGGTTGGCATGGCGATGGATGACGCATTGCTGGCTAACAGCTGCACACATGGTGATATTTCCTCCACGCTGTCCAGGGACATTCACAATAGCACAGTGGCCATTAATCCAAGACTCTCAAACAGACAACGAGACAATATGAGAAATAGACCTTGAGCAGTCAATATGGTGAAGCATAATGCACTGAATACACTGCTCTAATCTGGTGTATTGTGTACAGTATTGGCTGAAAAATGTAGTTAAAGTATTGCAGTAAAAGTATTGGTGTGGTCCCTCTTAAGGCCTATTTATGCTCAACATTAAATACGGATACAGATACGGACGGAGCCTTCTGTCCGTGCTCTGCCTTCATTTTGTCTGTATTTCTGCACGTTTCCATAAAGCTTACGGATACGGACCAAACGGAGCAGTACCACTGGAAACCGTGGGGGGGGCAGTGTTGCTGTCACTACCATAGACTGTATAAAAGAAATGGATGTAACATCTCTGACGTCACCCATTGGTGACGTTAGTTTCGAATCTGGGCAGTGCCATCTTGAAAATTTCAGGTTCATGCTGGGAAAGGGTTAGCACGTTAGTTAACACAGATTCTACTTATATGGGCATGAGGCGGGGCCATGGGCGGAGCGGGGAGGTTGCTATGGTTGTGAGGGCTGGATCTCGAGGACATTGGGCAATCAACCTGTCAATCAGGACGTAGCCACGCCCTAATGCATACCCTGCTTTATCGTCAAATATAAAATCAGGGAGGCCAAAATTTCACAAATGAACATCATACTGCATTGAAGAAGGCTTTAAACTAGCGATTGAGACCATAAACACATTTTGAAAACGTTTACTGAGGTTAGAAATCAAGTGAGAAGTTGGTGAATTCTCCATTGACTTGTATTGAGACGGAAGTACTTTTGAGATCAAAGCGGTCGCCCCCTGGAGGTGTTTTACTAGAATGCAGTTCTAAGTTATTTCCGCATTGGCCTCATTTCAGTATTTATATTACCAATATTCACTATTTGGTTTGAGCTGTACTGCTTTTTGTAAGATGTCAAAAGCCAAAAAGGTTGGAAATTTGAGTGTAAATTTACCTGACACAATTTGTGTTAAAATGGCTCACACATTGATTGTGTTCAATTTAAAACAACGTGTAGTCGATGAGCACACTCGTCGCCACGTGTTAAAATTCTACATGTCATTTTTAACACATCTCTTTTTGCAGTGCACACATTAAAGTCTTCCAAGAGAAGAGGAAGAGACTTAAATGAATAGCCAATACATTACAGATGTCACTACCCTTGTGCAATAGAAAGTAGTCAAGGATACAAGTGTGACATTTTCTCGTATTTCTAATTTTACTTTTGCATGCAATGAATTAAAAGGCCATTTTATCAGCTAAGCACGATGCCATATTGTTCCCCTGGCGTTGACTCGTTTTAAAATACACTCCATGAATTCAAAATGGGTTATCTGTAATCCTCAAAAGCTCAATCCTGACAACTCTCTCGCTCCAGGTGGAAATTAATGCTGGAGGGTGTCCAAATTGAAATACTTGAACCTTCTGAAATAATCCTGCTGTTGATGTGGGTAAAATAAGAATAAGGAATATTATTATTTGCCAAATGTCTTTACGGAGATATTTGTTTCTTTTGTGGTGACAGTGGAGACATTATTCACAGCTGATGTCAGAGCTCTGAATGAAGTTGGTGCATGTGAGTTTGGAGGTGGATGATATTACACAAAATTAATCTTTCCTTGTGAGTCATGAGCAGATGGAGCAGCTTAGCACATTATGAGAATCTCTTTCATATTTCACAGTTTGAATGATTTAACCTTTGTGCTGTCCTCCCGGGTCAAACTGACCCCATCTGTTTTGACTGTTCCTTCCTTTCTTCCTTCTTTCTTTCTTTCCTTCCTTCCTTCCTTCCTTCCTTCCTTCTTTCCTTTCCTTCTTCCCTTCCTTCTGTCCTTCTTTCCTTCCCTTCTTCCATCCTTTCTTTCCTCCCTTCCTTCTGTCCTTCTTTCCTCCTTCCTTTCCTTTCCTTCCTCCCTTCCTTCTGTCCTTCTTTCCTTCTGTCATTCTTCCTTCCTTTCCTTCCTACCTTCCTTCTGTCCTTCTTTCCTCCTTCCTTCCTTCCTCCCTCCCTCCTTCTCTCTTTGCTACCTTCCCTCCCTCCGTCCCTCCAACCCTCCTTCTCTCTTTCCTTCCTTCCCTCCCTCCCTCCTTCCTCCCTACCGTCCCTCTATCCTTCCTTCCTTCCTTTCTTGCCTTCTTCCTCCCTTCCTCCCTTCCTTCCTCCTTTCCTTCCTTTTTCCTTCCTTCCTAACTTCCTTTCTTGGCATTATATTTTTGGCAGAACTGTTCAAAATGTTCAACTTAATGCTAAAAAATGTTCCCAGCGTCTTGCTGAGTTTTCATCAAAGTTTAGTGCAAATTTTAACCAAATTTAAAGAATATAAGAGTAGATATTGAACAATGAATATTCTCACACATAGATTCAGTTTAATCCTGCGTTTTACAGAAAAACAAAAGTCAAAGCAGGCACCACATCTAATAATACCAACGCAAAATTTACATTTTCTGTCTCTGTCCTACGGCCACTGTCAAAACCTTTTCTCTTTTCTGTCAGTAACTGCAGCATCTTCATCTTGTCCTCTGGCCCATTTATGAAAAACTGAATATGTCCACCTCAAAGGTATTATGATGTTCAGGCTTTGAGATACAGACATATATTAGGATTTTTTTTTAAAGCTCCATACTCATTTGAAATACACTGTGATATCTGCTGTGAATGAGTTCATTCATTTGTTGCTCTCAGGTTTCCCATTTCATTTTATTTACACGTTGCAACCTCTAGTGATATAAACTGTAAACTGTATTTTTCTACAAAAGTCCTCCAGTGCGTCGTTTTAATTGAACTTCTGACACTGCGGCCCTCACACAGGCCTCTGCAGCACCCAGAAGAATTGTTAATACGTTTTTTTTGTATTGCTCCTTCTTCAAAAAGATGAACCTCTTAAGCTCCGAACCCTCCCCCTCTATCTTCTTTTATAGGAGTTTTATCCGACTAATCTTTGGCTCTTGAGGTCTTTCTTGGACAAAAAAATAAAAAATAAAAAAAATCACTCACTCTTCAACAAGATGTAACACGACCACAATCCCAAAGGAGGTCCTTTAAACTGTCAATCACAAATTCCATCTATTCTCTGAGACTTGTTGATTTGAAGTTGGAGTTTTTTTTCTTTTCAGGATCAAAGATTGAGCAGTTTATGTCATTTATTTCATTCTGCTAACATTTCTGTCTGCAGGTACTACATCCTGATCTCCACCGCATGCCAATAGCATTTAAAGGGGACATATTCTGCACATTTCCAGGTCTATATTTATATAATTGGGCTTTACTGGGGAAACCCCCCAAAAAAGGAAGCATTCAGATGCTGACTTTTGACTTGCATTTCCAGTTAACATCAAGTTTTGGACTTTGTTTGAAATAGCAGAGAGGCAGTTATGAGCAAATATATATATATATATATAAATATTTGCTCATAACTGCCTCTCTGCTATTTCAATTCCCTCATTTGAAATAATCAAAGGATTATTTCAAATGAGGGAAGTTAAATATGATCTCCATATATATCCATATTCAAAAAAACTATTCAAAACTTCATTGTATAACAACAGAAGGAGTTGTGAGCTGTGATCTGTGGAACGACTGGAGTGAAGAAATGAAAACCTGCAGAGCATTAAATAATTTTAAAGAAATCTATAAAAAATAACATATTGGACAGATATAGAAAGGATCAACTAAGAGGTGGGCTGAAATAAACTGTCTTTTTGACTTGTTATTGTTTCTTTGTTGTAGTCATCTTTATTCTCTTGTGTAGTTTTAAATGTTTTTTTGGTTTTGTATTGATTTTTAGAGTAAACAAAAGGAGGGTATACCCTTTTCAAACATTGAATGGTTATTATTTTTGTTGTTTATCTACAGTTTGCTGTCATTTCTATTTTGTTTTATTTCGCTGCCTATATATATATATATATATATTTAACTTTGCTATTTTAACATGTTCGAAGTAAATAAATGAAATAAAGTCCATGTTTGGTGTATGCTGTATTTGAGAAGCTCCTCATGTCTGTGTTAGCACATGAACATACTTACATTAAGCATGTTAACACACTTAACTATTAGCATTAAATATTAAGCATGTCAGTATAACACGCTACCAATTAGCATGTCAGCATGTTAGGTATGTTACGTTAACATGTTTTATACACCAGATACTGAATTAGAGTGCTGGAGTAGCTAAAAGTATAAACATCAATGAGCTAATTAACTAACAATATTAATCCTGTTTTTACTCAGTCAGCACAAGCAAAGTCTTCCCCTCTCATTACCAGAGCTATGTGGAGTGAGTGGAAAGTCACTACTGCCGCTTTAACCGCAGTGATTGACTATTGACTACACAGTGTTACATGGCCCATGAAATTTCTCAGTGGAACAATTACTGCTTGTCTTTTCTCACCTTGACAACACAATTACTTGTTCTGAATATATGTGAAGACAGAATAAGTCAACATTTATTTGCACAAAAAAAAAAAAAAAAAAAGCTGAAAAGTCTGAAGTCATAAAGGCTGTGACAGCACAGTGCTGCGTGTCATCAGTCAAGTCCATAAATGTCTACATAAAGGCATGATAATAATGCTGCTGTCAGTCAGTGTGTTATACAAGCATAAAATACTCTTCCTTTGGCATCAGTACCTGTAACTCTGTGTGTGTTTGGTTCAAGTAACTGAATGTTTTCATTATAACATCATGTTTTTTTAATGAGTTCCTCTCTGTGTGATTGTGATGTGTTCGCCCATGTTAATATATGTGATGTGGGTAAGTGTTTTGAGTTGAATGTATTTTCCCTTTTGGCAGTGGTAAAAATTACATTTACTCAACTTACAATTTCGAGGTCCTTCCATTTGATCCATGAATCTACTTTCTACTTCCACTCCTCTACATTTAAGAGGGAAATATTGTACTTTCTACTCCACTACATTTATTTGACAGCTTTATTTACTTTTCAGATGAATATTTGACACAATGAATAATATGACAAGCTTTTAACCGTCCTGTTGTCCTCCTGAGTGATGAGGGAAGGAGGAAGGAAGTAAGGAGAGAAGGTAGGAAAAAGGAGGAAGGAGGAAGGAAGGGAGAAAGAAGGAAGGAAGGGAGGAAGGATGGAAAGAAGGAAGGAAGAAAGGAAGGAAGGAAGGAAGGAAGGAAGGAAGGAAGGAAGGAAGGAAGGAAGGAAGGATGGATGGATGGAATGATTCTATTCTACTCTATTCTATTTTCACTTATTCTATTCTATTCTATTCTATTCTATTCTATTCTATTCTATCCCATTCCATTCTATTCAATTCTATCTTATTCTATTCTATTCTGTTCTATTCTATCTTATTCTATCCCATTCCATTCTATTCTATTCTATCTTATTCTATTCTATTCCATTCCATTCCATTCCATTCCATTCCATTCCATTCTATTCTATTCTATTCTATTCTATTCTATTCTATCTTATTCTATCCCATTCCATTCTATTCTATTCTATCTTATTCTATTCTATTCTATTCTATTCTATCTTATTCTATTCTATTCTATTCTATTCTATTCTATTCTATTCTATCTTATTCTATCCCATTCCATTCTATTCTATTCTATCTTATTCTATTCTATTCTATTCTATTCTATTCTATTCTATCTTATTCTATTCTATTCTATTCTATTCTATTCTATTCTATTCTATACACATATACTTTTACTTCAGTAGGCTTATGCAGGCCATGTAATAGAGTATTTTTTACATTGCTGTATTAGTACTTTTACTGAATTAAAGGATCTAAATACTTTTTCCATCACTGCCTGGTGGTTATAAAGAGAAGTTAAAATATTTCAGGAGTTTGAGTTTGAAATTGTATGCTCTGTTTTCTCCAAGGTAGATAAACACATAAATAAAGTGAACACTTGAAAAACAACTTGGTGATCTAAGCTAATGAAAAACTCGAGTGTTCACCTTGCTGCCATGTTTTCTTTCTCCCTCATTCCTTTATCTGTTTCTGCTCAGCCACAAACTCAAGCACCCATTTAGCACATCTAATAGCGCCGCTCCCCGCAGATAAAAGTTACTCGATCAAGGCGTGTTCTCAGACGGAGGCACCCTGCAATATCTTGACATTTACTGTGCAGAATCTCAGGCACGCCGCAATCACACGGCAGCCCTGCTCCTGAGTGGAGTCGGACAGATAAGCCGGTGGAGACACATCAGCTGTGCGGGTCTTTATCCCCGGCCCGAGAGCTGTGAAGGACTAGGCTGCTGCCATTGTGGAGCCATGCTGAATCGCCCAGGAGATATCTATACCTCAAACAGCTGAGGAAATTGCTCTCTGAAGCTTTAAAAAAATTCATGATTTCAATAGTGATGGTTGGAAAAAACTCAATATGCAATTGATTTTCTTTTTTTTTTTTCCCCTTCTTTTTTCCCCCCTTCTGCCCTTCCCTCCTTGGTGCGGTGACAGAAATGGAGTTGCAGGGTAGATGTGAGGCTGAAATGCTCAGACACAATCATGGATTTGTGGCACCGCTGAGGACTCATCTGACATGTAATGTTGTTGTGCCGCAAGTCACACAGCCACAGCCAAAGTTATTCTCATCCCAGAAACAGCACTGAGTTAACACTGTCGCTGGATATTACAGTGAGAAACACACAGAGGGTTTGATAAAAACTTCCAATCAGATGCTGAGATTAGAGGTTTTTGCATTCAGACAGTTTAAACTGACTGTTGGTCATGTGATGAAGCTGTTTGAGTACAATTGCTAAAATCATATATCACTGTATATGTAATTCCTCATTCTGATGGAAATCAAATATCTGACAACTCATGGTGCTTCATTATCAAAAATCGTTTAAATTCAATATTATACAACTGTCTGATTTATTGATTTGCAACATATGATGGTTTAATACCAGGCGGACAGAAGGAAAGGAAGGAAAAGAAGGACAGAGGAAAAGAAGGAAGGGAGGAAGGACAGAAGGAAGGAAGGAAAGGGGTGGAGGAAGGAAAGAAGGAAGGGAGGAAAGAGAAGAAGAAAAGAAAAAAAGAGAGGAAGGGAGGAAGAACAGACCAAAGGAAGGAAGGAAGGAAGGAAGGAAGGAAGGAAGGAACAGTCAAAACAGACGGGGTCAATTTGACCTGGGTGGACGACACAGAGGCTAAAAGCTGATGTTGTGTTCTGCTCAAAACTAATGGCCAAAAGGGGAACTTAGCTAACTAAAATACCTTTATTTATTTTTTTACAGTTTCTTCTCATTTGGTGATGCTGGTTTGGTTGGAAGAGGAGAACTGTATTTATATGTGTTTGCACAGTCAATATATTTACATACAGCTTAGATTATGATGTAGAATCTGTGTATATTAGTATACAGGGTGTTATTTTCACTGCTCTCTCTCTCTACATCTCACCTCACTGGACAAATAAAGATTAAAGAGGAGCCCAAACACAGTAATGAACTCTGTAGGAGATGAAAATAAAACAAGCTATGGGACTTGACCATTTATTTTCACTGAGCAAGTGTACCGAAGGCCCGCTGAAGTGAAATGTCAGAACCAATTTAATGATTTTTATCTTAAACACGATCGCAATTTCACTGCCGTAGCTGTAGTTTCATCCCCTTGGCCCACAGCTCGTTTTGTGATGATGGGCCAGTTTCATTGTATAATTTAGCATTCAAGGACAGCAATATTTAAGTTATTTAAGTGGTGTTTTGTGAGGGAAGTTCACTTTAAAGTTTACAGCTGAAGGTTAATGTGCCTGCAGAAGTTCTTCCCACAGTACACGGAGGTGAAGGCAGGCTGGGGAATAACTGTGGACCAGTACATAACTAGAT
Source organism: Scomber japonicus (assembly GCF_027409825.1). Classification (NCBI taxonomy): domain Eukaryota; kingdom Metazoa; phylum Chordata; class Actinopteri; order Scombriformes; family Scombridae; genus Scomber; species Scomber japonicus. Next base: position 9,061,591 of record NC_070594.1, on the reverse strand, counting down.
CAATAACAGGGACAATCGGTAAAAAAAAATAAGAGGAGACAGGAAATCAATAGCTCAGCAGAGTGTTAAGTTGCTCATCATTTGCAAATCAGAAGAATTGTGTGGAGGCGTGTTGCTTCATTTTAAGAGGAAATTCAATTATGTAAAAGTAATTGCATTGCAGATTGTAGTTTTGACTTAAAAGAATGAAAACATTTTTGAGGACATTTTGCACAATTTTATTAGGAGACAAAAACACACAAAAACCTCTTGACATAATTAACTCTTACCCTACAGTAACATATTTCATTTGTATTACTATTTTCTTTATTTAATCTTTATTTTGCTTTTTGTAATTTTTTTCTGTTATTTATATACTGTTATAACGCCAGTAATCAGAAATCTCTACCCACTGAAGTCTGGAGATCTCTACATGTACGATAGTTACTTGAATGGCAGTGATTTCTGTCCAATAACAAACCTACACCCTTCACCCTTTTGTCAAGCATACTGTATGCCTCACTGGAAATAATGCTCTGACTAAGATTGTTCCTTAGTCTCTACGAGTGAAGCCTTAAGAGATTGATCTGTGTGGTCGGATGTTAACCATGTTCAAAGTTCCAAAACATGAGTTGAACCTATGTAAAAAATATCTCTGCAAGTCAAAAGCTTGAGCTTCAACCAGGTCTGAATGCTTTGTTTGTGATGTTTTTTTTTAAATATTGCCATTCATTTTTCTTGCTCAGGCTGTTGCTAAGGTTTATCCATGTGTTGTTTGCATTGTCAACTCTCATATTTCGGATCAGACTTTAGCTTGAACAAGTACAGACGGATTTAAGAGGTTGACATGAGAAAATAACTAGAAAAAGTAGTGAAATCGTGCAGCTGTAGTTTGTTTAAGTAGCCTCTAGAGCTGGAGGGACCAATCAGAGCAGAGTGAGCTCATCAGGAGGCGGGCCACAAAGATACAGGAGCTAAAACGGCCTGTTTCTGACAGAGGCTGAACTGAGGTGCTGCACATAAGTTAAATAAGGAGTTTTTAAAATATTCCAGTAGAGCCCCAGAATAAAAATATAGACCTAGAAATGTGCAGAATACGTCTCCTTTAAGAGTTTCTTCACCAAATAGACAGCAACAATAATGAGTACAAATAAAAAGCATATAAAAGCCCACAAAAAAAATCACATCTCTCAAGAATACATCACAACATCAGAGTGAAAACACTGTTTAGTCACATAAAATATTACATCCTTTAAGGAAAATGTAAGAGTCCTTAAAACAACCCAATAACAGTCTAGATAAAACAGTGAAATGAGGTCTGTCTGAAACAATGCACATAAGTTATAAAACAGCCCTGAAAACATCAACAGACAGATGAGAGGGCAGACAGATTATGCAGCAATGATTTAAATGACCAAAGAGGAACCAAATTTCGCCTTTTTATATCAAGTTACAGAAGGCTCCAGGCAGAAGGTGCAGCATACATAAAACGCTCTTTTACATAATTCATTGCAGACTTTGGGAACGGTTGATAAATATGAGTCATGGGAACAAAGAGCAGCTATTTACACACTTTTGTAGTGTGAATTTACATAAATAAGGTGGTTTAAACCCCAGAAAGGCTTTGCAGATAAATATAATCCAGCGCTTCAGTCTGTGGGAGCTTGAAGAGAAGAAGGAGTTTATAAAGAATAACGATGTGATTGAACATGATGAATTTAAAGACCATATAAAAAGCTGTGCATGGTGTGGCAAATATTTGACATAATAGTGGCCACAGTCACAATGCAGGTCACGTGACGCTCTCTGGCCGCCACATACACAATCATTTAAAAGAAATGGCTGTCAAACAACTAATATGTTTCTCAGAGTTATCACAAATTGATCCATTAGGTCTTTTGTCGCTCTGACCAACTCGTTCATTCTCCTAGATGAATATAATCATTTTGTGAGAAGAGGGTCACACTCTGAAATCTGTCTTTTAAGCAATTTAATTGTTCATCTGTCACAGAACATTACAGCCAGCCGGCCCTCATCAGTGTGTGACAGATCAACAATTCAATCAAATGAAAGATGCATCTCTGAGTGTGACCCTCTTTTCAAAAAATGGTTATATTCATTAGAAGTCTTTTCATAAGATTTGTTGACAATATCTCCAGATCCTTGCACACAACTCTAATAACCTTAATATTTCCAGAGTGGATTTAGTTCTTCACCAGACATGATGTGTATTTTGATGCAGATGTGGATCCAGATTCAGGTTAAACATTCATATCAAAACATATTTATATATCAGTAGAAAATAATGGTTGCAAAGATTAGCAATTCAAAAATATCTTTAAATAAAAATATTAAAAGCAGCATCAGGTTTGTTACTTTTTATTTTATTGTCATTTGAAATGACATTGCACCATTATTTTTAACTAAAAGTAAGACTGAATGCTCCTGAAAACGTCAAATGGTGTAACCACAAAAGAATGATAAATATTACATATTTTATCCACCTACAGTGTATTTATTAGTACTTATACAAATAATAATTTCCTTTAAAACAATTGAATTAGTTCCTTATTTAAATGATTCCTCAGATTTTATTTAATATTTTGAACAATTGCATTGATATGGTGTTTTATTGAGAATTTAGCATTTTTAAGTAACTTTAATTAATTGGTACAACGTTTTTATGGTTACACCACTTAGACATTTTTACCATAACCCGGTAATATATTCTCTCAAAATGGATTAAAAGCAGAAATGTTATGCTTGGTCTACAGAAAAAATAATGTGTGCAAGATATTCATACGTTTATTTTCAAATTTTAAGCCCTTTAAATTTGACTAAACCACATGGACACAACCCCCCCCCCCCCCCCCCCCCCTCTCCCTCATCATTGACCCCTATAGGACTGTGGTGTAGTTGTGTGTTTCTCATGTTTCTTTACCCAGTTGACTTCCTGACTCACACCAGTAGGCTAACCTCACTGGCTTTGACTCCACAGTCTGCATATTGATTGAAGCTCAAGGTACAAAAGCAACGCTGCAATCTGAAATCCTTCAACATATTCAAAGACACATTGATTAAAGACAATCTTTTTAATGTCAGAGAGGTTCATTTTTAGACTGCACCTGTTTTCTGCCTCACAAAAGCAAAGCAGCTGCAAACAACAACATCTCACACAGCTGTATAATTATTTTTATCAATAAATTCTTGCTTTTTTTATCGATTTGAAAAAAGCTTTTTTATCTGTGGTGGATTGTTGTATAGACAACAGAGACAACATAAGTGCCCAGTAAATATCTATATTTAAGTATAGATTAGGAACCCTGTCTCACAAACAAAACTCTTCAAAATCAGACTCAGTTTCTTATTTACTGCAGACTGAGCTGTCATTAAGGCTGCAGAGTGTATTAGTAGCTGAAATAATGACGTAATGGGACAATTGTTGAGTCTCCTTTTCTTTCAGGAGATTTAAAACCTGCAGGAATAATATCAGAGGAGGTCCAAACTGTAACTAAAAACTTGAGTACAGTTTTCACTACTTTTTGTTAACTGACAACTTTAGTTCATTTTCAGATTTTTAAAGAAAAGTACATAAAACACACAATCAGAAATTTAAATACTAAAATAAGTAGATAAATAACATGTTTTCGTCTTTAGGGTTATTTAACACCCATAGTTCCTTTGCTTTGGTCTGAATCAGTGGATGAATTTCTGCTTTGGTATTTGGTTTCACAAAATATCAAGCAAACCAAAATGTATCAACACCGGCCATGTCGGAGCTGTCAGTCCATTCATTGGTCAGAAATCTTGTGGAGTTGACAGAAAGAGTCAGGAGAGTTTATTTTTCTGAAGGATAGCTAAAATGGACCATCAGCAGAATTGGCATTTCTTCATAACTGCAGTCATCATTTGAGCCACAAATCAATCCAAAACATGCAAGCAGAATGTCACATTTGAACACCTTTCAAAGCAATGTGTTGGATTTTCCCATTAAAATATTAATCTGTCAGCATCCAGACAGTCGCTCAGTCCTCAGGTGTTCTCTGATGCACCAAATGGACTGTACTTATATATCGCTTTTCTAGTCTTTTTAACTACTCAAAGCGTTTTTACATTACATGTCACATTCACCCATTCACAAACATTCATACACTGACATACTGCCATGCAGGGTGCCAACCTGCTCATCAGGAGGGAACTAACATTCACATACTGTTGGTGCAGCCATTGGGGGCAATTTGGGGTCACTGCGGCAATGCAGGTATGTTGCCACAGACGCCACATTTTAAACACTCCTGTGTACAAAATACAGAGACATTTACCTGGCGGATAGGCTTAATTAGCATTGTGTTACGTCATTTTGCAAATGCTTGAATGTAATAGGTGTTCATCTATATATTAAAGTCCCGCACTCCAGAACATAGATATTATGGAGCTTTTCCTCTACACAGTTCCAGCACTACTCAGCTCAACTCGGCTCGACACAGTTCTAGGAACGACCTTTTCCATTACAAAAAGGTACCTACTCAACGTGGGCGGGGTTGTCATAGCACGGCTCCACGATACTGCCGTGACTTCGTTTTATTGTGTGGGACGGCTCATGACTCTTCCAGCGACAACTCTTCTGACCAATCAGTGGCCGGCAGACTGTTGACTTCACATTTAGTATTGGCTCGGCTCGCTTGGAACCTCAGCAGAGCAGGTACTAAAAAAGTACCAGGTACCAGGTACTATCCCTAGTGGAAACGCAAAAAAAACGAGCCGAGTCTAGTCGAGCCGAGTCGAGTCGTGCTGGAACCGTGTAGTGGAAAAGCGCCATTAGTTTCATGTCCAGGTGTCGACTTGAGAGTTCACCTCAGGCACCAAAACATCCAGGACTTTGTTTTTATAGCATCTGTGGTGCAGCCTCTACTTGTTATAGTTCGTGTCTGCAATGTGATTTTAAAAAAGCAGCAACTCCTGCTGGTTAAAACAGGTAATTGATTGAAAAACATCAGTGGCTTTAAATAATCTAAAACTAGTACAACTGTGAATAAAAAACAAAGTGATCCGTCGGGCAAATGAACAGTAAAAGAAATTGAACCGTCTCCTTTGTAATGGCTTGGTTTTTGTGTTTTCTCGCTCTTTTGTCAATACTGCACTGGCAAACACGTTTGATTAAGTCTTTTACACTTGGGGAAAGTCTCTTCTATGGCTCTGTAGCAGACGTTCACATCAATACAGGGCTTTAACCCAGCAGCGAAGGCTAATTGTGAGGAATGAGGTGAATTTGCACCGATGGGCTGAGTCCATTTAAAATGGCAGCTGATGACTTTTCCTCAACCAGAGACTGAGCACACACAAAGGCCTTGATATTAAGCAGTGTTGACGCTACATACACCAACACAGCATCTCAGTTAAATTGAAAATACATGAGTTGCAACATAATTTTCACCCAAACAAGCCAACAAGCCGTCCTCCTAACTTGACTAAATATCATTGGTCTCTACGTAAAGCCAGCTGTGAGACAAGAATGCAAGGACTGTCTGACAAGTCCAACACTGAAAATGAGATACAATAAAAATAAAAATAGTTATTTCACTTACACATCATACTTATGCTCTGTAGTTTACCCCCAAAACAATCACAGCACACATTAACGGTCTCCTGTTGGTTGAACGACCATTTTGGGAAATTTAAATATTCAATAACTTCACTCTTGCACTGTGATAATAAGGGAATTTCTTTCTTTCTTTGGTTTATTTTAATAACGATGATTACACTTTCAAATACTGGTGTCTTTTAGTTTATATTTTTGTAAAGTTTTGGGACTTTTCTTCTGTTATGTGTCACTAATTGTACAGTTCAGTTGTTCTTATTTGTATCAATTTATATTTATTGATTTTTTTTAACATAAATTGAGAAAACAGCTACAAAGCAGCAGTTCGAGTCCTTTTGAAACATTTTACAGACAAACTGTTTTTCGTCATGTAGGACAAGAATTCCATAATGTGGTAACCCTTAAATCTTCTTCTTCATTTTCCTTCAATTTGATGTATCTTATAAATTAAAACACATATTTGGAAAGTACTACCGTTATGAATAGTAACACGTTTTTGAAATATAACAACAGATGAGATGTGTGACTCTAAACAGCTTGTGGTAGTACAGAAAAAAGGAAGTTTATGTTATGAATGGATTGGGTCTCTATTATTCCCTGTGTTCTCCTTTCCCTTGTGTGTTGGTTTGTTCCCAGTCTGTTCTGTCGGTCCGTGTGACTTCTTAATTTCCGTCCCCAACTGTTGAACCGGTGCACCTGCAGCTGATCATCTAATCAACTAAAGAAGCCATTGCAGCATAAAAACCCAGCTCATCCATCAAGACTTCCACATCGTTCAGTCTACCACACTTTACAAACATCAAGGCCAGTTCCACGTTGTTTTTTCACATCAGTTGCTCTGTTCCACCTGCCACCCTCTGCCCCACTTCGGACCCTGACGATATTAAACCAAGCCAAACATTTTGGGTCCTAAATTGAGCTGATTCAGTTGGAGTGCTTTTGTTTGTTTACTCCTCACACAAACACACATTTAAAAGCGATAATTTGGTGTTTTAGGGTCAGTTACTCGCTGATCCAACATCATCAAATGAGTAAAGCTTGTCAGGAAAACATAAACATGCATTTTTCAAAATTAGGATGATCTATATACCACTTCTAACCAGAGTCCTCCCATTCCTCTGTGTGCCCGGATCTTTCCCCAGCTGGTCCTAAATTTGATCTGGCAATCCCTCCATCAGTCACAGGCTCTCTCCGAGAAGCTCCAGGCTGCTGCTGACAACAACAACTTCAGCTTTGCTTGCCAAGAGGACGTGTTTAGCTGAGATGAGGGTATCATTACACCCACTCAGCAGCCTTGTTACGAAAGAAAGAGCGATCCAGCCGCTGCCCCGCCAGGCCAGCGGTCCGTCTCGCACATTGCCTCCTCTCACTCATCAGTATACCACTCCTCTGCTTCTTACCTCGGTCATGCTGCCACAAAGCAGTACAACAGAGACTGTTACGCAAACAGGTTTGGTGGTTGTTTGTCTGAGTCATCTACATCTGAGGCCCACCAGTCACTATTCTTCCAAAATAAATATGACATTACCTATCACTGATAAATTATAATAAGCTGCAAAAAACAAGAGCAGCAGTTTAAACCTGCACACAACACTTGCATATCATCAGCTTTTAAGTTGATATGTTGAACTTGTTAGCAAATGCACTCACAGAGCAACATTATCATTCACCTGAAGTCATGTTTCTGTCCACCTGCTGAATGTAAGTACAATATTCACTCTCTTGTAGCTCTGTTTTTTGCTTTACCGACTCCTTCAAGCTATAATGTGAAGTTTTGGTGTCACATTATAATATGAAACTCATTCGAATGAGGAAGAATGTGTGCAGCGAACAGATAGGAATATGAGTCATTTACACAGTTTTATTAAGTTCTGCTTCATGCTTGGGTTGAGACATGGTGAGTTTCTGCTGTTATTGAACACAGTGTGCTTACACTAAAAAGGATTTTAAAATGCATGGGGCTGTATACAGAGGGTCTGACACATTCATCCTCTGGAGGTAGCGTCATTCATTGATCTGATGTTGGAGAAGTCACTGGAGTCCACAAGCAGCAACACATGCCAAAGGGTACACAGGTTTTGATCTTTGGACTCCTTTTAAGAAGCACATAACCAAACGGTGTACAAAGACAGATCTCTCTCTGTAGCCTTCATGGTAGGACAAAATAGCCTCAGCTTGTTTAACCATAAATAAAGCCTCACTTTTATCTTATAACAGCTGGAGGGAAGTAAACACATCAGACAAAGGGCATGATGTGTGCCCCACTCCACACACCAGCACTGAAAAGCGGACCATTTTGTAATGCTGTAGTAGATAGTAGATGTAGAAAGTGTAGGAGTGCATCACGAGGAGTCCACCTCTGCCTAAACCATAAACTATGAGTATCACGTCTTAAAGTAATAAGTTATCGCATTTAAACATGGAACTGTTTTTATTTTTCTGGTGTGATCATGAAAATTATTTTCTTCTTTCCTCTCCCATTAATCATCTCACCACCCCTCACATTTATCTGCTGACCCTTTGGAGGGGCCCCACCCCTAGGTTGGGAACCACTGAACTAAATTAGCTAACTGTATATAAAGTAGTGTAAACTAGCTAACTGTGTATAAAGTAGTGTAAACTAGCTAACTGTATATAAAGTAGTGTAAACTAGCTAACTGTATATAAAGTAGTGTAAACTAGCTAACTGTATATAAAGTAATGTAAACTAGCTAACTGTATATAAAGTAGTGTAAACTAGCTAACTGTATATAAAGTAATGTAAACTAGCTAACTGTATATAAAGTAGGGTAAACTAGCTCCACCTCCAGCAGCTACAACAGTAACATGCTGCTCTAACACTGATGCTTCACTATTAATAATCTAATGATGTCATATATAATAATATATCACTACTTCTACTGTAATACTGCATACTACATCACTCATAATACTGCAGTACTTTTACTGTAATACTTTAACTACATGCAACTTTAATTTTCATGCAGGACTTTTACTTGAAATGAAGTATTTTTACATTGACATATTGGTACTTAAACCACAGTACCTCTTCCACCACTGCTCCTGATGGATTAGAAAGATTAAAAAAATGTAAAAAATGAATAAAATAAAATCCCATAGATTAAAAACAGAACATGTTTCTCACTGTAATTTTCCACGTAGTCTGAGATTTCAAACCTTAACGACACAAACACCTTTTACATGCTGTTGTAGCACACTGGTTTGCTTCTACTGACCTTTATTTGGAGCGTTGTTCATCATTATGTTTCAGCCCGGCTGCCGGAACAACAGGTGCAGCTAAACAGTAAAGTATTCATCACCGTAATGCATTTCTCATGTTCTCTCACTTCTGTTCAGGGTTAGGAGACAAAACTCATATTAAATATGGATGTACAGTATTTCCTCTAAGTTATCACAGTCTGCTTTTTCCTCTCTCTGAAGGTTTTAGTTCTTATTCATGCTGCAAACATCTGTCAAATGTCTAAGATGTTTTCCTGAATATTTCATCTTTATAAAAGAACAGGTAAGTGTTGTGGACTATATTCCATTACCTTAATCTTTTTTTGTAGCTTTTTTTGCTCACTTTCATTTATCAAGAAGTGACAGTTTGATGATTTGGTAAAAAAAAAAAAACACACAAAGCACAAATAAAACTGTCAGCTGATCCCAGTAAAGCCCGGACCTCACAGGGACATCCAGTTTCCTGCCTCGTCCTGAATCTGAATTATTATTTTAATCCTTGCTGCATTCGCCTGCTGTCACCTTAAAGTAATGTCCTACAATGAGAGGAACTATTAAAGCCATCTATTATGTTGGCACAGCTGCTCATTTGTTCTTTTTTTTTTCTTTTACTTCTCTTCACATGCGTGACATAGATTAAATTAGATTAGATTACACCTGTGACATATCTGCAATCGTCAGATAAATATTCAAGAACATGAGGAGGAGTGCAGGTTTAAGGTCACTGTGCCCTTTATGGAGGTTTTTATCATTTTTTCTCAAAACGATGTCACCATTTCATGTAGGCTTGTTGGAGATAGAGTTAAATAAATTTATAATCCCTCTAATCTGTATATCTAACCCTTACATACTGTTCAGGGTCAAATTCAACCCATTTGTACATCTGGGAGCCTGAAATTGGAAGACTTCCCCTAATATGAGCCAGAGTCCAACTGAACTGTGCTCGGGAACGGTACAGAGTGATCACCCTAGTCAAAATGAACTGGACTTTAGGGTCAAACGTGCTTGGACAGGGTACAGATTGCTTAGTGTGAGTACACCCTAAGTCTTGGTTTTGATGTTCTCTGTTGAATTCTATATTAAGTCTCATTTCGATTTGTCAGTCTTGTCAGCCTTCATCAGTTTTTTTCAGCTCTGTACTTTTGGTTTTTGTCTTACGTCAGTTCTGGAAATAAAGACATTTTTCCTGCAGCTCTGCTTTCGCTTAAGGTCTCTGGATTTGGGTCACCCTGCTCCGCTTTACGTGACAAGGACATTTGGGATATCTCGATGGGAGTGATACATTAAGGTCAGGGCTAAGATATGAGAAGTTGAAAGGATTGAGTTGTGCAGGAGGCAGAGTCAGGAAGGCTGTACACTCTGCCTCCTACTTCTTTCAAAAAGGGGGAAGAGAAGAGGTGAGAAGGGAGAAAGGACAAAAAAGGTTTTCTACGGATCAGTAACATAGACTGTATAAAAGAACGTAACATCCGTGATGTCACCCATTGGTTTGTGGACTGCTGCTCGGAAGCCAATAGTTTCAAATCTTGAAAATTTCAGGTGCATGCTGGGAAAAATAAAAACACAGATTCTACTTATATGGGCATGAGGCGGGGCCATGGGCGGAGCAAAGGAGGTTGCAATAGATTGAGAGGGCTGGATCTCGAGGACATTGGGCAATCGACCTGTCAATCACGACATAGCCACGCCCTAATGCATACCCTGCTTTATCATCAAATATAAAATCAGGGAGGCCAAGATTTCACAAATGAACATCATACTGCATTGAAGAAGGCTTTAAACTAGCGATTGAGACCATAAACACATTTTGAAAACGTTTACTGAGGTTAGAAATCTAGTGAGAAGTTGGTGAATTCTCCAATGCGACAGAAATCCTTTTGACACCAAAACGGTCGCCCCCTGGTGGCCTTTTGCTGAATTGCAGGTCTAAGTTACTTTCGCATTGGCCTTATTTCAGAGGACCGGAACCCCCGCCTTGTCAGTACTAAATGATAACTGCACTTTATTGTATCAAATCAGCATGACTTACAGAACAAACTCCATAATACAAATTATTTCCTTCCTTTTCTTTCCTTGTCTTAAAGAATGAAAATATAACTTAAACTTGCTTTTACTCAAGTGAAATGTGAACACTTTTAATGGATGATGTTTCCATTCTGGTACCAATGCTTCTTCTCCCCCCCCCCAGTAAAAGATTTAGATCCTCTTCCCCCTCAGCCAGTGTTCATTACTGACACGTTTGAATCTTCAGCCATGCAGAAATGATTTCACACTCGCAGCAGCTCATCAGGATTCTTGTGTAAATAGGAGTAAAGCTCGGCACACTGTCGAAGGAAGATACTGTACATTCAAGGTAAATTATTTATCATGATAGTGTTTTCATCACCAGTGCATCGCATAACAAAACTCATGCAAAATTCAGGAAGGAGGGCATATGTTAGCGGTGATGAGGGAGAGCTGAAGGATGCAGGCGGTTTGGAGGAATTGATGGTTTCTGACTGCACACACCCACTCAGGAGTAGGGCTGAGAAGGTTACCGTGGAAATGTAAAAGGTTACAGATTACTAGTTACTCTATTTAAAATGTAATAAGTAATGTAACTATTTCAATTACTTAATCAAAGTAATATTCAATTACTTTTTGATTACTTTGGGTAAGTGTTTCCATTAAGCACCAAAATCTAAGTTCAGCTGTTTTTCATGGACACTGACATGATTTATGAGGGAGATCATTTCTTATAAAGCAATATTTATCTTTCATTGGAAAATGTATTCATTAGTTCATGTAGATTTTTGAATATAAAATAAAGATATTTTATTTAAAAAAAGGTCAAAAGTCTGACATGGGCTTATTTTGTACTTATTTGACACCATATAAGTCCATGTGTGCTCCAAATAAGTGTGATTTATTTACAAAATATATAAAAAAATATTGATTTCAAAGAATCATCATATCATTATATGTGTTAAGCAACATATTAAATGTTAAAAAATGAGGCAAAAATCCTCCTTAGCAAAATCTTAAAGGTCTGACCTCAGATGCAACCCTCTTTGTAATCATCAGCGTTTTCATAAATATCTGTAATTTAACATTTAACTATATATTTTAACGGATTACATTTATTTTGTAATTAAATTACATAACGCTCTTAAATGTTACTAGTTACTTCCCAACACTGCTCACGAACACACACTCCTCTCCATCCAGGTCGTCTGTGGGTGAAATTCATTTTAATTTCTTTGTTGCTTCTTTGTTGTTTTGTAATTTATACTTCAGCGTCGTGTTGAAAACATTCTGCTCAGATTCTTCGTGTGTGTTTTTGTTTGTTTGGGATGTGGGATGTTTCACAGAGACTTTGGGAGCTTTACCTCGCCTACACATATCATCACATATTTATTTTTCTTCTCTTCTTCCTGTGTTATTGTCATTCAAATTTTATACTATATCCATTAAATATAATCTCTATGACCATTAAATATGTATTTTTAAACTCTGTTGTTGTTTTTATTTACATATTCTGGTTTTCTGTTTTGGAGGGCAGGTGAAGTCGATGAAGTTCAAACATTAGAAACTCAGACTTCCTTCATCATCACTCGAAGTCTCTACTTTTTAGTTTCAGTTTTTTTCCTTATGGCAACAGGATAATGCTATAAAGTTGTATACTTGCTGTGTGAGAGTTTGCTTGACGTACATTTTGGAGACTTTCCACCCAAGAAGAACAACAGGTTCAGTCGCTTCAGCCAGTTCCTCTTTAATGTTGTTTTATCAGTGTAATTAATACATACATACATATAAATGTAACTGTAATCTGTTACAGTTTCTGGCTTTTTCTGTGCAGCTACTACTAAAGCTGTAAACAACATCGGAATATCGCGTGATCACTGAAATACCGCGTGATCTTGCGAGATCCCACACAGCACATCTAGAGATGTGTATGTGTGAATAGTAACATTATAAATAGGCTATCCAGTAATCTGTAACCTATTATACTTCCAAAGTAACCATCCCAACCCTGTGTTTTATGATGTGACGTTACGGTTAAGTTTAGGCACAAAAACACATTTATTCTTCATCAGTGATTCACAACAGTTTCTAAAAGCCCAGAAGTGGAGTTTATGAACAAAAAACATATTGCTCGTGTCCACAAACATCTGTGCGGACAACCTTGTCGGCTTGAAATTACACTGGCAGATGGCAAAGAGTCAAAAAAGGGCAAGTGCTCTAATTAGTGAGTTTTGGCAGATATAGAGCGACCTGCAGGAGGAATGGTGTGGTGGAGCGAGACAGGTGCACGCCTCAATTCATGCAGGCATGCAGGGAGGACGAGAGTTCAGGAGCAACCGGTAGGCCTAAGGCTGTTTTCTGTGTATTATGTTTTATACTGTCAGGTTTGAATGTGTTTGAGACTTTTAATGTTTTTATGTATTTCAGAGCTGCTTCCCTGCTGGGTTGAAGGCAGATGGTAGTCTGCAGGAAAGGAAATTGATGTATTTTAAAGTTTTCATCATGTAATTTTGATATATGTGTGATAGAGATTTTTTTTTAACCCTTACATACTGTTCACTATGTTCACATACTGTTTTTACATTTGAGAGCTGTAAAAAAAAATATCCTATTCACATTTCTGTAAGGTGGACTTTGTCTAATGTGACCCTGAATGTAGAAAAATTGAAATAAAATGCATCATATTTGTATTTTTGTGCAGCTAAAACACATATTTGTAAAGGTCATCACCATTCAAACATGTTATTGTATTCTTCATAATCTATAAAATGTTCTCCTGAACCATGAAATAGTGATTGTAAATGTCTTTTTTTCCATTAATAAATAGAATACACTCTTTATTAAGGACTAATCAACCATTCATGAATTATGAGACTAATTATGAGGGTTAAGATTGTTAATATTTGTCTCTCATCAGTGCATCACTTTATCAACCTCATCAGTTATCAGTCACCAGTGTATGAACTCCATGGGGGTGGGGTTGTCATCATGCCGCTATTCAGGAGTGAAATCCCTTGATTCGAAATCTCCCTGTAGACTCTACATGCCAGATGTTTGACAAGACTCAATCATCAATATCATCTGTGAAAGAAACACTTCCTTTTGCTTCAGCCACTAATCTCTCCTGATTGAAATAACTATTGACCATGCTACTATAGTGAAGACAAATTAAAAACAATTAGGTGACTGTAAACATTTACATTTTTGCAGTGACTAGACTAAATAACTCTCTAACTATAACTCTCAGGAATAAAAAGACAATCATTTCAATTCAAAACGAACAAGCCATCATCCTCCCACACCTGCATTCCCTTGACATTAAATGGTTAGTCCACAATTGCTGTAATTAACACCAAGCTAGTCTAAGAGCTGCTTCATGCAATGAGTTTTTTAAAAAAAAAAGAAAAAAGGCTTTTCATCTTTCCATAGAGAGTGTGAAAGAGAGAGGAGAGACGTGGACTCGCAAATTTATCTGCAATTTGCAAAACGATAATCAATTACAGACATGAAGCTGCCCACATTCCCAATCTGCATGTAAGCGCTGCTCGCAAAATCACTTCTGTAAACAAGCCCCATTGTTGTATGTAATGCAGGCATGGCCTCGTTTCCTCTCTGTTCTCTACTGTCTCGTGGGTAAACAGGCCCCCGAAATACTGAAATATATCCCTTCCACACGTTTTAAGATGTATACAAATAATCTGCTTTCACTAATAATTAGTTTTTGACACCTTATTATTCCCCATAAAAAATGCAATCATCTCATTAAAATCCTGATAATTACATTTTCTCCTTCTCTCGCCTTGAAAAATACAGTATATCTGAAAATTGAAAGAGGTGGGGGGGGGGAGACCCTAAAAATGCTTCAACACCTGCAGCTCCATGAATGCTGAGCCAACTTTAGCGGAAAAAACAGTAAGTTTCATTCAGTGTTTGACTGTTCTGACACTCACTTTCAAAGCTGAAAAATAAAACATGCAATCCCATCGAGGTCAAAATTTGTTGCAGCTTTGCAGACAAAAAGGTAAAGCAGGGAGAGAGAGGAAAGATGTTTTTTGGGGTGGATAAGAAGAGATTTTCTGCTATTTCTGCCTTGAAATGAAGCTGATTTGCATGTAGAAGTTTCTTATTTGTTCTCAACGGAGCAAACATAGGAAGTGGATAGATTTCTGTCTCCTTCCTTTAAAATGAACAGGTTCAGTGAAGTGACGCCACCTCGCTGCCTTCATCTATTTTCCAGTTGATTTCATTTGGCTTCTGCACATCACACTATTGACCGATAGTTAAATTGACACTATTGACTCCAGAAAGACCCACAGGACCGTAATATGCTGCTTTCCAAAACAGTTACTATGCAAATCAGTTAAAAAATAATGATGTTTAATGATGTGACAACACTGTGGTTAAAGTCTGATTAGGGAGAATAGAGAATTAAAAAAAACCTTTGATGTCTTTTTGACCCAGAATATAAAAAAATATACAGAAATGTTTCAACTTTCTAAAAATGTTTTTGTGCAACTGATACACATTTTTGTTGAGTGTTTGACTCTCATCTATTAAAAACACACCATTCAAAAATAGAGTGATTGTAAATATTTTTCTCTCCATCTACAGAAAGCATAAACACTAAAGAATACACTATCTGTGCTCTCTGAAAGCTTCATTAAGGATTAATCATCAATTTATTAATGGCCGATGAGGTATTCATGTCCAAAATTATGTATAGAGACTAAATATAAGGGGATACTCTGAAATGACTGAATAAGTACAGTATGTAAGGGTTAAAGTTATGCAACCTTCGTTGTCATGGCAACGGTAAACACCACCATTTTTATGTTTTTAAAGAAATGTCCCACACTTGCAGTTGGAAACAGAAAGTCTTAAGAAGGTAAAATAATTTTATCAAGTCACCTTATATTGATATAAGAACTGCGTCACTTCCCTGGGTCAGAATTACTACGGACGTTTAAGCCCCTAAGAAGAGTGCCAGGAATGCCAATTCGACATAGTGGCCAAACCATGCAATTACATCATCTGATGCTATTTGCCCCAATAGCATCACAGTCCCGTAGACTTACACTGTTAAAGAGACATCTGTAAATACATTTTTTGAGTGCCACAAGTCCTGCAAAATGACAGAATGACAGAATTGAATCCATTACATCTGATCACACTTCAGAAGTCTAAAAATCATTTTATCCCCGTTCAAGTTAGCCGGAGGTCTAAACCAGAAGTTAGTTATCTCGGTCAGTGGAAGTCTCTACTGAGCATGCTCCATGGACACATTGGATCGATGGGGCATCCTCAGTATTTCATCCAGGTAATTTCTTTATAGCAAGAAGTGACTTTTCTGGCTTCTTGTGCCACTGAGTAACTTCCATAGAAAAACAAGGTCACGACTTCAGCTCTCTTTATAAATCCTTGCAGCCACTAGATGGCATAAATGTAAGTATAGGTCGTCTTTTCAAAGCCTGAATTTGAGACTGATACCGTTCTTTTTTTTCTTGTGAGGACAGACCGCTTCTGTAGCATTACACATTACTTGCAGAGTCCTGCGTTGCCATGGTTTAGCAGAGCATCAAACCATGGAAACAGTAATCAGGGCGCCACAGCTTGATCGATTTCAAAGAGAGACAACAACATTATTTTTTATGAAAAAAGGGGAAGAATGACACCGCAGCAGCATTTCCTGTTGAGTGTCTTAAGAGGAGGGTTTTTCAGTATGATCCTTTTAATCCTTCGCAACCAAGAAGACAGTCAGTTTAGAGTTTAGACGGACTTTGGGTGCATATTAAGATATCCACTGTTTGTAAAAAATGAACAGCAGCATGATGTTTTGGTCCAAGAAATGTGCTTCCGTGTCACATTCTTGATTGCCTCGGCCTTGACATGTTTAGTTATTTAATTAGTTCAGACACCTTATTGCTGTTCAGGACATAATTGGTTACTTTACCTCTAAACCCTTCTTTGTATTGAAAGGATGTGTTATGCAATCCTGATTATGGTCTGTGAATGAAGTGAGATTAATTAACTTCCTTTCAACCCTTTGAGCTTGCCTGATCTGATCAATATTGCCAGGCTTTAACTCCAGCTGTCTATCTGCTACCTTTCTTGTATCTAAACCTGAGAGGAGTTTGGAGCCTCTTTCCCCTTCCTGCATATCCTAATTATCACTAATAAAAGATATGTTTGTTTAATCAGGTGGTAAAGTACTGTAGCTGTGTCTCACCAGTTATTAATTAACAACAAAGAAAACAACATAATGAAGCATTTTTCATGAACGTATTTGCAAACAGCTGGAGCAACTACAGCAAGATTTATTACTGTTATGGTTCAGTTTTGGCCCTCACGGTGTTTTAAGTCTAACTAATCTGATTTAAAGTGTTAATTTGGCTGAATTATACATCTACTTTGTTAGGATGGAATAAAAGATTGTCTGAGAAGATTTTACAGATGCTGACACAGTAAGTCAACTTTTACATCCCAGCCTGACAAATTCACAGATATTATTCAGTATTTTTTCTTAACTCATACCGCTGTATACACATTTTATTTTGCCATGTAACATGTTTCGGAGGGGGGCGGGGGTTGTTCCTTTTTTTGTGCTTCTGTCTTATTTTATTTCCTGTTCTGTTTTGTTTCCTGTTCTGTTTTATAATGGCTTAAATTCTGAATTGAAGATTGATATCCTTCTTGATATTGTATTCTAGTAATTATCTGTTATTTGTTTTCAAACTCTATAAAGTGTTTTTTCCCCCCAATATGAATACACGACACACTTAAAGGGGATAATATTCTGAGGCTCTACTGGAATATATTTGCATGATTTACAGTTAAAAACACCTTATTTATCTTACACCGGTCAAGCCCTTCAGTTCAGCCTCTGTCTGAAACAGGCTGTTTTAGCTCCTGTCTCTTTAAGACACCCCCCCCCCCCCCCCCACCTCCCCCGAGCCCACTCTATGCTTTGTGTTTGTTCCTCCAGCTCCATGGCCTCTGTAAGCAAGCCATAGTAGTAAGATTTCTTTGTCACTGTCAGACTCTGTATTTTATGTTGTGTTGTACACTTCCTGTTTTATTTTGAAAGTCTAGTCTTCCCCTGTGCTATCAGTTTTACTCCCCCTCTTCTCTTTCGTTCTTTTTCCCGCCTTAGTTGATTACCTATTTGTTTCACCTGTGTCTTGCCTCCCTTTGTGTATATAACCCCGCCCCACCATGTCTTCCTTGCCAGATTGTCTTTGTTACCCTGTGTACTTGCTTTCGTGTGTTATTCCTGGTTGTTTCTTTGTGTAATACTGGTTTGTTTTTTGACCACAGATTTTCTGCCTGCTCCTTGCCTGTTTTGATTGCCTGATTCCTGCTAGCCTTTTTGTGTATGACCACCTGCCTCCTCTTGGATTAAAGAATTTGTCTTACTGGACTTTGTACCTCTGCCTCGCTTCCCCTTCTTGCGACTGGGTCCACACTCACTAGCCGTTACAGTCTCATTCTTTACTTAACACGGAAACTTTTCAGACATATCTGTACATGTTGGAGCTGAATCATATCTGAAATATAACCGTGGGAAATGTCATCAACCTAAGTGGCAAAAGTTACAAAACGGACGGCTGTTTCCGACAATCTGATGCAATCAAGAGGAGGAAGTAGAGGTAAGTTTGCAAACAAAGCTTTTAAAGGAAGTTGAAGCCTTGGCCTTCGACTTGCAGGAAGCATTTCTACATTCTACACTGACCATGTTTCATAACATAAAGCAGAATATGTCTCCTGTTAAAGCTGGTTTGATTATTTTTAACATTCATATTTAGTACTGTATTTGTGTTCAATTTTAACACACTCCTCAACAAATAGTGTCATTAAGAGGAGGATGTATAGGTAACTTTACAAATGAAGCTTTTAGGCCTGGTTAGTGCTGGACTTTGACTTGCAGTGAGCATTTCTACAAAAGTTCACCTCACATTTTGGATCATTGACCATGTTTGGCATAACAGTCTAAAAATAACAGAAAATCACAAGAAGCAAGATATGTCTCCTTTTAAAACCAGCTTAGAATTAGTTTGGGATTGGGACACAGGATAATTTGATCAGATATGGTCCTAAAGGCAAAAAACCAACCCTGTGCAACACAATTGTCAATCACTGCAGAATGAATACACTCATTATGCTGTACGTATGCTGATCTTTGCACATTAATATATAATATAATCCCCCTGATGGAGAGAGATACACAGCTTCACGCATGTCTTTCATTAGGAATTCATAACTGACATTTTCGTCACCCTTTTTGGATTTCTTTTCTTCTTTTGTTATCCCCCAGCTGATTTAATTAAGTTACAAAGCGTTAATGGCGTCACACCGAATATCCATCAGCTTACATCTGTGAAAATGTTTTATCATGGCGAGGCAGACCAAATACCAAGGCAGATTCTGACAAGGATAAAAGAAATGTCAACTCTCCCTTGTGTTATGAATCTTTACAGTACAGCACTTGTACCTCTCTCTGAATCACATTAACGCAGATGTTCAATTAGAAGAATGAGAACATGTGGGGAAACTATCATAACCTCATGATGCCATAGACCTTTTTTATTGATATCATTTTTTTTTTTCAGTTTTCACAACAGCAGCAGTGTTTTTTTTTTTTATGTGCTCCAAATGTTTGTTTGGATTTCATCCTCCAGAGCAGAGCAATTACAGTGCATCGCCTTTATGTGTGCAGAAGCGTTGTACAGCAGAAGCTAAACCCAGATGAAATGCAACTTCCATTGGACTGACAGAGCGACCGGATGAGTTTCACACTGAGCTGATCAATACTGTACACAAAGAGGCTTTTCATCACAGAGCTGGAGCGGAGCGTGATGGTTACGTCCACACCGTAATCTCAAGCTCAAGCGTCCAAGACGGCTGCCGAAAAAAGACATTTACATGACATTTACGCTTCCGGCAGTAATCTTTGATGCAGTGAGAGAAATTACCATCAAACACCAGGGATTTCCTGTCATGTATGACTCTGTTTTCTTTCTTTTTATCTTTTTTTTTTTTTTTTTTTAAACAAAGACTCCGGTGCCACAAACCATCTGCAGCCAATCTGTGGCAGCTTGATGCATTTTAAGAGAATTTGCTGACTCACGGCCATTTTTCCCATTAAATGTTGTGAACAGATGAATGTTTTCAATTATTCTTTTACAGAGATCTCTCTTGAAGATATACTTTTTGGAAAGTAAGCTCTTTTGTGTTCTTGCTGTGAGGTTTTAAGAAGATCAATACCACTGAATCCTTTACCTCTAGGTTCTGAGCTTAAAAAAATTGTAGATACTTTCCTGTTTCTTCTTTATTTCATTCAGATAAAGTGCAGCGTTTTGAGCAGATTTAGCTCTTTGTCAAGGAACAGATCAATAAATGCAATCTTGGCTCAAAACATTGCACTTTTTCCTAATGTAATAAAGAAGAATATGTGATCTTACAGTGTTGCAAGTCTTTGAGAAACAGCAAAATCAATAACATTGTCATGCATGCATGCTTAATATGAAGCTAGAGTCAGGAGGCGATTAGCTTAGCTTAGCATAAAGACTGGTAACAAGTGGAAACAGCTAGCTTGGCTCTGTCGAAAGATTTTTAAAAAAGTACACCAACCAACACCTCTAAAGCTAATTTATTAACTGGTTGTATCTTGTTTGTTTGATTTATACACAAACAGAAATGTAAAAATTTGATGTTTTTGGTGTAAATATTAGCAGCACATATAAGGTTGGGCTCAAAAATTAGTAGTTATCAGATTTGCTGCTTGGGTCAATATCACTCAAGACAAGGTTAGCATTATTTTTATTGGACTATTGGGTTATTTACCCAAACTAAAGCTTGTTATAATCTACTCTACTCCCTTTAAACTTGCATGTCACAGTTTGTTAATAATTGTTTATGACTCGTGTATCTTTTGAAGGTCGTATTCACATTGTTTTAGGCAAGGAATAACACATTTTGTGACAGTTTTTAGCTAAAGCTTGTTGTGTGTAACACTGGGTCAAAAGAATAGATAAAGAGCGAACAGGTAAAGTCAATCAAATTATATGTTGGTGCTATATTGAATGATTTTTTAAATTGTCTAGCATGTTCCTGCAGAGGGTAAACCTAAAATTGGGACTGAATTGCAGGAGGCTGTGGAGCCGGCGACTACAGAATGAGTAGTTTATCACATCTAAAGGCGATAAAATATAGAGAGATAAGAAAGGTGCTACTGAAAGATTTATAATGACAGCTTTTTTTTAAACAATTCAGTGAATTTATGGGTCCCTCTTTGTAACTTCTTTTCAGTTGTTCATGGATTAAATATGTTTTTAAAAAGAGTTGTCTTTGCACTCCTCAAGATAAACAGATGCATAAAGGATAAAATGACTGCTCCCATGTTTCAAGGTAAAGACAGAAAAGGAGTGCTGGTAGTGTGCTTTGTGTCCAGATTAAAACATCAGGATTTAACATGTTAATTAGGTCAGTTTAGAAGATCTGGGTGGTGTATTTAGAGCTGTTTTTCCAACAGAGCCAGGCTTTTCTTAATCTTAATGCTAAACTAAGCTAATTGCTTCACCTCTGTACTTGATCAATGATATTGATAGCCATCTTCTCACTCCCAGCAAGAAAGCAAAAATTCCTCCAAAGTTTACCTCTGAATTCACAGGACAGGGTTCCTACACACGTTTGAGATCACATTATTGAGATTTCCTAAATTATTGCATAACATGTTACATGCTGCAGTCAGAGTTGTATTCCTTCAAAACATCCTCGTCCTCCCCAAGAAACCTTTATTAGCTACCAATGAAAGTCTGTCTCCTATTTTATACTTTAAAAAATGAATGTATATTTCTGTAAATGCTTTCTCTTTTTTTTGATGGTCAGTGTGTAGAAATGAGTGGCCTCTAGCTGAACAGACTTATCAGAAATATAATATAATATTGATAATTGTGTTTTTATTAGTGTATAATCACCTGAAAATAAGCACTGAGTTTTCTTTAGCTTAGAATGAGCCCTTTATATCTACATAAGTCTTCCATGGAGGCCACCACGTTGCACTTCCATGTTTCTACAGTAGCCCAGAACAGACAAAACAAACACTGGCTTTAGATAGGACCTTTCACAAGTGTTGCGGCCACATTAGGTTAACTTTAACACTTAAGAGGGGAGGTTTATTCAGTTTGTTGTAATCAGCAACATCACCACTAGATGTCACTAAATCCTACACACTGGTCCTTTAATTAAAGAGCTGATAATTGAATATTGTTTTGAGTTCTTTTGTTCCAGCTTCTTAAATGTGAATATTTACTGGTTTCTTTTGTCTTCTATGATAATTAACCAAATTTGTGTGGATAGTGGACACACAAATGCCAGGAATATTGGGAGAAAGCAAGATATTTTAGGTTGCATCTTTTGTTTTAGGAAACACTGATTGACCCAATGACCAATCAATTAATCAAGACATTGGACAGATTAACTGATAATGGAAAATAAAGGTTAGGTGCAGCCCTAGTTTTAATTTTTCACTATCATTTTTCAATATCAAGAGTATAATTCTGATAGAAAAGCCACATTTAAGAGTTTGACTCTTAAAAAAGCTGAATATACCTTAAAGAGTCACCATGTATAGTTTGTCCACTGTAACTATAAATGTAAAACTCTCATCAGATTGTAAAACATAGAAATTCCTCAGAAGCAAAACTGAAGACGTGTCCTCAGATGATCTTAATGGTAGCTATGACTCTGCACATTTATAACACAATCTGCATCAGTAATACTTTGTTTTTCCATCTTTTTTTCTCAGTCAAGCTGCAAGCAAACAGATTAGGTTTTTTAGTTGGATCTTTTTTTTCTCCAGGTGTTTTCTTTTAAGGGATCAGCAGCAGTGCAGCTTGACATTTAACATATTAAGTTTGTTGAGGGGGGAAAAGGATGATTTTGATCAGAATACCGTGACATTTTCCAGCATTTAAAAAAAAAAAGTATCATCTTCCACAACTTTTTGCAGGTGTGGCAGACATAAATGCCAAATAACACCAGTTTTCAAGTTTATAGAGACTGTAGGAACCCTTGAATATCAACCCTGTGTGACTAGATTGGGTGTAGATCTTTAGCCTGATATGAAATGGTACATCAAAGCTAATATTAACAATTAAAGAATGCATCATCAACAAGAGGTCTGGTAGATAGAATTGGTTTTACAATACTGGCTCTTCATTCTGTCGCTTATTTTACAGTACGATACTCATTCAGCTGAGCAAAAAATAAATAAAATCCCTTTTTTTTGCAAATGAAGGTAAAAATCACATTGATGCATACAGATTCATACATTTACACTCAGTTTTGGAGCCTTGTTTAAAGTGAAGATCAGTCACAGCAAGAAAAGAAAACAAAAAAAACAAACACTGGCCACAAGAATGAACCAAATTTGTATCTTTTTCTGCAAAATTAAAATCATGCTTTTATCTCTATCTGGGCCAGGCACATCTGAGAAATGAAACGAAACTTGTAGGCACCAGTATTTCCCCTTATTGAGTCAGGAAAATGAAACACAAATGTAATTTTTTGCCCTTGGGGCTCATGGTAGCTTAGTCCTAAGCTGTTTGTGCTTTCAAGCCAACCAAACGTTGACTGTCAAACTCATATGGCAAAGTGAGTCTGTAGGCTACAGTCCAGTGCAGCACATACAGGCGGGGCCCCTGCATCTGGGGCTATGGGCTTTCTCCAAGTCATTATTATAAGACTATTGACTGAAACCCAGGCACAACACCCTTCATTTTATCACCATCATCATCATAACCATCATCATCAACCTCTGAGATTACTCTTCGGCACAGACACCAGCAGGCGATTTTTTTTTTCTAGAAAAAATTCCAGCAGTTCAGAAATGGCTGCCATTCATTACGCAGAGCCAGGAGATAACACAATGCAGCCTAGAGTGGCAGGTCAATACATTGCCACAGTCCACTGCATCATCTATCAGGTAAAAAGCTCATTCTGAACGCCACATCATCATACACAATCTAGATATTGGCGTTGTAGCCCTCAGGGGTGGTAAACATGGGGAGTGAAATTTTTGTGGTGGATTTGATTTAATTCTGGCATTATACAGACGATTAGAGATGGGATTTTGAAGAGTGAGGGGGGAGAGAGGGGGGATAATTATGGCTGGTAATACTCGTTCATGCCCTGCAACATTTAAACCTTATCAGTTTGTGGAAAGCCTGTTTGAAGTCCTCATTGGACATGGTGTAAATGATGGGGTTGATTAAGGAGTTGAGGTAACCCAGCCAGGTGAAAATGTCAAATAACTCCGGGTAGAAGCAGGACTCGCAGAGAGGCACTAGAAGAGTGTAAATGAAAAACGGGAGCCAGCATATGATGTAAGCTCCGAGGATTATTCCTAAAGTTTTGGTCGCCTTCCTCTCCCTGGCTGCGGAGATCCTCTTCTTCTCCAGCAGCGCGTCGGACACAGTGACTTTGACTTGGCTCAAGTTCGGGGACGAGGTAGTGTCACAAGAGGAAGTATCGTTCGTCCCGTAGTTCAGGGAGGTTGTGGATGCCACCGATCCAGGGGAATTGGTGACCAGGTGAGCCGAGGTGAGTCTTTTCCCCGTCTTGTTGTGAGACTGCTTCAGGATGCGCTTTCTGGCTTCCACGTAAATCCTCCCGTACAGTGCGATGAGCAGCAGCGTGGGGATGTAGAAAGCGCCGAAGGTGGAGTAGATGGTGTAGAAAATGTGATCCGTGTTCACATTACAAGCCGTCACCTCCTCTGCCTTCACCTGGCGCCAGAAGAAAGGCGGCAGGGAGATGGAGATGGCGATGACCCAAGCGGTGGCGACCATCCCAGCTGCGCGCCCCGGCGTGCGCTTTTTGGAGTACTCTACTGCGTCCGTGATTGCCCAGTACCGGTCCAGCGCAATTACGCACAGGTGGAGGATGGAAGCAGTGCAACACGTTATATCCGAGCTCAGCCAGATATCACACACCACCTGCCCTAATGTCCATGTTTGGCTCACCGTGTACAGCGCGCTGATGGGCATCACCAAAATGGACACCAGCAGGTCCGTGACAGCCAAGGAGGCGATCAGAAAGTTTGCAGGGGTGTGTAATTTTCTGGACTGGTAAATAGTGGCGATGACAAACGCGTTTGAAAGCGTCGTGGCGAAAGTTATGAGGGATAAGGTCACAGCTAGACCCGCCCGGAAAGCCAAGTTAGTGTCATTCGCCTCCGCTTTCGACGTGAAATTGACATGGGTGTCGTTGGTGGAGATGTTCAACAGCTCTCCGTAGATGACAGGCGTTGGTTTGAGCTGACTGGCATTCTCCATCCCTCCACCTTCCCTCGTTAGATCCCCCTGTCATTGAGCTCAAAGGAAAAGCTTGGAGATCACCCTGAAATCACTCAAATAATCATCCACGATGCGCTTTTCTCTTCTTCTCCTTCTTTTTCTTCTTCTTCTTCTTCTTTTTTTAAACCCAAAATAAACGCAGCTCCATCTCCAACAGCAGTTATCCAACAATCAGACGACAGGTGTTTCCATGAAGA
This sequence comes from Scomber japonicus, assembly GCF_027409825.1. Taxonomy (NCBI): domain Eukaryota; kingdom Metazoa; phylum Chordata; class Actinopteri; order Scombriformes; family Scombridae; genus Scomber; species Scomber japonicus. The sequence continues at coordinate 9,036,218 of NC_070594.1, read as the reverse complement.
CACATTTTTTGCCTCCTCTTCTTCATGTTATTTGACTTCATCCGTGGCATTAAAAGAACTATTTAATCAACTTAAATATCCATTCATGAGAAATAAAAAGGGCGCACAAAACGGCCTCTCCATTATCCAACAAAGATTTGCTGTGACACGCTCATCATGTTCCAAATCATTTCATAATCCAGTTTTACAGTAAAAGGTTTAATGCGTAAATTGTCAGTTTTTAATCCGCTCTCAGTATGTGTGTGTGTGCGCGTGTCCTCTCACAAGTTCAGAGCTGCTGAAGTCTGGCTCCTGGTTTTATACTGCTCTCTCTCTCTCTCTCTCTCTCTCTCTCTCTCTCTCTCTCTCTCTCTCTCTCTCTCCTCCCTCCCATACTCTCTCTCTCTCTATCTCACTCTCTCTCCTCCCTCCCATACTCTCTCTCTCTCTATCTCACTCTCTCTCCTCCCTCCCATACTCTCCCTCTCTCTATCTCACTCTCTCTCCTCCCTCCCATACTCTCTCTCTCTCTCTCTCTCTCTCTCTCTCTCTCTCTCTCTCTCTCTCTCTCTCTCTCTCTCTCTCTCTCTCTCTCTCACTCTCTCTCCTCCCTCCCATACTCTCCCTCTCTCTCTCTCACTCTCTCCTCCCTCCCATACTCTTCTCTCTCTCTCTCTCTCTCTCTCTCTCTCTCTCTCTCTCTCTCTCTCTCTCTCTCTCTCTCTCTCTCTCTCTGTCACAGATGGTAAAGGGACTCTTTTTTATAAATTTAAAAGCAATTTTCCACCTGCTCCATGCTGCTCTCTCTGGTAAAGCCCAACAAATAGGCTACTGGATTTCTCTTATACATTTTATAAAGCTTTAAATCCAAGATATAAAACAGCTTTTAGGATCCTTTAAATTATTATTTTTATTTATTTTTGATGAATTTTGGGCCACATATATGTTGATGTTTTACAGTGTAATAAACGTGTCAGTGCTCTCTGGTGGACAAACTGTGGGGGGAAAAAAAATAAGCTTTTAAAATCATTCTTGGACCATAAGTTGGGAAACCAGCTCACTATTAGGTCTGTTTCAGTAGCTATTCCCGAGCTTTCAATCAGATATCATGATCTTCATAGCAAATGGAGTTTGTACAAATGTTATGGAAGTGATTCATGTTCTTTCTAAGCACTTAAAGCACTTTGCATCCTTGTTGATTTGCAGCTCAAAGTCCAATCCTGATAACTAAGCATGCATGCTGATGAAAATCATGTGATAGGATTGAAAGCTACAGAATGAACCTTTTAGTAGGACTGTTATCTGAAGTGTCATATCTAAAGCATCTAAATCTATTTTTTTATTTCCATCAAAATGCATATAGCTATACTTGTATGATTTAAGAAAGAGAGAGAGAGAATTTGCTGGTTGGATCTTGTCGGTTGTAAAGATTTGATGATTTATTGTCATACATGATGGATTTGGTCAGATAAAACAATGTCAATTTGGTCTTTGAGAAAATCTAACGAGAAAATAATCTGCATACTAATCAATAAAGACATTAATTAGTTACAATTTCTTTCCATTCCTGTCCCAACACTGACATTTCTACTCTACTAAATCCTGCTTCCACTTTACCAGCAATTCAATTCCAATGGAGAAATACAGAATCCTTAATCAATTGATTTTTTGACAGTAATCTGAGCTTTCAAATGCATCTCATACAGTAGTCAGTAGTCTCCTTCAGTAAATAGACTTTTGCTCAGCTGTCAGCTCAACCCAAAACAGAGAGAATATGACACAGATATATTTGACACCTTTAGACAGTTCAAGGTTTCAGGTTTTAGAGTTTGGTTTGTTGCATAAAGCTGCAGGCTCACATCCGATTTGATTTTGTTCAAATGAAATTAGACAAAACAACAGTCTCTCCGTCTGCGTCTGTACATTTCATATGTTACAGTTAGAGACAAAATGTCCAGTGAAACGAGCCAGAGAGACAGTGATGAGCTAATGTGATGTAATAAAGCAAAAAGTGTAGCTTCAGGTCTTGGGTCAGGTACCAGTCGGGTTCATACGGTTCAGGTTTTTAAAGCTGTGGACATGACTCAGGTCCTGGTCTCAGTTAAAGACTCATTCATAACTCTATTGACCATGTATTAGCTGGGTTTTACTGTAGATGCTGTTCTTTCTGGGCGGTCCAGTAAAGCTTCTTTAAAATGAAATCACTTTTTCCCTCTGTTGTCCTAATAAAAAGCTCCTTTTCTTTCACTGTCAACAACTCTACAGCAGCGATTAATGATTATTTTTTATCATTTGCCAACTCTAAAACAATTTCATTTCTTGTTTTGCCCGATCAGCAATTCAAAAACTAAAAATGTCATTATCTTTGACAACTTCTTCTAGGACGTGAAAAGCTAGAATCAGAGATTTTTGGGAATCTGTGCTTTTGTTTTGGTATGCATTTTTAATTTCTCCTAGATATTTTTGATTAGCAGGGGCTGGGTTTATTTTACTGTATAACACAATTATTTTATCAGTGTGTAAGATTATTTATTTCCTTACATTTACATCTTCTCTTTGCACGATTGATAATAAGGTCCTAACATCCTCAAACGAGTAGCAGTGTCGTAGCTTCTTGTTGTTGCTAAAATTAGTCAAATTTGTATCAAACTACAAACATTATTAAACATAAATTAACAAGTTTCAACCTTATAGTTTGATAAGGTTTTGAACCTGGTCCATTTTTGTCTGGAGATCGACTGTTGATTGACTTGGCCAAGATGCCTGCCATCTGGTTATTACACTTTGCGACCACTAGGAGGAACAAAAAAGTGTGTACGAACGAGGACAGATCAAAGTTTAGCAGAATGAAGTATGAGGTCCAGTAAACCCAAAATGTAATGTTATGTCCACATATGAGGACGCAGGGTTGCAGAAGCATAAACAAAAATTGATACTGTTATCAAAATAGTTCTGTCCAGCGATATTCATTTAATAATAAGAGTTTATTGAAACAACTTACTATGTCTATATACAGGTGGAACAGTTTTTGGAAATTGTAAACTGGATACAAAAAGTAGAAAAGGTGTGTAAGAGTGAAAAGAGTGCTTAAATAAAGAATGATAAAATAATATGTTACTTTACTATTATGTTACTTTTTATAAATACAGTAGGTGATTATACACAATACATAAAACCTGCTGGATATTTTAATTTTAAGTGTCATTTTCTATTTCTGTATCATACCAAACATTTAGCCTCACTGGGGATTACAAAACATCTTCCATATGTAAAGCATGTGGATAAAGGAAAAGAAAAGAAACATGAACACAATGAAAACTAAACAAAAGCTAAATGAACCGTTTCCATAATGAGCTCTTATACAGTATATCTACAGATTGACACAATACAGAGGTTTTTCTTCTTCTCCCAGGCTTTCCACAGATAACTGGCTAATTTATGTTACATGTGTGAACAGCCGACTCAGCCGTCTTTGTGCATCACTGACATTTACACAACCAATATCTATTTTTATCTTATTAAACAAAGAACTGCGTATGCACTATGAAAAGGACAGTAGAACAACAGAAAGGAGCTCTTTTTTTTATATCATCATTCAGACAGCTCACTACACAGATCCGCTTTTCTTCTTCTAAATTAACATTTCTTCCAGTTTCAACAGTCAGAGCTAAAATGCCAGATCTCAGCTGGGCACTTAGAGATCTTTTGCTTTTTAGACAAATTATATACAGTACAGCATACTTCTCAGTCACAGTATTCAGTTTTTATCATTGTAAAGATACACAGTTTTGAATTTGGTCTATATATCTATATATCAGCATCAAACGTCTCCACCCAGGTAAAGAAAGCTGAGAAACAAGTGTTCATTTTGAGTTCTTGTTAACTTCTAGAGAGGAGCAATAGAAAGCATCCTGACTGGTAAACATCACAAATTAAGATGGGATTGTGCACGGCCCGAAGACAGGAAGGCTCTTCAGCAGATCATTAAAACCACCCAGAAGAACATCATTGGTATCCATCTATCAGTGTTGTGAGGAGCCTGCACTCAGCCCAAAGGATACTTAAAAACATCCACCGACGGCAGCCACAGCCTGCTCACACTGCTGCCGTCTGGCTAGAGATACAGAAGTATCAGCTGCCGTGCCACCAGACTACAAAGCAGCTTCTTTCCTCCGGCTGTGAGACGCCTCAGTTCATCTTGTGCACTCCAATATTAAAAAAAGAGGCTTATTTTTATGACTTATTACTTATTAATCCATTTATATAATTTCTGGGGTTTTTTTGTGAGTAGCATAAAGGGAGTACAAACTACATTTTTTTTATATGACCTTGTCTTTTAAAAACTTTAATAATAAATGAATCTAGAGTATCATCAGCTCACTGACCTTCACTCTGAGCAAACACAGATTCTCTAAACAAACAAATGTTGAGCTTTTCTTTATTAAATAAAACAAAAAGCTTCACCAAAAGCTGAGTTGAAGAACAATGTGCTCACATCTTTAGGTAACCAATTCCATTTATTTTATAACTGAGGTGTAAATATCTTCCACATAGCCTCACTTGTGCCCAACTTTGGTGAATATTTGCAGCCATTAAGAACATATGTTTTGCACTGATTCACAAATATATATATTTTGAAGGCTCCTAACCCAAACAGTACAATCAAGCTCAAGACATGATTGTACTGTATATATGATTTAAAGTATATTTGAATACTTATATCCTTTAATTATTTACTTTAGACAATAATTCCTCCTGAATCTTAACACCGTCTATGAGATTCATATGTTCATCAATATAAAAAACTGATATATTTATATGAGTCTGCATAATTCAGCTTATGTATACCAGCTTTAATCTAATAAATACTGCAGAATTAATTTGGTTTTAATTCAGTCAATAAATAGTCTCCATATATCATTCATCCTTAGATGGCGTTAATAAAACTATGTCGTCTGCATAGAGACGAATACTTATCATTTTCTTTCCACACATTGACCACAATTTAAAGATTTAATTTCTCTGACCAAATAATTTATTTGAGCACTATGGCCTCACTCTAGATAGCTGTTAAAGTCCTGTAAAATTTTCCATTCACCTCATACACAATAAACCTATAAGACAAAAAGATCACTATTAATCATATCAAAAGCCTTCTGAAAGTGCATAAAGCATGCATACTGTATGATGACTGGTTTTCAATAATTCAATATGTTATAATTGTAAACACAAAGATACGATCAAGACATGACTTTGACTCAAGAAACCCATTTTGCTCTTTTCTCAAGGAGCCGTTATATACAACATACAACAGCCTCTCATTAAGTATAGTGGCATATACTGTAGATTGCATACTGTGCTCATTAGGCGGATCCCTGTGGAACTTCATGGCAGCTTCTGGTCCTCAATAAGGGATTTTGGTATTGGATTTATAATAGATTTATTGCACAACATATCAAATTACTTTATTGATAGCCATTTGATTATTTCATTATGTGTAAGATCCTTATGAAGGTCCTCCTCATTTACACAATGTTCCTCTTTTCATATTTGGCTCTCTCTTACATTTCTCCTCATCTTCATAATGCTGGTCATCAAAATCTAAATTTAGAAAGTCCCACTGGAGAAGTGACCTTTAAAGTATCTCTCCCACCTATTAATTATCTAACAGTCAGGATTGCCCTCATGTCCCAGCAGCTCCATGAGTATTTTACACACCTGCCTTGGACTCAATTTATTAATGGTGGACCAAAATCTGTTGGGATTTGATTGAACCCTAACCCTAACCTTTCAAATGTAAGACCTGTCCTATTTGAAAACATTTTTTATAGAATCTATAGCTTTTATCAAACTTGCGCTGACTTTTCTTGAAGACTTCCAAGAATTTAACCACAGAAAAAAAAACAATAAAAAATTATCTGGGAGGTGGTGTTTAGCTCAGTGGGTAGAGCACCCACCCCATGTGTTGAGGCTACAGTCCTCACTGCAGGCGACCCCGGTTCAAATCCCGTGCCGAGCAGTCCTATCCTGCATGTCATTCCCCCGTCTCTGCCTCCCATTTCCTGTCTCTCTCTCTACTATCTACATTAAAGGCAAAAAAGCCCCAAAAAATATATACTTAAAAAAAAAGATCTGGAATTCTGAAAAGTAAAGACATTTTGCAGATTGAATCAATTGATTTGGGGTTTTTATTTCAAAGGAGTCACAAGTTTGTAAGCAGTGATTTGGTAGTATAAAGTATAAAGTATAAAGTATAACGTCGACCACAGCTTTACTTTGCTCAAATACAGATTTATAATTATCATTCAAAAAGCATACCCTTCACATAACTTTGATTCTTTTGAAAAAATTCAATCATGGATTCCTCACACTTGTTTACAGAATCATCTAAAGAGGCTCCGTGGTGCGTCTCATCCACTTCTTTTAAACAGTCATCAAAAGCACCAGACCTGCTGTTGAAACCTCCAAAGACAAAAGTTACCTCACATAAATACATTTGACTCAAAACATGATTAAAGAAAAAAGGAAGTATCTTATGTTTCAGGTAGCAAGTGAACAAGACTTCAAACATGGAATACCATCAACCTGTTTGTTTCTAACATCAGCTCTTTATCTTTATAGTCACAAAAGATCCTTCAATAAACAAACATGTATAACTTTAAAGGTCAATTACTATCACCTGGCAGATGTGTCTCATTATCATCTGTTTCAAAGTTAACATCTCAGTGTGCTATAGAGTAACAGACTCCTGAACGTGACGCTGGGCCAGAGGAACAGTTCATCTCCTGTAATCTGAAGCTCGGCACAGATGACAGATGATTCCCTGTTATTTTCAAAATAAGATCGACTTTAAGATGGTGCCAAAAGTTAAAAAGAAATAGTCTCTCAGTGTGAGATTTTGCAGAGAGAATACACACCTTGTTGTATTGATCATTGTCCTTTAGTCTCTGCTTCCTTCTCAATAATGCAACTTAATGTCGGATTGAAGCCAGCTGGATCCTGACTGGGTCCGGTCTCCGGTCAAGGGCATGTGTGTGTGTGTGTGTGTGTGTGTCTGTGTGTGTGTGTGTGTGAGGAAGCAAATGATTGCCATAATAATTGGAAATATATCAGTAATTGAAAAGCAAAATCTGACATTTAATCACTGCTGAATACTTCATGTTGAAATCTAAATACCACAGAATTTATTTCACTGAAATGTCTGAATTTTAAGTTTTTGCAATACCAAAAAACTTTTGGAATTGCAAAAACTTTATTTCCATTACATATTTATTTTAGGCTTCTCCAATTCAGACACTTCAACAAGGATGTTTGAGCGACCAGTTTCAGGGTTTTTGACTTAATTTGAATTTTTCAATCTGATTTTAAGAAAACCTAAAATATATACTGAAAATAAAGTATATTCATAAATTCAGAAAGGTGGTTTTCAATGTCAAACTTTTCTGTGAATAAATTAAGTGTTTTTTAACAACAATAAGGCGTTCAATAGTGATACAATTTCAAAATATAGTCTTCCATTGCTGATCTCATTCAAATTATTATTTCAAACATGTTCTTCCATAGTTGTGCATTAGCAGCACTTGATAAGATGATGTTGGGGTAATAATTGAAATAGCCTGTGGTGGTATCAATGGGTGGTATATCAACATTTGTACATGCAGACTGTGAAGCTCTCAGAGTTCCCACACTGCCTGCTTTCTCATGAAATGACTGTGACAGTATGATTTATTCTTGATAGATAAAGTGTATATATTCTCAAAATTGTATTGCTCAATCTCTTTGCGCCTGGTCAAAGGTGATTAGTGATGTGTGTAAATAGAAAATAAGAAGAGGAATGTGTCTGAAAACAAAATTATTCCAACTTTATGGGCAACAGTGTATATCTACTGATTGCTTAATCAATCAGAGGTATACACATAATATATTGGACTGGTATTCATCATCTATTTCAGTTTTGTAATTAAGATGAGTATCATATACAGAGAATGAAAAGAATCAGTTCAAATTAACAGATAGCATGCCTATAACTGGAAGGATATTATGTCCCTTATTGCTAAAGCTCTGTGAAACTGAAATCATCCTAAACAATGCTGACAGTTTGTGGAGCTCACTTTTCTTTTAGGCTGTTTCATAAAGAAAAGCTTCATATCTGCCCCTTCCTTTTCCCAGAAGACTCACTCATAGTTGCTGAGTTGTTCTGACTGCAAGGCAAACCAATATAGAGGAGCCAATTGTTTATGTAGTGACAAACAAGAACCACACATTACACTGTTAGGGATAAAAACAGTTGACTAATACATAAATACACACACATATATATTTATATATTATAAACACTGGAGCACTGAGAGTAGAAGACCTCAGGATAACAGTTGGTATCATGGAGGTCAGCTGCTAGTAAAGTTTTACAAACTTGTGTGTCTCGACAGACTCTGACATAATTAACTTTAATCAACAGGCGATATGCTGCCAATAATGTTGTTGTGTGAGCGTTGTTTGAGTCGTACTGGTCAATCGATGCTGCCTCCACCCGACCGAGTGTAATTAAACACAGTAAAGTAACTGACAGTAGTGTTTCATGACTTTGAAGCTGTATCGATGGATGACTTGAAGGGGATAGATGGGTCAGATTTCAAAATTTGGCACATTATAAGAAGGGAGGTAGGGAGTTGGGCTTGGGTCCCCTGTGGTAGCCCCTGTACCTGTACTAAGGACAGGCTGGGTATGGTCTCATTGCTCCCCTTCCTCAAAAGAGGATTGTTATGCTGGTTTCTGGATTGACATCTGCTGTAGCCAAGGCTGGATTAGCACCCACAGGAGCCCCTAGGCAATGAAGCCCCCCCCCCCCCCCCCCCCATAATGAACTTATGTTCCATTTATGGGATTTTGGTCACTGCCTGCCTGTGCTGTCCATTTTCTACTAGATGATCATTTTTCCCACACACTCCTTGATACAGGCTACCCACAGTGCATTGTGGCTTGCTAACCAATCATCACTCACCCAGCCTTCATACTGACAAAACAGTCAATCTTAAGATTTAACTTTCTTGGAAACAACATTTATTTTATTCTGATTGGATAATGCTGCTGTCGGGTGGAAACCTTAACATCATATTTTGTTTTGGACATACTAGGTTTCAGAAAGTGACTATAATTATCAACATCCACAAAAAAAGCACATGCATTTTTTTTTCACTCATCACTGAGGCGCCATTTCTGCCTGAAGGCCCCTGGGTGTTTGCCCAGATCGGCCATATGGTAGATCCAGCCTTGGCTGTAGCTGTAATCCTGATGTTTTGTTCCATCTTCTCAATATTTCCATTTCAATGTTCAAACTTTACTGCATTTCCTTGTTTTTTTTTTTTCTCAGTTTCCCTACTAAGAGCATCTTGATTCTCTTCTGCACAGAAATGTCAAATTTACGAAGTTCTTGTCCAAGGATGAATGTAAACTTTTTGCTTTTCATCAAGCATCTTCTCCTGATTATCGTTCATTAGTTTCATACTCTTCATTCTTCTCAGTCATTTTTGAGTTGTAGTTGCAGATTCTTCAACAAATGAATCATGCAAAGTAAAATTGTCCCTCTTGAATATAACACATCTCAATGTTAATTCTTTATCAGGCATTTTATGTGTCTAAACACACAACTCCACGTGTGACATGTGACCTAACTGTGAGTCTGTGTATATAGAGTATTTAAAAGTAATGAGTATACATGTACATTTCAAACTAACAAAAATATTGTAGATTTTGTCGAATTTGTAGGTACAGTGGGTATTATAGCATTACAGGGTTATTGCCTATTATCAATCATAATGAATCAATATCAATATAACTATAATATGTCCATATATCTACTCATTAACAATATATCAACAGCTCTAAAAATGTCTAAATATCTACTTAAACTAACTAGAAATATCTCAATCCCTCTGTCTCTCACCCTTAAACTTTCCTTCCTCCATCTTTCATTTTATCTTTCTCTTTTCTATCAGAAAGCTTCTTAATCTCTCTCTCTCTCTCTCTTTCTCTTGTCTGAAGTACTTTCATAAAGGCCCACTGCAGGGTCATAACGCTGAGGGATTTGTCCACAGAGAGGCTAACTGGCTAAATGGATCCATTATTTTGGACAGAGATTAATGAATGAAGTGCGGTGAGTGGAGCTGCTTCAGCACCACGGACAGCTCCCTGAGCTGCAGAGCGGAGGAGCCTGCAGCTCTGAAACTCCAGCTTTTAATGTTTTTAATATCTGACCACAGAGAGATAAAGTGGAACCAGAACTCCTGAGTTATGTTCAAAGTCACACCAACATGTGCAAGAATGGAAAACTATGAAAAATCCAGCCCTTACTGAACAATATGTCTATTATGTCAATATTTCTTAATATTTCCTGAAGTCCAAGACCTTAACCCACTCAGTAGACTTCCCTTTTAGGGTCACAGGGGCTGGAAACCTTTCCCAGCATCCCTTTTGTTTCTCAAACAATGCAAATTAACAGTCTACACAGTCAATATTTGTCACTTTGGATGCTGTGATGCGTGAAGCAGATGAGTCTGTTTTGAAGCAATTGAACCAGAAAGCTGCAGAGCATTGTGTTGTGTTAGTGAACTCAATAAATACCTTTGCTGCTTTAAGTCATGGTGTATTTAATTGACGTAAATTAAGATATACAAAATCTCCTCAAGTCATTCGAGCGTGCTAACATCAGAGCAGAGTAAAGAGATGCATTTTATTACCTACAATGTGAGCTGCTATGATTGGCGCAGTGAATGATGTGTAGGTTGCTCCAGGCATCCCTGTTTTCTCACCAGGTGAAATGAAGTCAAGTCACATTTATATAACCCAAATCACAAAAATTGGCTTAAGGGGCTTTACAAATCAGTACAGCATACAATATCCTCTGCTCTCTATTTCTATATAGAAATATACCAAGATAGCAAAATTACAGTATGGAAAAACTGGATGACAAACTAATAGGTAATGTAATGTAAAGTGGAGAGAGGGTAAACCCAAATGCAGAGACCTTAGGCGAAAGCAGGGCTACAGGGAAAATGTCTTCATTTCCAGAACTGATGAATAGAAAAACCAAAAGCACAGCGCTGACAAAACTGACGAGAACTAGACAAGACTTAACACAGGATCCAATAAAGACTGAACAGAAAACCAAGATTTAAATAAACAAGGGGTAATTCAAACTGGGACACAGGTGAAACACATGAGGAAGTCAACTAAGGTGTGAAGCCACAGGAAGTAATAAAAGATAAGTGACATTGGCTGTGTTCGAAAATGCATACTACATACAGCATATTTCTATACTACATACTTCCATCCTACACACTACACATTAAATGACCATATAGTAAGCAGACTGTTTACACTGTAGTAAACTACACGATAACCCACAATGCATTTCGTCCCTACCCGAGCTGAAATCATCAGGCTGAAGCGGATTTCATTTTAGCTCTAACTCTGTAAATATACCACTTTATCCACATTTCTAACCTTTTTAGGAAGAAAGTAAAGTAGCCCTTTAGACCCACAATGTGACGCTAATTTGTCCAAATAACACCTGTTTAAAGTTTTGTTCCTGCGAATTCTGAGCTAGCCGTAGCGAGTAACGCACTTCCTGTCATTTTCATAAAATAAAACACTTTACCTTTTATTATTAAGAAAAGCATAACGATAGAATTGGTGCTTTTATTTTGAAAAAAGGAAGCAAACATACCCTCGCTGTAGCTAAGTTGAAACCACCGAGGTGGTGATCTGTGACGTTTGTATTTTAGGTTTTTTTCTGAAGTTACATTGCATCTTGGGTAATTTGAGTGTGAGTAGTCAGCTCTTGATGCATACTCTGCATTTCTGGAGAATCTAGTAAGCCATCCAGGAACTTCTCACATACTCTAAATCACATACTACGCAGTTGAAACACACTACATACTTCAAATGACGTCAGAGTTAGTACGAGTAGTAGGAAAGCATGCGGTTTCTAACAGACCCAGGAACCAAAACACAAACAGGAAGTTCAGGCAGGATGTGACAGATAAACTGATAACATATATATGAAGAATAACTTGTGATTAACCGATGTATTGAGATAAGGAACAGAAGGGAATGGGAAATAGCACTTTGCATGAGATTGGTGTTATCTGAATTCAAACTACAAATTGCTTTTGACACAAAGCTACGAAGCAAAACCATTTTAATTCCAGAGTCTGTACTCTCTTCAAGAACATTCACACGTCATACATAAATCATTTGTCACCTTCACACTTTCCCACATTGCACATTACGTCCATGCTGTGCAGCTCAAGCGGACACTGTATCGATCATAATGCTGAGCGCAGATCCGAGTCACAAAGTTCCTGTTTTTTTTCCAGCTGAGTTTGTGTTGACCTTCAGCTGTTTGCCTGCAGGCTCTGAAGTGACTGAGGGAATCACATCATGGACACTCTGCGGAAATGAGGTCCTGCGTGAGAGGGTCGGTGATCCAGCAGGACCTCTGTGCCCCCCCCGCTGCTCCTCCTCCAAATGAAGAGGAGCTGCTCATTCGGCTTGTTCAGACACCTTGAGATGTGTTTTTTCTTGGAAGATATTTCTCCTAGCAGAAGCTATGTCAAGGTTATGATGTTTTTGAGGTCTCACTCTCACAGTACTTGGGATGTATATAGAACTACAAAATCAGATGTGTAGGTGTGTTTAAAAACATATGATTAATGTCAGTCTTTAAAGTGGCTCCCTCTAATACCAGCAGCAGAGTATTCAGACCATTAGAAGTAAAAGTATACAGGTTATAAATATATTCCTTTACAAGTAGAAGCCCTGCATTCAATATTTTATTTTTATTCTATTTTATATCTTCTTGATTTTTAACTTATTTTCAAAAAGTAGGTTTTAAGTAGAGCTGCAAAGATTAAATGGATTGTACTTATATAGCCCCTTTCTAGTCATTACATGTCATTCACCCATTCACACACATTCATACACTGATGGCAAGAGCTACCACGCAGGGTGCCAACCTGCTCATCAGGAGGAATTTAACCATTCATTCTCATTCATACATCGTTGGCACAGCAACAGGAGCAATTTGGGGTTAAGTGTCTTGCCCAAGGACACATCGGCATGAGGACTGGAGGAGCCGGGAATCAAACCGCTAATCTTCCAATTGGAGGACGACCTCTACCTCCTGAGCCACAGCTGCCCATTAATAGCTTAACTGACAATTTAATTAACTATTTTGACAATTGATAAAAATATATATTTTAAATCATCTTTAAATAAATAATGTCTAAATTCTCTGATTCCAGCTTCTTAGATGTGAATTTATTCTAGTGTTTTAGTCTTTTATGAGGGTAAACTGAATGTATTTAAGGATGTTATCTTCAGCTTTTGGTAACAGTGATCTACATTTTTCTGACATAAAGACAAATGACAAAGCCAGGTTCTTTCATAATGATAATATTCTTTTTTTTTGTATGAAAAATAAATGTGGTGGAGTATAAGGAATAATAAGACTGAAGAGAAGTAAAAAAAAGTATAGCATAAAGTGGAAATACAAATACCTCTATGATGTGCTTATATATAAAACTTGAGTGAGTGTTTTCACCACAGTCTGAAAGCACAGTAACTGACATTTGAAGTACCTCCAAACACACAATGGGGCCAACTTGGATTTACATTTGAGATTTTAATTCAGGAAAATAACATGACACTTTGGCCTGCAGTTCTAATAAGCAATAAATAACCAAAAATAAATAAAACATAAGCGAGTTGAGATCCAGAGCAGGGCAGCCTGTTGCTGCAGATAATGAGCCGGTGATTTTGACAGGCTTGTTGAAACAGTCTGACGTGTTTTAACAACAACACTCTTTAAATATTGAGGACACTTGAAAATGTCATTCAGGAAACTTTGGAAAAGGTTAACAATCGCTGTATGTAAATAACATTTTCCAGTGAATTACACTACCATTAACTTAACTCAGAGGGGTAAATAAACAGACTTTTTTCTCCTAACCAAAAATGTCTAATATTCTGATGATGTTTTGTGGTAATGTGTTTATTTTCTCTGATATCATGCTGATTAAAATCTGTTTTCTGTTAATTGTGAGCTGCTGTTTATTCTTCCCAGTCACATACAGCTTGTGTATCTCTTGATACTTTCATTGTGTATAATATATGAGAGTTTTACACTAATTATATTCAAATCACAGCTCTGTTTTTCAATAGAAATGTATGGATGTAACCATTAGGATTCAAAAGTGTCAAAGGTTTTATTTTCACATACACAAAGAAAACGTGTACAAATAAAGACCTGCATGAAAAATCCTACTTAAGTAAAAGTACTGCAGTATTATGAGTGATGTAGTAGCCTATGCAGTATTACAGTAAAAGTACTGCAGTATTATGAGTGATGTAGTATGCAGTATTACAGTAAAAGTAGTGCAGTATTATGAGTGATGTAGTATGCAGTATTACAGTAAAAGTACTGCAGTATTATGAGTGATGTAGTATGCAGTATTACAGTAAAAGTACTGCAGTATTATGAGTGATGTAGTGTGGTGTAATTTAAATTTTAATTAAATAAAACGTCTAACCTGTATATTTTAAAGGTTTTAATACAAAAGAGAACAGTGTCAAAACATCCAAATCTTGACTTAACGCACGCTGTTCCGTCTACGGGACGGGACGGATGTTAGGAGCTAGCCACAAGTTCTTCTGAATGTTTTAAACACCAACCCTTAAACATATATATTCATGCCGTACATCGTTGGAAAGCTTAGATTGTCCTGATTCATTCAAGACCACTCACGACTTATATGGTTGCTCACAGCCGTAATAGTATTAGCGATTAGCTCGGCTAGCCCCTGAGCTAAGTAAGAAAAGCTATAATGCTACATACCTTCAAAGTCTTCCCTTTATCCACAACGATCATCTTATGACTCAGGATTTTCTGTACAGCTCGCCAAATATCCATTCTTGTGAAATATGAAATCCGTTTCCATAAAACCGGAATATTTTCCTCAATATGTCCATGTATTTAGTCCAACACGTAACCTAATAACACAAATAACAAACCATATACGGTCTGTTTACGTCATTTCCTGACCTGCACGTCCATCTCAGAGTACACGTGACTAGATGTTTACGACCGTGAGCCTCTTCTGTTTCTGACGACACCACACACAAGCCAATCGGTGTTTAGGATTAGGCAGTACATGTCTCCAAAGCCAATGAGGACATGTGACCGACAACAATGACGACATGGCTTTGATTGACTGCTGTTCTAGCCTATGGAAATATTCGGTGAAATGAAGTTGATAACCTTTTAGCCAATAGTCAGAGGTTTCCAACGGTGTATGACACTAAGCTATTAGTTTGGCTGTCCATAAACAAACTCCAAGCGTAACCGGCGTGCGCCCTGTGCGTAAAAGAGTTGAACCATATATCATTACGCACTCGGCATTTTGGTACACGGTTGGTTCTTCTTCGACTTAACATATGACTTATACCAAAATAAACAGATAGATAGATATGGCCAAACAAAAAAATATGGTTATATGTAATAATAATAATAATAATAATATGGCGTCAGCTTTCATTAGAGACCAAGATTTTGATTGTAGGCAAAGGGGATGTGAAGTTATAGGTGTTTGATTGCGGTTATACAGCTTTGGTAACCAAGTGTCCATTTGGAGTCTCCAAAAAGGACCTGAGGAAAACGCATGGACATACCTGTTGAGTGTTAAGTGGCTAAACTAAATATATATAGTTCCCTGTCTCTAAAAGCTCCACCTTCTGAACAAATGGTCAGTAAAGAAACACAGCCCTGACCTTCCATTTATGACTAGGTTTTAACAAATGGTCAGTCTTTAATTAACTTTAATCTTTAACCTAAGTAAACAACCTCTGTTCCATGACCCATGACTTTTAACCTTTAACCTTTAACCTAAGTAAACATCTGCTTTTGGAAGATATACAAGACAAAGACAGGACGTCTCATGTTATCACAGGATAAGGGCAATCCAGACACTACAGTAGTGTGCAGTATTACAGTAAAAGTAGTGCTTTAGTCCCTCTGACTGATATATTATGACATCATTATTATTAATAGTAATCAGTGTTAGAGCAGCATGTTACTGTTGTAGCTGCTGGAGGTGGAGCTAGAGTACACACTATTATATTTACAGTTAGCTAGTTTAGTCCAGTGGTTACCAAAGCATGTATGTATGTAAGTTATAAATAGACTCAACACTTGGCGATACGCTAAAGCTGAATCAGCATCATTGACTGATAGCATAAACCGGAAGCTGAGCAGGTGTGGAGCAATGGAGAGCGATGAAAACCAATTAAAAGGTAATTAAATGAGCTCAGAGATAATATTAACAGTGTCAAACTGGCAGTATGATGTTACCTTTTAGATTAACAGTCAATGAATGTACGGTAAGTGTCAAATATGGTGCAGTTTGGTAAAGTTTTAAGCTAAATTACTCACGTAGCAGTGTATCTTTAGCTAGCTGCAGTTTGCTATTGTTTGATAATTGAAGCAGGATATTATTGTTTTTACTTAAGTACTGTTTATAAAACTATTGTTTTTGGACAGACATTGATTCAGACTGCCATATTATACTGGTTATACAAAACGAAACAAAACAAAACCTCAAGTTAACTTTAGCTAGCTAACTTTAGTGCTAGTTTAGCTATTCGCACCTGTATTGGGTCAATTCGCACCTGCATTGGGTCAATTTGCACCCGTTTTAGGCAATCAAAGAACAAAACATGAATTAAATATGTGTATAAATACAGAATTAAGCATCACAGCTAATTAAAACGATAAACATTTTCACAATTTTCTACATTTTATGGACCAAAAACGAATCAGTTAATCCAGAGAATAATTGACAGATTAATAGTTAATGAAAATGATAATTAGTTGCAGCCCTAGATATCAATGTGCTTAGTCACTTAGCTCTGTGTTAATCTACTAATGGTTAAATCAGATTTAATCTCCATTTGTGAGACTTTACATAGTGATTCATATTAATTAGCTTCAGATTAATAAAGTGTTTAAAATTAATAAAAAATAATATATGAACCTTCCACAAACTGCATATAACTTGAAAAAAGATCAAAGTGAAAGTTAAAAGAACAGATTGGTTATTATACAGTTCACAGACGCCCACACACTCATATAAAATAATGAATAATAATATAATTAGTTACTAATGGTTAAATCAGATTTCTTCCCCACTTGTGAGGGTTTATGGTAAACTGAGTAATTCATGCTAATTATCTTTAGATTAATTAAATGTAATAAAGAAAATGTAATAAAAAAGATAAATTGCAAAATTGCTAATAATTTACCAAAATGGGACTCATGAATCATTAAATGATGGGAGTACAAGTTAGAATAACAGATTGGTTAATATACAACTCTCTCTCTCTCTCACACACACACACACACACACACACACACACACACACACACACACACACACACACACTCATACATGTGCTTCTTCACTGACACTGCAAAATTATTGTTGGTTAACTTCTTAAAATGCGCCCTCCTCCTCCTCTCCCTCTTCTCTCTGCTTTTAGGAGCGGGACCATCAGAGTGGTTTTTTATGAAAGCCAAATTTGCTCTGGCGGTGGCCGTAATAAAGAGCAAGCCCCCGGGTATGAGCGGCAGAGAGTACGCCGAGGCTTTAGCTCGCAAGCTGCAGAGCCAGAATGAAGGATGGAAGAATAAAGCCGAGGGGCTGCAGCAGGAGGTGTTGAAGCTGCGACAGGAAATGCTGATCACCAGGGTGAAGTCGAGCACAAAGAGCACCACGGAGGCAGCAGGTAGGCCTTTCTGCATTTAGGTAGTAGCAAGTGGAGTGGCAGTTTTATTAAGTACACATGTACAATCAAGTGCAATCTAAAAGAGCAACTCTGCCTCTAAATTCAGACAAATTGTTAGAAACACCTTGGCTCAACTCAACAGACCTCACAAATAAACATATGTGATAAAATATTGTGAACTCAAGGTTAACTTACTCTTTTGAGAGCTTTTGGAATTTCTTCTGGATGAAAAAACTTGTATTTCAACCTTGAATTTACAATATTTTATCACACATATACTCTCAAACTTAAAACTGAATATCCAGCCCAGTGCCTCCCAGTCTAACCACAGTATTTCTCTAACTTTAACCAAGTGTTTGTCTAGTGCTAGTTTATTTTCCATAACCACAACCTTTCTCTAACCTTCGCCAGACTGTAATTTAAGGCTGCAACTAAAGATTACTTTAATTCTTGATTTATCTGTTTGATTAGTCTGTCTGTTATTTTACTGATTATTTAATTAGTGGTTTGATCTGTGAAATGTCTGTCACTGATTCCCAGAACTCAATTTGATGTTATCTAGTGTCTTGTTTTGTCCACAGACTGAATAAATTCAGTTTACCGTTATAAAGGATTAAAGAAACCAGAAGGTATTTATATTGAAGAGGCTGGAGTCAGAAAATGTTGACATTTTCTTTTCCATAAAGTGACTCAAAACTATTTATTATCAATTACTTGATTAATTGAATAGTTGGTTATTACTTCAGCTCCATAAAAGACTGAAGAAACCAGAAAATATTCACATTTAAGAAGCTGGATGAAAAGAAGTTCTGACTCAAAATTATGGATTAATTATCAAAATGGTTAGTGATTAATTTCAATGTCAATTAGCTAATTGATGTAGCTCTGCTGTAACTATCATGTGGAGATGTTGGAGAAAGCAAGACACAACTAGACACCTATGATCAACATTTCATGCAATGAGATACACTGAATAAGATCAAAATCAAGTTATGATATTCTACTGGGATATTTGTGTATTTAAACTCACTCATTGAACATTTAATATCAACCCTCTTGTCTACTGTTAAGTTTGAATGAAGCTGAATGAACTCCTCTGTGACAGTTTAAACAACAACTGAGCATTTTGGTGGTGTTTAGCTCAGTGGGTAGAGCACCCGCCCCATGTGTTGAGGCTACAGTCTTCACTGCAGGCGACCCCGGTTCAAATCCCGCACCGAGTGGTCCTATCCTGCGTTTCATTGCCCCCCTCTCTGCCTCCCATTTCCTCTCTCTCTCTACTAACCTGTACAATAAAGGCAACAAACTGAACATTAAAATCTTAGTAAAGGTGCAGATTAAGGTGGAGCTGTTGAACTTGTTTGCATTTAATTGTACAGGTGTTTACAGTTAAATGGTCACTGAGTGTAGAGTCTTGTTTAGTGACGTGTTAGTACTGTGTTTTTAAAAAAAGTTTAACTCTTGAAAAGTCAAAGTTTGAGAATAATTCATTCAGTGAGCTGCAGAGGAGCAGACGGGAGCATCCTCTAAAAACTGAGCTTGTGTCAAGAAAATGTTCAGACACAGAGAGTCTTTCGCTGTGAAGCCTTCAGTCTGAAGAGAGAGGATATCTCAAGGACATTTTGACACGAGTCCTCGGCAGGAGCTCAGAGACGTAACATATGGTTCCTGAGGTTATCACACACGGCTGCTAGTGATACATTTATAATGCTCATGAATGTTGATTTGTCATTTTTTTTATAGCTGAATACGCTTGCCTCTTCCTTTTTTACCTGATTGAGGTGAGATGGGGGAGCATGGAGGGAGAAATATAGGTATGTGGGTGCGGGGGTATAGAGGTGCAACATATTATTAAAGTCATAGTTCAGATCGTATCATGATTTGAGTCACGGATTGGATGCAAAACTGGTGGATTTACATTTTTTTCTGTAAAACACTTAAAGCAGGGAACGTGCGCCGATGGTCTTAAATGAACACACCATTCAAGATGCCTCATGATTAAATATAACTTGTAATTAGAAGACTTAAAGTACTGTAAAAGTGCTTAATTACCATAATTTGTGTCAAAATTATTATCTCTAATGTCCCTCATGAATAAACATCCATAATACTGCTTAGAAATTGGAGGAAAAAAGATGGATTTGACAACGTTTTTTTTAGTATCAAAGTAATTTAATGATAGTTAGATGTACGTCTACAGCTACACCGCAAACAGGAAGTGCTGATAGATCATTCAGCAGACATTTAATGGAGACAATTTGACAAAAATATGAACAAATGAAGGCTAAAAACCTTCAAAGTAGGGCTGGGCGATAAACCGATTTTATCGATTAACTCGAGTGTGTAGTTCACGTCGACTTGTTTGAATGAAAATCGTTTTTTCTCTTTAACATCCGCTAACGCTTCCCTTTGGCCTCCCGTAGAATGAGCTCGCCCCTCCCTCCCCCCGCACGGAGCGCGCATTTACCAAATAGTGAGTGATAGAGATAGTAGTGAGTGACAACATGGCAGCAAGCAGGGAAGAACTCGTTCCGAAGAAAGGCACTGTGTCATCCGTTATTTGGAATTGGTTCGCGTTCGCGAGGTCAGATTTAGACCAGACAACACCCCGCTGCAAAGTATGTATGAAGTCTGTTGCTAGCAAAGGCAGCAGTACGACAAATTTACTGCAGCACCTCAAACAAAGGCATCCTGTCGAATGGGTGAAATGTTGCGCGCAGCGAAATGAAAAAGACAGCAGCACCCCAAGCACCACACGCACAGCCGCCAAAATACAGTCCACCGTACCACAAACATTTTCAAACTGCATCCCATATGACAAGAGTTCGGCCCGCTGGAAAGCCATAACAGATGCAGTCGCTATGTATATAGCAAAGGATATGGTGCCAATATATACGGTGGAAAAGCCGGGGTTCATTAACATGATCAAAGTTTTGGACCCCAGGTATGTGCTACCTAGCCGAAAGTTCTTCTCCGACGTTGCCTTGCCCAATTTATACAATAGCACAAGACAACGGGTCGCAAAAGAGTTACAAGAAGAAGTGTCCTTTTACTCCGCCACCACCGATTTGTGGTCAAGTCGGACGATGCAACCCTATATGAGTCTCACAGTGCACTTTGTCAACAACGACTGGACTCTGCGGAGCGTCTGCCTTCAAACAGCATACTTCCCAGAGGATCACACGGGTGAAATTGTAGCCCAGGGGCTAAGAGATGCCCTCAACTCATGGAACCTTGCCGAAGACCGACTCATTTGTATGACTACTGACAGCGGCAGCAACATGATTAAAGCTCTGAAGGACAATGCGTGGCCTAACCTGCAGTGCTTTGGACACAGATTGCACAATGCTATCGGTAAGTCTAATGGCTATCCATCAAGTGACATTTTTTTACATTAGCAACACAATCTAAGTAATGCATCATGTAATTAATGCATCAAGACAATATTATGACAAAATGTATGAATTAATACATTTTGAAATGTCCCCAGAATCTATATCTAATCATAATGGTATACAATGTGTGTGTGTGTGTGTGTGTGTGTGTGTCCCTCCCCCCGCGTCTTTGTTGTCACTTTGTAGCCGCTCCACAGAGGGCACATGGCTAATTAATATGCACGTGCTGACCATATATGGTTGTGTCCCGGTGTTCCGGGGCGCAGTATGAGGTGTGTTTGGCACCTGGCTAAGTAAACTCGTGAGAAGGGGTAAATTCACTAATAGATGAACCCTTTGGCTTTGTTAAGCTAATATATTGAAGCCATGGGGGTCTTCTATTATCAGATTTACCTCTCCCTCTAGGTTAACTAACCCAAGTTTGTCACTTAACCACTTTTATGTAATACCTCTCTGGACTATTGTTTTTGTTGTTGTTTGTGACAACCAGTCTTAAAATAACACCTCCAGGAGGTTACAGTTCCATCTCTCTACCACTAGGTACTTATACTATATTGACAGGGTTAGATAGAATAACATTACTGAAAAGAGATTAATACAGTTTTCTTTGACTAAAACTAGACTAAGATAGTCAGGGACAATTCTGACTAAAACTAGACTAAAATAGTCAGGGACAATTCTGACTAAAACTAAAATGCTCAGACTTTTCGTCGACTAAAACTTGACTAGACTAAAAGGAGTATGAACATGACTAAAACTAATAAAAACTAAAACGACCGCTTGACACAAAGACTAGACTAAAACTAAAAGTAAAATAGGCCGCCAAAAAACAACACTGTGTGTGTGAATGAGTGTGTGCCCTTTGTGCATGTGCATTCATATTGTACAGAAATTGAAGCAAGACAAGTTTGTGAATGTAGTGGTATGTTCCCCTAAAATGTGTTTTGATTAGGCCTATGTATTTTTCATTTACTACAGAGAATGGTGTGAAGGAGGACCCACGGATCAATCGTGCTATTGGGGTATGTAAAAAGGCTGTGTCTGCCTTTTCTTACAGCTGGAAAAGAAGAAAAGACATGAGCGAAGTACAGGCAGAGCTTGGTCTACCCACTCATCAGCTGATAACCGAGTCCCCGACCAGATGGGGTTCACGCCAAAGAATGATAGAGAGATTTCTCGAACAGGAGAAGGCTCTAGTCCGTGTCCTGGGTTCGGACAAGAGAAGTCGCCATCTTGTGCCCACTTGGCAAGATTTGGATGTGTTGGAGTCGATAAATAAAGCTGTGAAACCACTCCAAGAATTCACTGATGCACTCTCTGGGGAGTCCTATGTCAGTGTTTCATACATTAAACCAGTGCTCCATCTTTTCAAAACCAGTCTCCTAGAGCCAGGGGAGGAAGACACAGAGCTCACCAAAACAATAAAAGGGAACATAATGCGGTACCTTGACGACAAATACAGTGACCCTGTAAAAGATGAGCTCTTGGACATGGCCTCACTGGTTGACCCAAGATTCCGCACAACCTACATTGACCCAGACAAGGTGGAAGAAGTCAAAAAAAGAGTTGTTGCTGAGCTGATGGCTCTACCTGCTCCTGCCAACAACAGTACACCACAGCAGCCTGGCACAGCTGTGCAGGTGCGCCAAGAAGATGCACAGCCTCCACCCAAGAAAAAGATGACTTTAGCGGCCTTCTTCAAACAGAATGCAGTGTCATCTCCCAACCAGTCAGAGGCAGAAAAGATAGAGACTGAGCTGAAATCTTACCTATTGACCCCTGAAGTGGACCCAGACACCAATCCTCTTGAGTGGTGGAAGCGCCACCAACCAAATTTTCCTAGGCTAAGTGTCCTGGCAAAAAGATACCTCTCAATCCCAGCAACAAGTGCACCCTCAGAGAGGGTTTTCAGTGTGGGGGGGGGCATTGTTACATGCCACCGGGCATGTCTAAAGCCAGAGGTGGTAGATAGGCTTGTCTTCCTGGCTAAGAATGTTTAGAAATGTTTAGAAAAAAGCACCCTATGCTGTCATGTACAGATAACTGATGCTGTTGAATGTTATGTACGGTTACATATCATGTTACATTTTCACAGTTTACAATGGCAGGGCCTGCCATATTGCCTTTTTGGCTAGTTGTTGTTGATTGCACTTTAACTCCAAGGGAGAAATAAAAATAAACAAGTATTTTTTGGAACTATTTCTTTGTCATCTGCATCTGAATTTGGGGGCTGTTGAGAAAATCGATTTAAATCGTAAATCGGATTTTTTGTGAAAAAATCGGGGATTTTTTTTTTAGGCCATATCGCCCAGCCCTACTTCAAAGTTCAAATTTAAAGCTCACACATAAATCAACATTGTCTCAGTTTTGTCTGAGGGGGAGCAGGCACAGTGTCAGACCTGAAACCTGTTACCCAGACTGATAAAGAATAATGTAGAAGATATTTAATGGATTTTTAATTACACAAAACACAACAATATTAGCAATATAAATCAAAGTAATAGATTGGTGTGTTCATCTTTCTCAATATCAGTGAGTTACTTCCTGGTTCTTGCCAAGTGCTATAACTAACTTTAATCATGTTTTCAGTTATCAGTGAGGAATAGGTGGCAATATTTATCATTTTGACAAAATACTCTGTATAAAAACACACACACACTCATAGAGTTGTAAATATTGTTGCCTTTATGACAGCGTTTTGTTCCCAAGAAAACACTCGTCATTAAATCTAGAAGCTCATGGCTGCGGAGCGACATTTGGGAGTACAGACGGTGTAAATGATAAACCGAGGTCTGCCTGTTCTTAGAGTTATGAGTTGGTACTCCTATAATTTCTATTTTAGAAGAAAGAAAATACATCTTTACCCACACGTGCTCGCCTGAAAAGCTTTGGTTCTGTCTTTTGCGTCTTTTGTGTGAAAATACAGGAAGTAGGTATTTGTCTTATAAACCTTATTGGTGCAACTGTACTCTGGATCTGACCTTATTGTTTTTTAGGGCTGCAACTAATTATTATTGTATATGTTTATTGTTATGTACATTTTGTTTTAGCTTCAAATATGTGAATATTTATCTGTTTCTTTGGTTGTTTATAATGACAAACTGAGTATTTTTGGGTTGTTGACAAAAAACAAGACATTTGAGCAAACCGTGATCGACATTTTTTACTGTTTTCTGAAACAAGTAAAGCAAGAAAATAATCAACATATTAATGAATAATGAAAAAAAAATGTTAGTTTAAAGCCATGTGGTCCAAATGTTGGCATGTTAAGGATTTTGTGTGTAAAGAAAAACATAATTTTTAATTGTAAAACCAGACATGGCATCTCACAAAGGTTGGTTGTTAATTGGTTTCATCACCGTGTGGAAATAATGAACTGTAATGATGTACTTTTAATAGTCACAGTAACATATATGGAGCTTTTCCACTACACAGTTCCAGCACGACTCGACTTGTTTTTTTTGCTTCTCCACTAGGGATAGTAGCTGGTACCTGCTACTTTTTTAGTACCTGCTCTGCTGAGGTTCCAAGCGAGCCGAGCCGATACTAAATGTGATGTCAACAGACTGCCAGCCGCTGATTGGTCAGAAGAGTTGTCGCTGGAAGAGTCATGAGCCGTCCCACACAAGAATCAAACCCGCCATTTTTAAATACTTGCAACAGTGTTACAGCCATACGGCTCAATTTTCTTGCTTTGTGTGTGACGGAAAGCCACATACAGCAGCAAGTATACCATCGCCTCCATGTCCTCCATTGTTTATGTGTTTGTGTCGCTTATAAAACGAAGTCACGGCAGTATCGCGGAGCCGTGCTATGACGACCCCGCCCACGTTGAGTAGGTACCGTTTTGTAATGGGAAAAGGTCGTTCCTGGAACCATGTCGAGTCGAGCCGAGTAGTGCTGGAACTGTGTAGTGGAAAAGCGCCAAATGTGATTATGACAAGTTATTTTTATGATAATCTGATTCAGTGTGTAAATAATATGACTTCTTTTTTTTCTCCACTGTTTCTGGGTAAAATCTTCCAGGTCATGAAGACCCGATGGAGGACGTTTCACAGGATCTGTTTGGTCCACTAACTGAGACGTACAGTGCAGACCTTCAACAAGGCTCAGAAACTCCAGATCTCATGCAGCAGGACTTCCAGCCTGACATCAGTTTACCTCCGCCGATGCTCCCCTCCTGTCACCACGCAGACCCTCAGGGAAGCACCATGCTTCCTCACATGCAGTTCCTCCAGTCGCTGTGCGCCCTGCACCGCGTGGGAGGAAGTGACAAAAGCCTTCAGTCGCTGTGGCTCGGCCCCGACGGGGACGCAGGGTCGGTGTTGGCGGACACCGTGTGCCAGCTTCTCGACTCAGTGGTGGCGGCGAGCAGGGATCCCCCCCCGCTGGGACCTTGCGACCTCGTCCTGAAGGCCTGCCAAGTCGCGGCTCGAGCAATGGACCTCTTCTGCTCTCAGAGGCTGCCATCTGCGGAGTTCAGGACACATGTGGAGGAGTCACTGAGGGAGCTGACTGGGATGCTGCTGCACAGTAATCAGCCCAGCAGGGTGAGTAATGGGATCCGTGGGGAGGCGGTGTCTGCATGCACACAGTGTTTACTTATTAATTTGGCAGTGGTGAACACCCACAGCTGGAAATATAGACAAACAAAAACAGCTGCATCATTATCAAGCTTGTTTTTGACACGTCCACAAAACTAGAGAAATTAGATTTTACATCACGTCAGATAGCTGGCACATGTTATTTTTCCCATCTTCCATCATTCAGGTGAGAATAGATTAAACAAAACCCCAACAGATCCCAGCACTGCTACTGTTTACTGTTTGGATTGTAATACCTGCTCCTTTGAAGAATAAAGATTTTACGCATCATACGCACTCGATAGGGAATCAGCCGTAACAGCACGATTCTGTCTGTTGAGGTGAAATCTTGCAACAACAAAAACGCATCAAACACTCGATGCTGTTGTAGCATCCGTGACAGGAACACTGAAAGGCCGTGGTCTGATAATATGTATTTTTTTAAACAAACCCAAAAAACAACTCATTATCATTTTCAACAGCATATTTTCTGCCTTCATAATACATCAGCTTAATACTAGAGTTTCAACCAATGGTTACTTTCATTATCGATTAATCTGCTGATTATATTCTTGATGAATTGGTCAAGTTAATTTTTATTTGTATAGCTCTATATCACAAATCACAAATATCCCTCAGGGAACTTTATAAAAGGTACAGCCATGTAATACCCTCTGTCCTTACACCCTCCATTTGAAAAAAGTGAAAAAAACTCCCAGAAAATGGAAAAAGCCTCAAGCAGAGCAACAGAGAAGGGATCGATCTTCCAGGACAGTTAACTAACTAGCTAGCTAACTAACTAGCTAGCTAACTAACTAACTAACTAACTAGCTAACTAGCTAACTAGCTAACTAACTAACTAGCTAAGTAACCTTCAGATATTCAATTACGCAATTTTCACAACAGTTAATTCATTTTCTGATGAACAATTAATCATTGCAGCTCTGTTTAATACCTAAACACCCTTGAAATGACATTGAGAATACTTCCAGTACAGTAAAGACAGGTTGCAGTAATCCTGTATCAGGTTGAACCTTTTATTCAAAGCTCAGCAATTTCATAAAGGCTAAAAATGCCCTCACAGCTGCTGATAAAAGTCACTGCCTCGCACACATGTTACTGTCATGACAGGGGCTCAGCAGCTGGGAAATGGAGATGAAAGTGAGCCTGAGCTGAGAAGGATGAAGTTATCCCATCTGGCTCTATGACTAAATTGTTCAGAGAATGGCTCACCCAAACTCAGATGTCTGCAGGCAATTTCCCCCCTTTACAGCAAACTTCCTGTCTCTGTTCGTCACCAGTAATAGTGACAAAATTGGGAGTATGCTTCCTTAACAGCACCGCAATGTTTAGCATATGTCAGTAAAAATGATGGTAGTGGTTAACAGGGTGTAAAATAATTTAACTTTAATGAGTACATCCATTAACGCAGCATCAATCTGTCTATGAGGAGCTGTAATGCCCCAACAGAGGCAGCTTGTCTTTTAATGCCTTTTATAGAAGGGGTTACCTAGACAACCAGTCACAATAATATGGAGTGAATAAAAAAAAAAACAGGAAATGCCATTAGTTAGACTCAGTATGTCAGTATTGTGGAAGGACAGTGCTTAATTATGATGATGGAATCAGCTCTGTATCATTTTAAAGGGATTTAATAAACATTTGACTTTAATGTTTCACAGCTAAACCTTTTTTGTCAGTCAAGGGTTTCTTCAGAGATTTTGTGAGCTGCTGAAATATTTGGTTATGTTTGAGTATAAAAGTGGAAAAAATATATATTTAGAGAAGAGTTAAGATATTCAAACATTAATTTTTGCCCATCGAGGTGGAAAATTGTCTTTACCCAGTCAGGAAATTGGCAGGAAAGTGTACAACTCGTAAAAGAAGAGATAATATTTATAGAGCACTATCAGACAAAATGGGCACCATAAAATAACTAATAATGGCTTAAAGGAAAAGACAAAACTTAAGACATAAAATCCAATACCGGTGTACTCTTTCTCAGACTTAAAGATCCCCTGTGGACATTATCTACTGAAATAATATTCATGCATAATTATAATAATAATGGCTCAGGAGAGAGAGCCATTATTATTCCACCAATTGGAAGATTGGCAGTTTGATTCCTGGCTCGTTCAGTCCAGATGTTGAAATGTCTTTTGGCAAAGATACTGAAGCCTAAAGTCCTCCTGATTGTTGTGCCGGCACGTACAAGGTAACGTGCAGCTGTGTGTGTGTGCGTGTGTGCGTGTGTGCGTGTGTGCGTGTGTGCGTGTGTGCGTGTGTGCGTGTGTGCGTGTGTGCGTGTGTGCGTGTGTGCGTGTGTGTGTGAGTGAGAATGGGGCGGCTTATAGTGTAAACGCACTTTGAGTGGCAGACTAGAAATGTGCTATATAAGTACAGTAATAATGTTTTTTTTTCTCCACAAAAAATACTTCCTCTTTCCCCTTATTGAAAAATCCATCCTCTATGAAAATACAAATATTTTTCTTTGTAAAGAAAATTTGAAAATGTGTTAATTGATAAATGTTTTTTAAAAGAAAAAGAAGGAATGAAAGAAAAAAAAAACCCTCTGTTTCCAGCTTCTCAGGTGTAAATGTTTTCTGTTTTTTTTGTCTTCTTTGATAATAAACTGAACATTTTTTGGGGTGTGGATGAAAGAAGACATTTGAAGACATCATCTTTGGCTTTGGGAAACTGTGGTCCGACATTTTCACCATTTTCCGTCATTTTAGAGAAAATAATCAACAGATGAATCAACAGATATACTGATAATGAAAATCATCGTCATCTGCTGAACATAAGATATCTCCTTTGTCACTGAAACATTTATCATGAGACTGCCGTGAAATACAAACCCAACTTAACGGTTCTTTCTGGATTTTGACTTTGAAAATACTGTCAACATCCAAGTTGTAATTGTAACTATGAAGCTCCTATCTTTTTGAAAATCAATATATTTGGCTTGGCACTAAATATTATCGAGGTGCCTGAACATGCTTCACATCAGCTGAAGCTTTCTTGCATTTCCACAGTTGATTTTTTTTTTTTTTTTTAAAAATCCCCACCAGTCATCTTGGCTTGGAAGACTTTTTAAATTTGAAAAGCTTTTTTAAAAATCCTCAAAATAACATTCCCCTCCCCTCATTAAAAATCCTGAATCCTGAATGTATACAGTTTATTCTCAGTGCCTGTTGCTTACTGAAGCTCTGTTGGCTCCAAACTGGCTGTGGCTACATGTGTTAAACTGAGATTTAAGGTGAGGAGAGAAACTTTCATTCTGTACACAGAAGCTCAAACATCCAACTGAAGGAAGAAGAAGAAGAAGAAGAAGAAGAAGAAGAAAAGCCTTTAAGAAAGAATAAAAGAACACCTGGACCTCCGTGACTAATCGAGCCAACTACATCTGCAGAAGAAAACTGTGTGATACAGTCAAAGGTGGACCTTGTGTTGAGAAAATAGTGCTTTAGGCTTCAATAGTAGACAGAAATGTTTTTTAGACTTTGGAGCATGCACTGAAAAACAGAATAGAGCTGTTTTTAACATTCCCTACACTTCAGTTCAGTTCAGTGTGGGACTTTTCCTTCACAGTTGTTCTCAAGGCCAAAACACCAGAGAGCAAAAAGAAAAGTTCAAATCTGTTGCAGCTGTGGAGACAGTGGGAGGTGAAAAAGGTAAAGCAGAGAGAGTGGGTGAAGGTGTTTGAGGCATAGGAAGACATTTTCTCTGCTTCAGGGTTGATATTTCTGCTGTGAGATGAAGCTGATTTACAGCATTAAATTAGCATGAAATTAGCATTCAAATCAGTTCCTTACTCGTTCTGCAGAGCACACTTGAAAAGCCATCATGCTTTTTAAATATAATCTTTTTTCTGGTTTCTTTAGTCTTAAAGGCGTGGTCAGGACAACATGAAACATACTAAGTTGCATGGTGATTGATATCTTTCACCCTTTTCTGACATTTCATTGATGAAACGACTAGTCTATTAGTCTACTCGAGGAAATAATCAACATATTAAACAAATAATGAGAAATAAAACTTAACAATTTGTGTGTGTATGCAACTGACAATACACGTAATGACCGAAAAAGGCTTATTTTACCTGTACCATATAATCTATAAGAGAGCCCAGAATATCAGTAGTACAAAAAGAAAAGAAAGAAAGAAAAATTGACTGTAAATTATAATCCTAATTGTTTTAAATTTTAATCATTTTACGTCATAATCCTTAATTATTTTTACATTTTAAGGCTTTTTCTGAGACTCAGCAGAGAATTACTCCATTTCAACTTCCATAGTTTGACCCCTAAAACTAATACACATCTATATTTTACATAAATATCATTAATAACATTATTGCACGTCCAGGCTTCCTGATTTATATGATTTATATGTTGTTGTTTTCTTTAAATGCTATTCAATAACAGATAAGTTACATTTTAAGGCTTTTTTTGAAACTCAACAGAGAATTACTCCATTTCAACTTCCATAGTTTGACCCCTAAAATGAATACACATCTATATTTTACATGAATATCATTTTAATGCTATTCAGTAATAGATAAGTTGCACCTCTGATCATCTCATAATGGTTTGGAGGTTTATGAGACAAATTAAATTTATGCAGACTCTCTCCCCTTTTCATCATAGCACCTTATAGACTGAGCTCTGTGTTTGGAGAGAGAGATAACACTGTTTAAAGTAAAACTCGTCCCTTTGATACCGCTCCTGTTTTGATATCCCCAATCTGTGATTCTCAATGCATGCGTAATTAATGTTTCTGATGTGCTGACTCTCCTTCAGCCTGCCTCCAGTTTTTATTTTATTTTTTCCAGATTGTGATTTGACGAGGTGTTTTGGTGATGAGTCAAATGAGTGTGTGTGTATACGAGCAGAGAAACAGCTTTTTAAAATGTGATCATTCAGCTGTGGGTGATATGGGTCGCTGATCTCCGCTTTGCCCCGTTGCTCAAAATACAACACCTTGTAGCTGCATTGCATTGTGGTGTATTGATGGTATCGCTCCTGGAGAAATTGGTTTTCTTTGCCTTTTCTATTATAGATGGCTCCTTGTGTGTGTGATGGGTGAGTTATTGTCCAAAATAGCAGCTTTGGAAAGAAGCACTTTTGATTTTGAGGTGAAACTTCCAAAACTGATATGTTTTAAACATCTAAGACATTTTTGAACCCAAATGATGTCACTTTCTCTGTGTTTGACATCAGTTATCTGAAAAGTACTGTGCAAAAGTTTGAGGCACTTAAGGTGTTTAGATACTTATCCATAATGCAATAACATCTTTGAGGTGTCTTCAAATTTATTCTGCAGCCTGACAGTGACCCCAAACTTCCAACCCAGAGTAATATTCAGCAACAAGAAGGACAAGGAGTCCTCCAACAGATGTTATGGCGCCCACAGAGCCCTGATCTCAACATCATGGAGTCGGTGTGTAATTATGTAAAGAGACAGAAGCAGCGGAGATGCTGAAATCCACTTAAAATGTTCCAATTTCTCCAAGATGCAGGAACAACCAACCTCCCAAATGCCTGAAAAACACTGTAGGTGTACTGAGAAGAACTGCTGCTGTTTGTAGGGCAAAGCTGCTCTTAGCTAATATTGAGGCTTTTTCGGTTAATGTCAAGAGCCTAAACCTTTTGCATGGTACTTTACATCGACCAAACAATACCATAGGCCAAATAACTTGAAGGGCAGGTCCACAATTTTTCCAGTGTGTCTTTCCAAGTCTGTCCAAATGAATAGTGAAAGTGATTTTTCTGGTAATCATTACCTCTGCTCATACTGGCTTCAAAATGCAGTTGTTTGGTCCAGAAAATGGAGAAAAATGCCGATCACTGTTTCCCAAAACCTAAGATGACGTCTGGGTTTGTCCCGCCAAACAGTCCAAAACCCAAAGACATCAGTTTACTGTCATATAGGACTAAAGAAAGATGAAAATATTCACAACTGAGAAGCTGGAATCTCTTTTTTCCTCAAAAATGACTCAAAACATTTACCAAAATACGTGGTGATTAATTTAATAATCTAATAATCTACTAATTGTTGCAGCTCCACTGAAATTACCTCTAAATTAGATTAAAGCCCTTCTTAACCTCATCTAAATGTCATGTAATATTCAGTAATATGATGTATTTTCAGTGTAATATTTGACCTTACACGTGTATTTAAAAGCCTGCATGGTCACTCAGTGCATTGACTTTGACCGCAGACCTTTTACAGTATGTTCCCCGCCTCATGACGCATTAGATAACCTTATTACCATTTCTCTCACAAATTAACATTCTGTTTAACTTTCTCAATAAGGACGCTGCAAACGACATTGAAGACACCCATAAATGAACTATTTAACATTTCTGACGTCCAGCGAGCGCTCCATCGCTCTGCCAGTCAAACTGATTGTTGCAGACAGTTCAGATATGGAGGGGAGGTCAGAGATGAAGGGCGGGGGTAATTGTAATACTGGAAAGGAGCCTGACAAGATCAAGAAGCACCAGAGGGAGAAAAAAAAGGCTCATGAGACACTATTCTAAAACATTTTGACACCAGACTAATCTATTAAACACGCTGCTCAAAAACAATTTTATATTTTTAGCAGGAGAAGATGGTTGAGAATACGCTGTCTTCATAAAGCTCTGGATAGATTTCCAGTTTAATTCCAGTAACTGACAATATGAAGGGATGAGTAAGCACATTTATAATGTATAATTATGAAAATGTATGAGATGGATGGACTAAAAACTGAGAAGGAGACTGCTCACTGATCTGAGCTCAGAGGAGTTCAGCGACCATTGCGTTTATGGCTGATTATTTTTATTATCAATTAATCAGCAGATTATTGTCTTGATTAATCTATGAAGTTGTAAAAAAATGCCAGTTTTGATTTTATAGAAATCACAGTGTCATATTTGAATGACTTGTTTTATTGGATCAATGTCCAAAATCCAAAAATAACAAAAGTAGGGAGGAAGGAAGGATGGAGGAAAGACGGAAGGATGGAGGGAGAGAGAAAGGAAAAGAGGAAGGAAGGGAGGCAGGTAGGGGGAAGAAAGAGGGAAGGAAAGAAGGAGGGAGGTTGGAAGGAAGGACATAAGGAAGGAAGAAAGAGGGATGGAGGAAGGAAAGAAGGAAGGGAGGAAAGAGAGAGGAAGGAAAGAAAGCGAGAAAGAGGGAGGGAGGAAGGACAGACGGAAGGAAAGAAGGAACAGTCAAAACAGATGGGGTCAATTTGACCCGTGAGGACGACACAAAGGTTAATCAAGTAATTGACTAATCATTTGAGCTCTAATTGTGTGATTTCAGTTTTGTACAGTATATCTCTCTCTAGCCTCTCCACCATCTCTCTCTCTCTCTCTCTCTCTCTCTCTCTCTCTCTCTCTCTCTCTCTCTCTCTCTCTCTCTCTCTCTCTCTCTCTCTCTCTCTCTCTCGGGGTAGCTAATACGAGCTAGCCTGGTGGTTCCCTGCTGGACCCCCTGCATACTCCCCCTGTCCCAAAAAATATAGATATGACAGACGACTTGTGTCTGGTGCTGGATGCCGCTGTAGGTTGGCATGTTTCATTCTGTGGTCTGACAGTATCTCTCCACACAGGAAACGGAGATGTTAGTTGTGGTGGATCAGCATTAGTTGTAAAGTAAATCTGAACATGATGTAATCCTCTTTTTCTTTTTTTTCCGTCTTGGTTTCCTTCTCCTGTGGACCAGAGTCTGTTGGACCAGTGTCTGAAACTAATACTTTTAGCCATTTCTCCGTATTGCTAAATACTCCGGTGCTATACTATCCGACACTAACCTTATCTAAACCGAGTGGCTTCTTGTGTTTTTATCCTCCTTGTCTTGGGTGTCAGTCAGAGGTGTAACTCAGCTACATTTAGAGTGAAATGTTGTGTTATAGAAACCATGACTGTGCTGATCAGAAGGTAGTGTGTTCACATAATGACACTGTAACTCTCTTTTTTACGTGACATGCCATTTTTTCCCTGTAAAGGAAAAGAAAAGCCACTCAGTCTTTGATGGCCTGTGTACGAGTCACAACGACAGCACATTAAGTTGTGGAGACAGAAGGGCGACTTGTCCACAGTTTATGATCCCATATATGGCGTTTTAAGCTCATGGTCTTTTATTAGCTTTTAGTTTGTGATTTAATATTGTTTTCTCTTTCTTTCATATCAACCTTGGGTGTCTGGTTGATTCCAGTCCTGCATTCATTTACCAGCACAGAGATAAAGTTATATTAAATTGAATTGAATCTGCAAAATACCTGGATTGGTTAGACTTTAGTGCTAATGAATTGCCTTTTGTCTGACCCTCTCCTCATCCTTTTTTTATTGTCAAAGAGCAATAGAAAAGGCATTCTGTAGGTAGCAGCTTGTTAAAATGTAACGGAAAGAAGATTTGATACAGGATTGGAAAAGGATTCAATTAGTGGATTCAACACTGGGTTCAAATTCAATAAAATCCATCCATAGTCTGTCCCAGGTGCTCATCATCTTCTCACACCTCGTCCACTGAAACGTGTCCTCTGTGAGCTATTATAGCCCAGCCCAATAACGTACCACTCATAAACACGGCTGTTTACAATACCTGTCCAGTTTTATACAATAATGTGCAGTGTGAAGGAGTAGAGGAATAGAGCTCAGAGAGACACAACACTTTCTTCATGACTTTCTTCTTTTAGAGTCAAATATTGAGAGGCACTAAGTAGATCATTTCTAGGATCAGCTTATCATTTTACTTTTATAGTAATCACAGTGACAGGTCACAACATATTGGTATTTGTATTTTCATAATTTATGTGTTTATAACAATATTATATCATAATTTGGATGTGGCTGTTGAAAATGTGCTCCAAAAGTCAGTGGAGATCAGATTTTTAATCCAATATCTTTGGTGGATGTCGTTTTGTGGGGGCATTTGAACCCCTCAAATATGTGGACATGTGTTCCCAACTTTTTGATCAGGACCACGACTTCTTTTTTTTTTTAAAGATTTTTTCGGCGTACACGCCATTATTCAACAGTAGACAGACAGGAAACATGGGAGAGAGAGGGGAGTGTGACATGCAGCAAAGGACCTCTGGCTGGGATTCGAACCGGGGTCGGCTGTGTATATGGCATGCGCTCTAACCACTCGACCACCTGCGCACCAGGACCACGACTTTTTACTGGTATTTACTAAAGTCCGCATTAGCAACCAGAAGAGACAAACCCAGAAATGGAAGGAATGAAAAAATGAACAGGATATAAGAAGTCAGTTGCAGAAAACATTACTCATAGTATGCATGGTGGGAAACTACCTTTCAAAGGCCTAGATGGGAAGTTTATCTGCTAGTCTGCTCTACTACACATTTTGGTTTGAGGAAGGGACTATCATGTTTCAGCCCTTTTCCAAAACTCCAGCGAGGTATTCAAACAATGAAAATGGCGGAATAAGAGTCCACCGGGAGTGTCCACCAAGTGCTTACAGTCTAAGTGCGTTTCATCTCGAGGAGTAATGCCTGGAGCAGCTGCAATTTTCCCAATGGCAGATCCTGCCTGCAGAGCTGCTGCACTTTCCGGGAGGAGAGCTCTCATATTTCTAGCTCCCGTTTTTCAGACACACCTGGAGGCGTTGTTACGGTCTAGGTAGAAGGACATTGGACAAGATGAAGAGCCCAGACGGTGAAATTGCACATCCTGAATCCCAAGTGGCGTCATTCAAATGTCATTCTCCCACTGTGTTCAACTGCAGACATATTTCATGTAATAACCTTTCAAAGAGGAGAACAGTTTAGTGTCTGACTGGCCTCATACAGATTCACCCCCGCCTCATCTTACCATGTCATCCTTTTGTCTACTGGAAGAACTTTTATTACCTTCTTGTATATTGGATCCTGCTCGCCTTATGACTTTCAACTCCAAAACAGTATACCTTTTATCGCTCTATTAATTCTTCTTACTGCA
This sequence comes from Scomber japonicus, assembly GCF_027409825.1. NCBI lineage: Eukaryota > Metazoa > Chordata > Actinopteri > Scombriformes > Scombridae > Scomber > Scomber japonicus. Next base: position 9,000,467 of record NC_070594.1, on the reverse strand, counting down.
GCCTGTCAATTTGTTATTGAAACTACATGTGCCATACACATCATGGAGAATGAGACTGTAAGGTATTTAAACTAGAGCAGATTCCTTTTTTTAATTTTTATTTTATGACATTATAGCACTAAAGAAGGGAAGATATAGGGCTGGGCAATTAATCGAAAAATAATCGAAACCAACATTTAGAAACTCTAATCGACTTAATCTTGCTCATGTCAATTAATCGTGGTGTTCACTGTTGCCATGACAGCAAAGGTTGCATATCTTTAAGGAATTTTTAAAACTTGTCTCCAGTGATCATTTTAACCCAAATCTTTACATACTTATAATCAAGTAAACTAGACATTAACCACAGCGTCACAAGTCTCGAGTCAAGGGAGGAAGGGAGGAAGGGAGGGAGGAAGGAAGGAAGGAAGGAAGGAAGGAAGGAAGGAAGGAAGGAAGGAAGGGAGGGAGGAACAGTCAAAACACATGAGGTCATTCATTAATCGTAATCGAGGATAAAAGTTTAATTAATCGTGATTTAGATTTTTGCCATAATCGCCCAGCTCTAGCAGGATACCTATCAGTTTTGCCTACACTGCCCCAGATGTTACACCTAGAGTACCCCGACTAAAAAATGAACTATCGAAGTCAACTAGTAGTCAGTAGTTCAAGCCATTAGTTGACTAGTTGTGGCACGTTTTATAATATTGATTTAATTATTTAAGTATATATTTTTTGGGACTCCAGCAGCTGCTCTCATGTCTTCTCAGGTCTCGGCGCTCGATAGCCGCAGAAACCCTCCGTTCTCTGATAGCCTGCTCTCGTTGCGTCTCTTTGCGGCAGCAGGCGATACTCCGGTTCTCGTTTGAAGTGGCAGTCATCCTCTGGGCTCGACCCTGCGTCTGTTTACGCTGCAGCCAGGCTTAACTAACTAACAGACTCTAACAACATAGTGCTAATGAGCATAAGATCCACTTTCCTGAATAATTAGGTATAGCCTATACTGTGGCTATGCTCTTGCTGCATGGATTTTACATTAATTCAATTAATTCAAACATTTCTCTCTGAGTCTGAATACAAGTAATCACAGAAACTAGCTGTGTGGAACGGATATTGTTGCTGTTACTGTATTGCCTGGCAACTTTTTATGGCATGTCTTATATCCAAAACGAGGATGTTGGTTTGTTGATCAAGAAGTAAACTTAAGTAAAGTTCGATCCAACAGTTGTGGGAGGAACCAATCAACTATTGCAATCTCCTGCTAGGGGTGTGCAATACACTAAAACATGCAATATATTTATTTATTATTATTCATTTGTCTGTTTATTTATTCATTTATTCTACATTCTAGTCATAAGATAGGATATTCCTTTATTAGTCCCAGAGTGGGGATATTTACATTATTGCAGCAGCTAGTGGATAGTAAAAATAGAAGAGCATCAACCAGTCATTTTATATGCCACTAAAAAGAGAAGCGCTGAAATGTAATTGTACTGTTGCTGTTCAGTGACAATAAAAATATCCTATTCTATCTGTCAGGGCTCGTACAGCTCTCTTCGCAGGGCAGAACTGGAGTGACATGGTGCTGATTCAATTCCCGGCTTCTCCAGTCTGCATGTCGATGTGTCCTTGGGCAAGATACTTAACCAACGAATTGCTTCCAATGGTGTATGAATGTGTGTGTGGATGCTAGTTTCCCTCTAATGAGCAGGTTGGCACCCTGCGTGGTAGCCCCTGCAATCAGTGTATGAACGTGTGTGAGGATGGGTGAATGTGACGTGTAGTGTAGAAGCACTTTAAGTGGCCAAAAGACGAGAAAAGTGCTGTATAAGTAGAGTCCATTTACCATTTCCATCAGTTATTATAACACAGCAATATAAAGGTAACAGCACAGTTGATTTATCATTAAACAATAGTCAAGGACTGTTCAACTAATATGTAGAGCAGGACAAAGAAAACGCTGCTACATGGATTATAAAGAAAGTGTTGAGATGAGCCAACACTCTAAAGACGTGCTTTTTTTCTTCTTCTTTTCCACCCTTTCTATCTGTCTCCAAGTAAACAACCAAACCTGCAGGTCTGATCAGGCTTGTTCATCAATCTGAAGGCAACAGGTCAGAGTGGAGAAGCTGGAAGGTTTTCGTCAATCTGCAGCCTGAGAAAAAAAAAAAACGTGGTTAACTGAAAACTGAAAAAACAATCTGCTCCCTTCAATAGTTTCCAATTATAAATTAATCTCTTGATAGGATAATCATTCCACACAAATTCACATGATGTCCTTGTATCGTTCTGCACTCGGGGGGGGGGTGGAATCAGCGGCGGAGGCGACACAAAGCAAATTGAATTTCTTTTTTTCATCGCTAACAGCTCGTCTGAAGAACACAACCAAACACCAATACGCCTATCTGATCAGCTTTGAGCATCAAGAAGTCGTAACGCTGCGGTTTTAAAGAGCTGCGTGTGTGTGCAAGGTTACTAGTTAAACTTCCCTGACCAGATTGAAAAGCAACAATAGTCATGACACCCTTGAGCCAAACAATTTTATCCCCAGCTGTTGCCGTGGAGCTGGCACAACAACAAAGGACAGTTTGGATGCGTCGGGCCGCTCCAGTTTTTAACAGTATGAAAAATGGAGTGAATATGAATTAGGCTGTTGTTGAATATGAGCCTGCATGCAGAGCCAAATCCCCCTCCAGGATCTGGAAAATTAAAACCTGTAGCAGCAGCTGTACTGTTGGCTACGTGCGTTTGGCACAGGGATTCACATGAAGGATACGACGGGAGATGTATATATTTATTTTTTTTATACTATGAGCAAATCTGATGAAAAGACCAAAACCAACAATAAATTGGTTCTCTAACAAATATTGTGTGTGTAAAGAAAGACTCATGAATCTTATAAATCTGTGCTGTACATCTCCGTTGTTGTCCAAAAATTATCAAAAATGCATCAATGAGCCGCAACGCAAAAATACACACTCTACACACTCTACACACTCTACACACTCTACACACTAGTCTATTTGGACTCAATCCCACACACACATCCTACTGCCAGAAATATTCACTAAAGCACCAAATGTAGATTAACCTTTGTGTCGTCCTCCCGGGTCAAATTGATACCGTCTGTTTTGACTGTGCCTTCTTTCCTTCTTTCCTCCCTTCCTTCCTTCCCTCCTCTCTCCTTCTCTCTTTCCTCCCTTCCTTCTGTCCTCCCTTCCTCCCTCCCTCCTTCCTTCCTTCCTTCCTTCCTTCCTTCCTCTGTCCTTCTTTCCTCCCTTCCTCTTTTTCTTTCTGCCTTCCTCCTTCCTTGTTTCCTCCCTCCCTCTGTCCTTCTTTCCTTCCTTCCTCCCTTCCTCTTTTCCTTTCTCCTTCCCTCCTCCCTTGTTTCCTGCCTCCCTCCTACCTTCCTTCTTCCTTCCTCATTTCCTTCTTTCTTCCTCCCTTCCTTCCTCCTTTCCTTCCTTCCTTCTTTCTTCCTCCCTCCCTTCCTCCTTTCCTTCTTTCTTCCTCCCTTCCTTCCTCATTTCCTTCCTTCTTCACCCCTTCCTTCTTCCTTTTCTTCCTTCTTCCTCCCTCCTACCTTCCTTCTTCCTCCCTTCCATCCTCCCTTCCTTCCTTGACTTGAGGACAACAGGAGGGTTAATGTGAAAGAAAAACAAAAGTATTTATTTAAATACTTTTGTTTTTCAAAGCAGAGCAGTAATGACTTTCTTTACAGAGCACTTTTTAAAACAGCTTAACAAAATGATTTCCATAAAATAAAATAAAACATAGAAACAGAGAGTAACGGTTACAATAAAATCCCGACAAAGAAAACACCCACCATATCCTTTAATTGCTTGGACAATCCACCTCCGCATGTTTTGTCGGCTTTGTTGGGTCACTTTTAGTTTAACATTTCACTTTACTTTAATACATTCAGCTTGACATCATCCTCATGTTAGCTGTATTTCATTTAGGATGGGGTTTATTTTCTTCCCTTGTTTTGTGTGGCCCTAACTATTCAGTCAGTAACAAGTGACTTTTCTGCCAAAGTCATTTTCAGTCAACAATGAAACTGCAATTATTATTTCAGGGAGTGGAAGAAATCTGCTGATTCAAGAGTTGTAATTTCTCAAAGTCGACTTGCACCGAGAGTTTATATCGCCATTTTTGGTGGCTGTTGAATTTAATTTCCCTGTTATGAGGCTATTGCTACAAGCCATCCAGTTTGTTTGTAAAACCAGAGTTTGTGGGGATTCAGACTGAAAGCAGCCTTGTTGTGCATGAGGCTGCATTTATGGGGGAGTGTTGCAAGACATGAGATCTTATTGCATTTTGAGTACCAGATCTATGAATTTTAAAGCTTTTTAGATGCCAAAATGACGACCGTGACTTGAACAGTATAAAATACTCCATTCACGTAACAAAATAATCCTCCAGTAATGTGCACCTCCTTATAATGATTGGCCAACATACTCTGATGTCACGTTGTGTTGCCGTCGACCCCGCTGTTGCTAACCTGCTTTATCGACTGACTTTAATGAACCTACAGAGCTGTTGTTGGTCTGAAAGCGGCCTAAGAGTTGTCTTTACATTCTTGGAAGTAAGTTGAGTGAATTCTTGACGGATGATGGACTCCGTCAAGGCTGTCCCTTTGTTGTCTCCTCTGTTTGTGACGTCTTTCAGAAAACCTTTATTTCACACAACACTGCACGATTGTTGTTGTTTGTTGTTGCACTAGATACGAACATTTCCACAGTGTCAGTTATTTTAACCCTTGTATATACTGGTCAGGTTCAGATTTTCCCATTTGTACATTTGAGAGCTGTAAACACTCCATACATTTCTTTTAGACAGGGGTGTCAAACATGTGGCCTGTGGGCCAGAACCGGCCCGGCGAGGGGTGCAATTTCCTTCCTGTGTTCTTTTCCTTCCTTCCATCTGTCCTTCCTACCTTCCTATTTTCCTTTCTTCATTCCTTCCTTCCTTCCAACTGTCCTTCCTCCCTTTCTTCCTTCTGTCCTTCCTCCCTTCCTTCCTTCCATCTGTCCTTCCTCCCTTTCTTCCTTCTGTCCTTCCTTCCTTCCTTCCTTCCATCTGTCCTTCCTCCCTTCCTTCCTTCCTTCCTTCCTTCCTTCCTTCCATCTGTCCTTCCTACCTTTCTTCCCTCCTTCCTTTTGCCTGTCTTTCCTTCCTTCTCTTCTTATTTCCTTCTTTTCTTCCTTCTTTCCCTCCACCTTTTTAATAATCCGGCCCACATGAGATGAATGAAAATGAGTTTGACACCTCTGTTTTAGACGATATAAAAAAAACGGAAATAGCATAATTTGCTATACAGCTGATTTTTGAATATGCAAATGTACGAATTTGACTGGTGATTTTTTTTTGTATAAACACCAATCAAACATGTTTTATTCTTCAGATTCTATAAAATGTGGAAAATGGAGCATAAAAATACTGAATGTGGATCTAATTTTTTTCCATTAATAAATAAAACACACTCTGTTCATTCTCTGACAGCTTCATTTAGGATTAATCAAACATTTATTAATAACTGGTGGGGAATTTATGAATGTGAAATGATGTAGAGACTAATTATGAGTCAGAATATGAACAGTATGTAAAGGGTTAAGAAGCCAGAACCAGGAGGCAAGAATCCATTAAATCAACTAAGTGCTGCAGCTTGGTACCTTTTTTAAATGATGGTTGTTACTATTATTGCTTGTGTCCCTTTTTTGTGTTAGTTGTAGTGATGTACATATTATTACAACTGAAAAATCAATTTCAGAGGCTCCTAATTATGAGCTTCTCTCTACTTGTGGTGAACAGAGAGAGGGTTTGTTTGTGTGTGGAGGAGTTTCTTTGTGGCTGAAATTAGAATAGCAGCAAACATGGAAAAGTCTTGTGTATGTTGGCATGTCTTGCACTGTTTCATTGATTGAATGTTTCAAATAGAAAACACACACAAAAAAAATCAATGATCATTAAGGTGAATCCCAGCCTCCGAGGTTGAAGAACAGATTTTCACTAACATTCAAAATGCATTGTTAAAATCAATTGTGAGAGAATCGAGAGTATATTTTCATTTTAAACCCAACATGACCAACATGGCTTAATGAATTTAAAATGTCTTCGTAAATAAAACAGCAGTTGAAAATCTGCCACTGCTTCATCTGATTCTGATTTTTCCACTAACAGCAATCATTGATTAATTACCTGCATCACAAGTCTGCTTTTTAAAGTGGAAGAAATGAAATGCAACTGCCCTTTAAATGTACTTGAGTATGTTGTCTCAAAAAAACAACTTTATGATAACCAATACTTTATGGATTCAAAGATTTAAGAACCTTTTACTGCAGTCACATTCATACTTTTTGGTTTGAAATGCTACATAGTGGAAAGTAGTGGAAATGCACTAGGTAATTTATACTTTAGAATACTTTAAAATGAAGGTATAAACAATATAAAGAATATAGTGTGCGAGGTTATAGTACGAAATATTAGCATTTATCAGAATCAAGAATCAAATAAAATATCATTGAAATGAACCTATTATAGATTCGATCAAAATCAGCTGATCAGTGCTAATCCAGAGAAAAAAATGACAGGGCCGGTAGTGTCGAAAAAGTCAAAAATGGGAAGGGTGGGGGATTGTCCCAAAACTTGCTACAAGGGGCCAGAGGGGCGGGCTGAATGAAAAATGTGTAAAATGAAGCACCGTGAAGGCATTGTGTGAAAATTGTGAAGGATTTTCCAAAGTGGGCAAAAATTGAAAAAAATGACAGGGTCGATAGTGTCGAAAAAGTCAAAAAATAGGGAAGGGTGGGGGATTGTCCCTAAACTTGCTCCAAGGGGCCAGAGGGGCGGGCTGAATGAAAAATGTGTAAAATCAAGCACCGTGAAGGCATTGTGTGAAAATTGTGAAGGATTTTCCAAAGCGGGCAAAAATTGAAAAAAATGACAGGGCCGGTAGTGTCGAAAAAGTCAAAAATGGGAAGGGTGGGGGATTGTCCCCAGACTTGCTACAAGGGGCCAGAGGGGCGGGCTGAATGAAAAATGTGTAAAATCAAGCACCGTGAAGGCATTGTGTGAAAATTGTGAAGGATTTTCCAAAGCGGGCAAAAATTTAAAAAAATGACAGGGTCGGTAGTGTCGAAAAAGTCAAAAATGGGAAGGGTGGGGGATTGTCCCAAAACTTGCTACAAGGGGCCAGAGGGGCGGGCTGAATGAAAAATGTGTAAAATCAAGCACCGTGAAGGCATTGTGTGAAAATTGTGAAGGATTTTCCAAAGTGGGCAAAAATTGAAAAAAATGACAGGGTCGATAGTGTCGAAAAAGTCAAAAATAGGGAAGGGTGGGGGATTGTCCCTAAACGTGCTCCAAGGGGCCAGAGGGGCGGGCTGAATGAAAAATGTGTAAAATCAAGCACCGTGAAGGCATTGTGTGAAAATTGTGAAGGATTTTCCAAAGCGGGCAAAAATTGAAAAAAATGACAGGGTCGATAGTGTCGAAAAAGTCAAAAATAGGGAAGGGTGGGGGATTGTCCCTAAACTTGCTCCAAGGGGCCAGAGGGGCGGGCTGAATGAAAAATGTGTAAAATCAAGCACCGTGAAGGCATTGTGTGAAAATTGTGAAGGATTTTCCAAAGCGGGTAAAAACTTTAAAAAAATGACAGGGCCGGTAGTGTCGAAAAAGTCAAAAATAGGGAAGGGTGGGGGATTGTCCCAAAACTTGCTACAAGGGGCCAGAGGGGCGGGCTGAATGAAAAATGTGTAAAATCAAGCACCGTGAAGGCATTGTGTGAAAATTGTGAAGGATTTTCCAAAGCGGGCAAAAATTGAAAAAAAAAGACAGGGTCGATAGTGTCGAAAAAGTCAAAAAATAGGGAAGGGTGGGGGATTGTCCCTAAACTTGCTCCAAGGGGCCAGAGGGGCGGGCTGAATGAAAAATGTGTAAAATCAAGCACCGTGAAGGCATTGTGTGAAAATTGTGAAGGATTTTCCAAAGCGGGCAAAAATTGAAAAAAAGACAGGGCCGGTAGTGTCGAAAAAGTCAAAAATGGGAAGGGTGAGGGATTGTCCCAAAACTTGCTACAAGGGGCCAGAGGGGCGGGCTGAATGAAAAATGTGTAAAATCAAGCACCGTGAAGGCATTGTGTGAAAATTGTGAAGGATTTTCCAAAGCGGGCAAAAATTGAAAAAAATGACAGGGCCGGTAGTGTCGAAAAAGTCAAAAATAGGGAAGGGTTGGGGATTGTCCCCAGACTTGCTACAAGGGGCCAGAGGGGCGGGCTGAATGAAAAATGTGTAAAATGAAGCACCGTGAAGGCATTGTGTGAAAATTGTGAAGGATTTTCCAAAGCGGGCAAAAATTTAAAAAAATGACAGGGTCGGTAGTGTCGAAAAAGTCAAAAATGGGAAGGGTGGGGGATTGTCCCAAAACTTGCTACAAGGGGCCAGAGGGGCGGGCTGAATGAAAAATGTGTAAAATCAAGCACCGTTAAGGCATTGTGTGAAAATTGTGAAGGATTTTCCAAAGAGGGCAAAAATTGAAAAAAATGACAGGGCCGGTAGTGTCGAAAAAGTCAAAAATGGGAAGGGTGAGGGATTGTCCCAAAACTTGCTACAAGGGGCCAGAGGGGCGGGCTGAATGAAAAATGTGTAAAATCAAGCACCGTGAAGGCATTGTGTGAAAATTGTGAAGGATTTTCCAAAGCGGGCAAAAATTGAAAAAAATGACAGGGCCGGTAGTGTCGAAAAAGTCAAAAATGGGAAGGGTGAGTGATTGTCCCTAAACTTGCTACAAGGGGCCAGAGGGGCGGGCTGAATGAAAAATGTGTAAAATCAAGCACCGTGAAGGCATTGTGTGAAAATTGTGAAGGATTTTCCAAAGCGGGCAAAAATTGAAAAAAATGACAGGGCCGGTAGTGTCGAAAAAGTCAAAAATGGGAAGGGTGGGGGATTGTCCCTAAACTTGCTACAAGGGGCCAGAGGGGCGGGCTGAATGAAAAATGTGTAAAATCAAGCACCGTGAAGGCATTGTGTGAAAATTGTGAAGGATTTTCCAAAGCGGGCAAAAATTGAAAAAAATGACAGGGCCGGTAGTGTCGAAAAAGTCAAAAATGGGAAGGGTGGGGGATTGTCCCAAAACTTGCTACAAGGGGCCAGAGGGGCGGGCTGAATGAAAAATGTGTAAAATGAAGCACCGTGAAGGCATTGTGTGAAAATTGTGAAGGATTTTCCAAAGTGGGCAAAAATTGAAAAAAATGACAGGGTCGATAGTGTCGAAAAAGTCAAAAAATAGGGAAGGGTGGGGGATTGTCCCTAAACTTGCTCCAAGGGGCCAGAGGGGCGGGCTGAATGAAAAATGTGTAAAATCAAGCACCGTGAAGGCATTGTGTGAAAATTGTGAAGGATTTTCCAAAGCGGGCAAAAATTGAAAAAAATGACAGGGCCGGTAGTGTCGAAAAAGTCAAAAATGGGAAGGGTGGGGGATTGTCCCAAAACTTGCTACAAGGGGCCAGAGGGGCGGGCTGAATGAAAAATGTGTAAAATCAAGCACCGTGAAGGCATTGTGTGAAAATTGTGAAGGATTTTCCAAAGCGGGTAAAAACTTTAAAAAATGACAGGGCCGGTAGTGTCGAAAAAGTCAAAAATAGGGAAGGGTTGGGGATTGTCCCCAGACTTGCTACAAGGGGCCAGAGGGGCGGGCTGAATGAAAAATGTGTAAAATCAAGCACCGTGAAGGCATTGTGTGAAAATTGTGAAGGATTTTCCAAAGCGGGCAAAAATTGAAAAAAATGACGGTCGGTAGTGTCGAAAAAGTCAAAAATGGGAAGGGTGGGGGATTGTCCCCAGACTTGCTACAAGGGGCCAGAGGGGCGGGCTGAATGAAAAATGTGTAAAATCAAGCACCGTTAAGGCATTGTGTGAAAATTGTGAAGGATTTTCCAAAGAGGGCAAAAATTGAAAAAAATGACAGGGCCGGTAGTGTCGAAAAAGTCAAAAATGGGAAGGGTGAGTGATTGTCCCTAAACTTGCTACAAGGGGCCAGAGGGGCGGGCTGAATGAAAAATGTGTAAAATCAAGCACCGTGAAGGCATTGTGTGAAAATTGTGAAGGATTTTCCAAAGCGGGCAAAAATTGAAAAAAATGACAGGGCCGGTAGTGTCGAAAAAGTCAAAAATGGGAAGGGTGGGGGATTGTCCCAAAACTTGCTACAAGGGGCCAGAGGGGCGGGCTGAATGAAAAATGTGTAAAATCAAGCACCGTGAAGGCATTGTGTGAAAATTGTGAAGGATTTTCCAAAGCGGGTAAAAACTTTAAAAAAATGACAGGGCCGGTAGTGTCGAAAAAGTCAAAAATAGGGAAGGGTTGGGGATTGTCCCCAGACTTGCTACAAGGGGCCAGAGGGGCGGGCTGAATGAAAAATGTGTAAAATCAAGCACCGTGAAGGCATTGTGTGAAAATTGTGAAGGATTTTCCAAAGCGGGCAAAAATTGAAAAAAATGACAGGGTCGGTAGTGTCGAAAAAGTTAAAAATGGGAAGGGTGGGGGATTGTCCCCAGACTTGCTACAAGGGGCCAGAGGGGCGGGCTGAATGAAAAATGTGTAAAATCAAGCACCGTTAAGGCATTGTGTGAAAATTGTGAAGGATTTTCCAAAGAGGGCAAAAATTGAAAAAAATGACAGGGCCGGTAGTGTCGAAAAAGTCAAAAATGGGAAGGGTGAGGGATTGTCCCAAAACTTGCTACAAGGGACCAGAGGGGCGGGCTGAATGAAAAATGTGTAAAATCAAGCACCGTGAAGGCATTGTGTGAAAATTGTGAAGGATTTTCCAAAGCGGGCAAAAATTGAAAAAAATGACAGGGTCGATAGTGTCGAAAAAGTCAAAAATAGGGAAGGGTGGGGGATTGTCCCTAAACTTGCTCCAAGGGGCCAGAGGGGCGGGCTGAATGAAAAATGTGTAAAATCAAGCACCGTGAAGGCATTGTGTGAAAATTGTGAAGGATTTTCCAAAGCGGGCAAAAATTGAAAAAAATGACAGGGCCGGTAGTGTCGAAAAAGTCAAAAATGGGAAGGGTGGGGGATTGTCCCAAAACTTGCTACAAGGGGCCAGAGGGGCGGGCTGAATGAAAAATGTGTAAAATCAAGCACCGTGAAGGCATTGTGTGAAAATTGTGAAGGATTTTCCAAAGCGGGCAAAAATTGAAAAAAATGACAGGGCCGGTAGTGTCGAAAAAGTCAAAAATGGGAAGGGTGGGGGATTGTCCCAAAACTTGCTACAAGGGGCCAGAGGGGCGGGCTGAATGAAAAATGTGTAAAATGAAGCACCGTGAAGGCATTGTGTGAAAATTGTGAAGGATTTTCCAAAGTGGGCAAAAATTGAAAAAAATGACAGGGTCGATAGTGTCGAAAAAGTCAAAAAATAGGGAAGGGTGGGGGATTGTCCCTAAACTTGCTCCAAGGGGCCAGAGGGGCGGGCTGAATGAAAAATGTGTAAAATCAAGCACCGTGAAGGCATTGTGTGAAAATTGTGAAGGATTTTCCAAAGCGGGCAAAAATTGAAAAAAATGACAGGGCCGGTAGTGTCGAAAAAGTCAAAAATGGGAAGGGTGGGGGATTGTCCCCAGACTTGCTACAAGGGGCCAGAGGGGCGGGCTGAATGAAAAATGTGTAAAATCAAGCACCGAGAAGGCATTGTGTGAAAATTGTGAAGGATTTTCCAAAGCGGGCAAAAATTTAAAAAAATGACAGGGTCGGTAGTGTCGAAAAAGTCAAAAATGGGAAGGGTGGGGGATTGTCCCAAAACTTGCTACAAGGGGCCAGAGGGGCGGGCTGAATGAAAAATGTGTAAAATCAAGCACCGTGAAGGCATTGTGTGAAAATTGTGAAGGATTTTCCAAAGTGGGCAAAAATTGAAAAAAATGACAGGGTCGATAGTGTCGAAAAAGTCAAAAATAGGGAAGGGTGGGGGATTGTCCCTAAACGTGCTCCAAGGGGCCAGAGGGGCGGGCTGAATGAAAAATGTGTAAAATCAAGCACCGTGAAGGCATTGTGTGAAAATTGTGAAGGATTTTCCAAAGCGGGCAAAAATTGAAAAAAATGACAGGGTCGATAGTGTCGAAAAAGTCAAAAATAGGGAAGGGTGGGGGATTGTCCCTAAACTTGCTCCAAGGGGCCAGAGGGGCGGGCTGAATGAAAAATGTGTAAAATCAAGCACCGTGAAGGCATTGTGTGAAAATTGTGAAGGATTTTCCAAAGCGGGTAAAAACTTTAAAAAAATGACAGGGCCGGTAGTGTCGAAAAAGTCAAAAATAGGGAAGGGTGGGGGATTGTCCCAAAACTTGCTACAAGGGGCCAGAGGGGCGGGCTGAATGAAAAATGTGTAAAATCAAGCACCGTGAAGGCATTGTGTGAAAATTGTGAAGGATTTTCCAAAGCGGGCAAAAATTGAAAAAAAAAGACAGGGTCGATAGTGTCGAAAAAGTCAAAAAATAGGGAAGGGTGGGGGATTGTCCCTAAACTTGCTCCAAGGGGCCAGAGGGGCGGGCTGAATGAAAAATGTGTAAAATCAAGCACCGTGAAGGCATTGTGTGAAAATTGTGAAGGATTTTCCAAAGCGGGCAAAAATTGAAAAAAAGACAGGGCCGGTAGTGTCGAAAAAGTCAAAAATGGGAAGGGTGAGGGATTGTCCCAAAACTTGCTACAAGGGGCCAGAGGGGCGGGCTGAATGAAAAATGTGTAAAATCAAGCACCGTGAAGGCATTGTGTGAAAATTGTGAAGGATTTTCCAAAGCGGGCAAAAATTGAAAAAAATGACAGGGCCGGTAGTGTCGAAAAAGTCAAAAATAGGGAAGGGTTGGGGATTGTCCCCAGACTTGCTACAAGGGGCCAGAGGGGCGGGCTGAATGAAAAATGTGTAAAATGAAGCACCGTGAAGGCATTGTGTGAAAATTGTGAAGGATTTTCCAAAGCGGGCAAAAATTTAAAAAAATGACAGGGTCGGTAGTGTCGAAAAAGTCAAAAATGGGAAGGGTGGGGGATTGTCCCAAAACTTGCTACAAGGGGCCAGAGGGGCGGGCTGAATGAAAAATGTGTAAAATCAAGCACCGTTAAGGCATTGTGTGAAAATTGTGAAGGATTTTCCAAAGAGGGCAAAAATTGAAAAAAATGACAGGGCCGGTAGTGTCGAAAAAGTCAAAAATGGGAAGGGTGAGGGATTGTCCCAAAACTTGCTACAAGGGGCCAGAGGGGCGGGCTGAATGAAAAATGTGTAAAATCAAGCACCGTGAAGGCATTGTGTGAAAATTGTGAAGGATTTTCCAAAGCGGGCAAAAATTGAAAAAAATGACAGGGCCGGTAGTGTCGAAAAAGTCAAAAATGGGAAGGGTGAGTGATTGTCCCTAAACTTGCTACAAGGGGCCAGAGGGGCGGGCTGAATGAAAAATGTGTAAAATCAAGCACCGTGAAGGCATTGTGTGAAAATTGTGAAGGATTTTCCAAAGCGGGCAAAAATTGAAAAAAATGACAGGGCCGGTAGTGTCGAAAAAGTCAAAAATGGGAAGGGTGGGGGATTGTCCCAAAACTTGCTACAAGGGGCCAGAGGGGCGGGCTGAATGAAAAATGTGTAAAATGAAGCACCGTGAAGGCATTGTGTGAAAATTGTGAAGGATTTTCCAAAGTGGGCAAAAATTGAAAAAAATGACAGGGTCGATAGTGTCGAAAAAGTCAAAAAATAGGGAAGGGTGGGGGATTGTCCCTAAACTTGCTCCAAGGGGCCAGAGGGGCGGGCTGAATGAAAAATGTGTAAAATCAAGCACCGTGAAGGCATTGTGTGAAAATTGTGAAGGATTTTCCAAAGAGGGCAAAAATTGAAAAAAATGACAGGGCCGGTAGTGTCGAAAAAGTCAAAAATGGGAAGGGTGGGGGATTGTCCCAAAACTTGCTACAAGGGGCCAGAGGGGCGGGCTGAATGAAAAATGTGTAAAATCAAGCACCGTGAAGGCATTGTGTGAAAATTGTGAAGGATTTTCCAAAGCGGGTAAAAACTTTAAAAAATGACAGGGCCGGTAGTGTCGAAAAAGTCAAAAATAGGGAAGGGTTGGGGATTGTCCCCAGACTTGCTACAAGGGGCCAGAGGGGCGGGCTGAATGAAAAATGTGTAAAATCAAGCACCGTGAAGGCATTGTGTGAAAATTGTGAAGGATTTTCCAAAGCGGGCAAAAATTGAAAAAAATGACGGTCGGTAGTGTCGAAAAAGTCAAAAATGGGAAGGGTGGGGGATTGTCCCCAGACTTGCTACAAGGGGCCAGAGGGGCGGGCTGAATGAAAAATGTGTAAAATCAAGCACCGTTAAGGCATTGTGTGAAAATTGTGAAGGATTTTCCAAAGAGGGCAAAAATTGAAAAAAATGACAGGGCCGGTAGTGTCGAAAAAGTCAAAAATGGGAAGGGTGAGTGATTGTCCCTAAACTTGCTACAAGGGGCCAGAGGGGCGGGCTGAATGAAAAATGTGTAAAATCAAGCACCGTGAAGGCATTGTGTGAAAATTGTGAAGGATTTTCCAAAGCGGGCAAAAATTGAAAAAAATGACAGGGCCGGTAGTGTCGAAAAAGTCAAAAATGGGAAGGGTGGGGGATTGTCCCAAAACTTGCTACAAGGGGCCAGAGGGGCGGGCTGAATGAAAAATGTGTAAAATCAAGCACCGTGAAGGCATTGTGTGAAAATTGTGAAGGATTTTCCAAAGCGGGTAAAAACTTTAAAAAAATGACAGGGCCGGTAGTGTCGAAAAAGTCAAAAATAGGGAAGGGTTGGGGATTGTCCCCAGACTTGCTACAAGGGGCCAGAGGGGCGGGCTGAATGAAAAATGTGTAAAATCAAGCACCGTGAAGGCATTGTGTGAAAATTGTGAAGGATTTTCCAAAGCGGGCAAAAATTGAAAAAAATGACAGGGTCGGTAGTGTCGAAAAAGTTAAAAATGGGAAGGGTGGGGGATTGTCCCCAGACTTGCTACAAGGGGCCAGAGGGGCGGGCTGAATGAAAAATGTGTAAAATCAAGCACCGTTAAGGCATTGTGTGAAAATTGTGAAGGATTTTCCAAAGAGGGCAAAAATTGAAAAAAATGACAGGGCCGGTAGTGTCGAAAAAGTCAAAAATGGGAAGGGTGAGGGATTGTCCCAAAACTTGCTACAAGGGACCAGAGGGGCGGGCTGAATGAAAAATGTGTAAAATCAAGCACCGTGAAGGCATTGTGTGAAAATTGTGAAGGATTTTCCAAAGCGGGCAAAAATTGAAAAAAATGACAGGGTCGATAGTGTCGAAAAAGTCAAAAATAGGGAAGGGTGGGGGATTGTCCCTAAACTTGCTCCAAGGGGCCAGAGGGGCGGGCTGAATGAAAAATGTGTAAAATCAAGCACCGTGAAGGCATTGTGTGAAAATTGTGAAGGATTTTCCAAAGCGGGTAAAAACTTTAAAAAAATGACAGGGCCGGTAGTGTCGAAAAAGTCAAAAATAGGGAAGGGTGGGGGATTGTCCCAAAACTTGCTACAAGGGGCCAGAGGGGCGGGCTGAATGAAAAATGTGTAAAATCAAGCACCGTGAAGGCATTGTGTGAAAATTGTGAAGGATTTTCCAAAGCGGGCAAAAATTGAAAAAAAAAGACAGGGTCGATAGTGTCGAAAAAGTCAAAAAATAGGGAAGGGTGGGGGATTGTCCCTAAACTTGCTCCAAGGGGCCAGAGGGGCGGGCTGAATGAAAAATGTGTAAAATCAAGCACCGTGAAGGCATTGTGTGAAAATTGTGAAGGATTTTCCAAAGCGGGCAAAAATTGAAAAAAATGACAGGGCCGGTAGTGTCGAAAAAGTCAAAAATGGGAAGGGTGAGGGATTGTCCCAAAACTTGCTACAAGGGGCCAGAGGGGCGGGCTGAATGAAAAATGTGTAAAATGAAGCACCGTGAAGGCATTGTGTGAAAATTGTGAAGGATTTTCCAAAGCGGGCAAAAATTGAAAAAAATGACGGTCGGTAGTGTCGAAAAAGTCAAAAATGGGAAGGGTGGGGGATTGTCCCCAGACTTGCTACAAGGGGCCAGAGGGGCGGGCTGAATGAAAAATGTGTAAAATCAAGCACCGTTAAGGCATTGTGTGAAAATTGTGAAGGATTTTCCAAAGAGGGCAAAAATTGAAAAAAATGACAGGGCCGGTAGTGTCGAAAAAGTCAAAAATGGGAAGGGTGAGTGATTGTCCCTAAACTTGCTACAAGGGGCCAGAGGGGCGGGCTGAATGAAAAATGTGTAAAATCAAGCACCGTGAAGGCATTGTGTGAAAATTGTGAAGGATTTTCCAAAGCGGGCAAAAATTGAAAAAAATGACGGTCGGTAGTGTCGAAAAAGTCAAAAATGGGAAGGGTGGGGGATTGTCCCCAGACTTGCTACAAGGGGCCAGAGGGGCGGGCTGAATGAAAAATGTGTAAAATCAAGCACCGTTAAGGCATTGTGTGAAAATTGTGAAGGATTTTCCAAAGAGGGCAAAAATTGAAAAAAATGACAGGGCCGGTAGTGTCGAAAAAGTCAAAAATGGGAAGGGTGAGTGATTGTCCCTAAACTTGCTACAAGGGGCCAGAGGGGCGGGCTGAATGAAAAATGTGTAAAATCAAGCACCGTGAAGGCATTGTGTGAAAATTGTGAAGGATTTTCCAAAGCGGGCAAAAATTGAAAAAAATGACAGGGCCGGTAGTGTCGAAAAAGTCAAAAATGGGAAGGGTGGGGGATTGTCCCAAAACTTGCTACAAGGGGCCAGAGGGGCGGGCTGAATGAAAAATGTGTAAAATCAAGCACCGTGAAGGCATTGTGTGAAAATTGTGAAGGATTTTCCAAAGCGGGTAAAAACTTTAAAAAAATGACAGGGCCGGTAGTGTCGAAAAAGTCAAAAATAGGGAAGGGTTGGGGATTGTCCCCAGACTTGCTACAAGGGGCCAGAGGGGCGGGCTGAATGAAAAATGTGTAAAATCAAGCACCGTGAAGGCATTGTGTGAAAATTGTGAAGGATTTTCCAAAGCGGGCAAAAATTGAAAAAAATGACAGGGTCGGTAGTGTCGAAAAAGTTAAAAATGGGAAGGGTGGGGGATTGTCCCCAGACTTGCTACAAGGGGCCAGAGGGGCGGGCTGAATGAAAAATGTGTAAAATCAAGCACCGTTAAGGCATTGTGTGAAAATTGTGAAGGATTTTCCAAAGAGGGCAAAAATTGAAAAAAATGACAGGGCCGGTAGTGTCGAAAAAGTCAAAAATGGGAAGGGTGAGGGATTGTCCCAAAACTTGCTACAAGGGACCAGAGGGGCGGGCTGAATGAAAAATGTGTAAAATCAAGCACCGTGAAGGCATTGTGTGAAAATTGTGAAGGATTTTCCAAAGCGGGCAAAAATTGAAAAAAATGACAGGGTCGATAGTGTCGAAAAAGTCAAAAATAGGGAAGGGTGGGGGATTGTCCCTAAACTTGCTCCAAGGGGCCAGAGGGGCGGGCTGAATGAAAAATGTGTAAAATCAAGCACCGTGAAGGCATTGTGTGAAAATTGTGAAGGATTTTCCAAAGCGGGTAAAAACTTTAAAAAAATGACAGGGCCGGTAGTGTCGAAAAAGTCAAAAATAGGGAAGGGTGGGGGATTGTCCCAAAACTTGCTACAAGGGGCCAGAGGGGCGGGCTGAATGAAAAATGTGTAAAATCAAGCACCGTGAAGGCATTGTGTGAAAATTGTGAAGGATTTTCCAAAGCGGGCAAAAATTGAAAAAAAAAGACAGGGTCGATAGTGTCGAAAAAGTCAAAAAATAGGGAAGGGTGGGGGATTGTCCCTAAACTTGCTCCAAGGGGCCAGAGGGGCGGGCTGAATGAAAAATGTGTAAAATCAAGCACCGTGAAGGCATTGTGTGAAAATTGTGAAGGATTTTCCAAAGCGGGCAAAAATTGAAAAAAATGACAGGGCCGGTAGTGTCGAAAAAGTCAAAAATGGGAAGGGTGAGGGATTGTCCCAAAACTTGCTACAAGGGGCCAGAGGGGCGGGCTGAATGAAAAATGTGTAAAATCAAGCACCGTGAAGGCATTGTGTGAAAATTGTGAAGGATTTTCCAAAGCGGGCAAAAATTGAAAAAAATGACAGGGCCGGTAGTGTCGAAAAAGTCAAAAATAGGGAAGGGTTGGGGATTGTCCCCAGACTTGCTACAAGGGGCCAGAGGGGCGGGCTGAATGAAAAATGTGTAAAATCAAGCACCGTGAAGGCATTGTGTGAAAATTGTGAAGGATTTTCCAAAGCGGGCAAAAATTGAAAAAAATGACAGGGTCGGTAGTGTCGAAAAAGTCAAAAATGGGAAGGGTGGGGGATTGTCCCAAAACTTGCTACAAGGGGCCAGAGGGGCGGGCTGAATGAAAAATGTGTAAAATCAAGCACCGTGAAGGCATTGTGTGAAAATTGTGAAGGATTTTCCAAAGCGGGCAAAAATTGAAAAAAATGACAGGGCCGGTAGTGTCGAAAAAGTCAAAAATGGGAAGGGTGGGGGATTGTCCCTAAACTTGCTACAAGGGGCCAGAGGGGCGGGCTGAATGAAAAATGTGTAAAATCAAGCACCGTGAAGGCATTGTGTGAAAATTGTGAAGGATTTTCCAAAGCGGGCAAAAATTGAAAAAAATGACAGGGCCGGTAGTGTCGAAAAAGTCAAAAATGGGAAGGGTGGGGGATTGTCCCAAAACTTGCTACAAGGGGCCAGAGGGGCGGGCTGAATGAAAAATGTGTAAAATGAAGCACCGTGAAGGCATTGTGTGAAAATTGTGAAGGATTTTCCAAAGTGGGCAAAAATTGAAAAAAATGACAGGGTCGATAGTGTCGAAAAAGTCAAAAAATAGGGAAGGGTGGGGGATTGTCCCTAAACTTGCTCCAAGGGGCCAGAGGGGCGGGCTGAATGAAAAATGTGTAAAATCAAGCACCGTGAAGGCATTGTGTGAAAATTGTGAAGGATTTTCCAAAGCGGGCAAAAATTGAAAAAAATGACAGGGCCGGTAGTGTCGAAAAAGTCAAAAATGGGAAGGGTGGGGGATTGTCCCAAAACTTGCTACAAGGGGCCAGAGGGGCGGGCTGAATGAAAAATGTGTAAAATCAAGCACCGTGAAGGCATTGTGTGAAAATTGTGAAGGATTTTCCAAAGCGGGTAAAAACTTTAAAAAATGACAGGGCCGGTAGTGTCGAAAAAGTCAAAAATAGGGAAGGGTTGGGGATTGTCCCCAGACTTGCTACAAGGGGCCAGAGGGGCGGGCTGAATGAAAAATGTGTAAAATCAAGCACCGTGAAGGCATTGTGTGAAAATTGTGAAGGATTTTCCAAAGCGGGCAAAAATTGAAAAAAATGACGGTCGGTAGTGTCGAAAAAGTCAAAAATGGGAAGGGTGGGGGATTGTCCCCAGACTTGCTACAAGGGGCCAGAGGGGCGGGCTGAATGAAAAATGTGTAAAATCAAGCACCGTTAAGGCATTGTGTGAAAATTGTGAAGGATTTTCCAAAGAGGGCAAAAATTGAAAAAAATGACAGGGCCGGTAGTGTCGAAAAAGTCAAAAATGGGAAGGGTGAGTGATTGTCCCTAAACTTGCTACAAGGGGCCAGAGGGGCGGGCTGAATGAAAAATGTGTAAAATCAAGCACCGTGAAGGCATTGTGTGAAAATTGTGAAGGATTTTCCAAAGCGGGCAAAAATTGAAAAAAATGACAGGGCCGGTAGTGTCGAAAAAGTCAAAAATGGGAAGGGTGGGGGATTGTCCCAAAACTTGCTACAAGGGGCCAGAGGGGCGGGCTGAATGAAAAATGTGTAAAATCAAGCACCGTGAAGGCATTGTGTGAAAATTGTGAAGGATTTTCCAAAGCGGGTAAAAACTTTAAAAAAATGACAGGGCCGGTAGTGTCGAAAAAGTCAAAAATAGGGAAGGGTTGGGGATTGTCCCCAGACTTGCTACAAGGGGCCAGAGGGGCGGGCTGAATGAAAAATGTGTAAAATCAAGCACCGTGAAGGCATTGTGTGAAAATTGTGAAGGATTTTCCAAAGCGGGCAAAAATTGAAAAAAATGACAGGGTCGGTAGTGTCGAAAAAGTTAAAAATGGGAAGGGTGGGGGATTGTCCCCAGACTTGCTACAAGGGGCCAGAGGGGCGGGCTGAATGAAAAATGTGTAAAATCAAGCACCGTTAAGGCATTGTGTGAAAATTGTGAAGGATTTTCCAAAGAGGGCAAAAATTGAAAAAAATGACAGGGCCGGTAGTGTCGAAAAAGTCAAAAATGGGAAGGGTGAGGGATTGTCCCAAAACTTGCTACAAGGGACCAGAGGGGCGGGCTGAATGAAAAATGTGTAAAATCAAGCACCGTGAAGGCATTGTGTGAAAATTGTGAAGGATTTTCCAAAGCGGGCAAAAATTGAAAAAAATGACAGGGTCGATAGTGTCGAAAAAGTCAAAAATAGGGAAGGGTGGGGGATTGTCCCTAAACTTGCTCCAAGGGGCCAGAGGGGCGGGCTGAATGAAAAATGTGTAAAATCAAGCACCGTGAAGGCATTGTGTGAAAATTGTGAAGGATTTTCCAAAGCGGGTAAAAACTTTAAAAAAATGACAGGGCCGGTAGTGTCGAAAAAGTCAAAAATAGGGAAGGGTGGGGGATTGTCCCAAAACTTGCTACAAGGGGCCAGAGGGGCGGGCTGAATGAAAAATGTGTAAAATCAAGCACCGTGAAGGCATTGTGTGAAAATTGTGAAGGATTTTCCAAAGCGGGCAAAAATTGAAAAAAAAAGACAGGGTCGATAGTGTCGAAAAAGTCAAAAAATAGGGAAGGGTGGGGGATTGTCCCTAAACTTGCTCCAAGGGGCCAGAGGGGCGGGCTGAATGAAAAATGTGTAAAATCAAGCACCGTGAAGGCATTGTGTGAAAATTGTGAAGGATTTTCCAAAGCGGGCAAAAATTGAAAAAAATGACAGGGTCGGTAGTGTCGAAAAAGTCAAAAATGGGAAGGGTGGGGGATTGTCCCAAAACTTGCTACAAGGGGCCAGAGGGGCGGGCTGAATGAAAAATGTGTAAAATCAAGCACCGTGAAGGCATTGTGTGAAAATTGTGAAGGATTTTCCAAAGCGGGCAAAAATTGAAAAAAATGACAGGGCCGGTAGTGTCGAAAAAGTCAAAAATGGGAAGGGTGGGGGATTGTCCCAAAACTTGCTACAAGGGGCCAGAGGGGCGGGCTGAATGAAAAATGTGTAAAATCAAGCACCGTGAAGGCATTGTGTGAAAATTGTGAAGGATTTTCCAAAGCGGGTAAAAACTTTAAAAAAATGACAGGGCCGGTAGTGTCGAAAAAGTCAAAAATAGGGAAGGGTTGGGGATTGTCCCCAGACTTGCTACAAGGGGCCAGAGGGGCGGGCTGAATGAAAAATGTGTAAAATCAAGCACCGTGAAGGCATTGTGTGAAAATTGTGAAGGATTTTCCAAAGCGGGCAAAAATTGAAAAAAATGACAGGGTCGGTAGTGTCGAAAAAGTTAAAAATGGGAAGGGTGGGGGATTGTCCCCAGACTTGCTACAAGGGGCCAGAGGGGCGGGCTGAATGAAAAATGTGTAAAATCAAGCACCGTTAAGGCATTGTGTGAAAATTGTGAAGGATTTTCCAAAGAGGGCAAAAATTGAAAAAAATGACAGGGCCGGTAGTGTCGAAAAAGTCAAAAATGGGAAGGGTGAGGGATTGTCCCAAAACTTGCTACAAGGGACCAGAGGGGCGGGCTGAATGAAAAATGTGTAAAATCAAGCACCGTGA
Organism: Scomber japonicus; assembly: GCF_027409825.1. NCBI lineage: Eukaryota > Metazoa > Chordata > Actinopteri > Scombriformes > Scombridae > Scomber > Scomber japonicus. The sequence continues at coordinate 8,978,688 of NC_070594.1, read as the reverse complement.
AGGCATTGTGTGAAAATTGTGAAGGATTTTCCAAAGCGGGCAAAAATTGAAAAAAATGACAGGGTCGATAGTGTCGAAAAAGTCAAAAATAGGGAAGGGTGGGGGATTGTCCCTAAACTTGCTCCAAGGGGCCAGAGGGGCGGGCTGAATGAAAAATGTGTAAAATCAAGCACCGTGAAGGCATTGTGTGAAAATTGTGAAGGATTTTCCAAAGCGGGTAAAAACTTTAAAAAAATGACAGGGCCGGTAGTGTCGAAAAAGTCAAAAATAGGGAAGGGTGGGGGATTGTCCCAAAACTTGCTACAAGGGGCCAGAGGGGCGGGCTGAATGAAAAATGTGTAAAATCAAGCACCGTGAAGGCATTGTGTGAAAATTGTGAAGGATTTTCCAAAGCGGGCAAAAATTGAAAAAAAAAGACAGGGTCGATAGTGTCGAAAAAGTCAAAAAATAGGGAAGGGTGGGGGATTGTCCCTAAACTTGCTCCAAGGGGCCAGAGGGGCGGGCTGAATGAAAAATGTGTAAAATCAAGCACCGTGAAGGCATTGTGTGAAAATTGTGAAGGATTTTCCAAAGCGGGCAAAAATTGAAAAAAATGACAGGGCCGGTAGTGTCGAAAAAGTCAAAAATGGGAAGGGTGAGGGATTGTCCCAAAACTTGCTACAAGGGGCCAGAGGGGCGGGCTGAATGAAAAATGTGTAAAATCAAGCACCGTGAAGGCATTGTGTGAAAATTGTGAAGGATTTTCCAAAGCGGGCAAAAATTGAAAAAAATGACAGGGCCGGTAGTGTCGAAAAAGTCAAAAATAGGGAAGGGTTGGGGATTGTCCCCAGACTTGCTACAAGGGGCCAGAGGGGCGGGCTGAATGAAAAATGTGTAAAATCAAGCACCGTGAAGGCATTGTGTGAAAATTGTGAAGGATTTTCCAAAGCGGGCAAAAATTGAAAAAAATGACAGGGTCGGTAGTGTCGAAAAAGTCAAAAATGGGAAGGGTGGGGGATTGTCCCAAAACTTGCTACAAGGGGCCAGAGGGGCGGGCTGAATGAAAAATGTGTAAAATCAAGCACCGTTAAGGCATTGTGTGAAAATTGTGAAGGATTTTCCAAAGAGGGCAAAAATTGAAAAAAATGACAGGGCCGGTAGTGTCGAAAAAGTCAAAAATGGGAAGGGTGAGGGATTGTCCCAAAACTTGCTACAAGGGGCCAGAGGGGCGGGCTGAATGAAAAATGTGTAAAATCAAGCACCGTGAAGGCATTGTGTGAAAATTGTGAAGGATTTTCCAAAGCGGGCAAAAATTGAAAAAAATGACAGGGCCGGTAGTGTCGAAAAAGTCAAAAATGGGAAGGGTGAGTGATTGTCCCTAAACTTGCTACAAGGGGCCAGAGGGGCGGGCTGAATGAAAAATGTGTAAAATCAAGCACCGTGAAGGCATTGTGTGAAAATTGTGAAGGATTTTCCAAAGCGGGCAAAAATTGAAAAAAATGACAGGGCCGGTAGTGTCGAAAAAGTCAAAAATGGGAAGGGTGGGGGATTGTCCCTAAACTTGCTACAAGGGGCCAGAGGGGCGGGCTGAATGAAAAATGTGTAAAATCAAGCACCGTGAAGGCATTGTGTGAAAATTGTGAAGGATTTTCCAAAGCGGGCAAAAATTGAAAAAAATGACAGGGCCGGTAGTGTCGAAAAAGTCAAAAATGGGAAGGGTGGGGGATTGTCCCAAAACTTGCTACAAGGGGCCAGAGGGGCGGGCTGAATGAAAAATGTGTAAAATGAAGCACCGTGAAGGCATTGTGTGAAAATTGTGAAGGATTTTCCAAAGTGGGCAAAAATTGAAAAAAATGACAGGGTCGATAGTGTCGAAAAAGTCAAAAAATAGGGAAGGGTGGGGGATTGTCCCTAAACTTGCTCCAAGGGGCCAGAGGGGCGGGCTGAATGAAAAATGTGTAAAATCAAGCACCGTGAAGGCATTGTGTGAAAATTGTGAAGGATTTTCCAAAGCGGGCAAAAATTGAAAAAAATGACAGGGCCGGTAGTGTCGAAAAAGTCAAAAATGGGAAGGGTGGGGGATTGTCCCAAAACTTGCTACAAGGGGCCAGAGGGGCGGGCTGAATGAAAAATGTGTAAAATCAAGCACCGTGAAGGCATTGTGTGAAAATTGTGAAGGATTTTCCAAAGCGGGTAAAAACTTTAAAAAATGACAGGGCCGGTAGTGTCGAAAAAGTCAAAAATAGGGAAGGGTTGGGGATTGTCCCCAGACTTGCTACAAGGGGCCAGAGGGGCGGGCTGAATGAAAAATGTGTAAAATCAAGCACCGTGAAGGCATTGTGTGAAAATTGTGAAGGATTTTCCAAAGCGGGCAAAAATTGAAAAAAATGACGGTCGGTAGTGTCGAAAAAGTCAAAAATGGGAAGGGTGGGGGATTGTCCCCAGACTTGCTACAAGGGGCCAGAGGGGCGGGCTGAATGAAAAATGTGTAAAATCAAGCACCGTTAAGGCATTGTGTGAAAATTGTGAAGGATTTTCCAAAGAGGGCAAAAATTGAAAAAAATGACAGGGCCGGTAGTGTCGAAAAAGTCAAAAATGGGAAGGGTGAGGGATTGTCCCAAAACTTGCTACAAGGGGCCAGAGGGGCGGGCTGAATGAAAAATGTGTAAAATCAAGCACCGTGAAGGCATTGTGTGAAAATTGTGAAGGATTTTCCAAAGCGGGCAAAAATTGAAAAAAATGACAGGGCCGGTAGTGTCGAAAAAGTCAAAAATGGGAAGGGTGAGTGATTGTCCCTAAACTTGCTACAAGGGGCCAGAGGGGCGGGCTGAATGAAAAATGTGTAAAATCAAGCACCGTGAAGGCATTGTGTGAAAATTGTGAAGGATTTTCCAAAGCGGGCAAAAATTGAAAAAAATGACAGGGCCGGTAGTGTCGAAAAAGTCAAAAATGGGAAGGGTGGGGGATTGTCCCAAAACTTGCTACAAGGGGCCAGAGGGGCGGGCTGAATGAAAAATGTGTAAAATCAAGCACCGTGAAGGCATTGTGTGAAAATTGTGAAGGATTTTCCAAAGCGGGTAAAAACTTTAAAAAAATGACAGGGCCGGTAGTGTCGAAAAAGTCAAAAATAGGGAAGGGTTGGGGATTGTCCCCAGACTTGCTACAAGGGGCCAGAGGGGCGGGCTGAATGAAAAATGTGTAAAATCAAGCACCGTGAAGGCATTGTGTGAAAATTGTGAAGGATTTTCCAAAGCGGGCAAAAATTGAAAAAAATGACAGGGTCGGTAGTGTCGAAAAAGTTAAAAATGGGAAGGGTGGGGGATTGTCCCCAGACTTGCTACAAGGGGCCAGAGGGGCGGGCTGAATGAAAAATGTGTAAAATCAAGCACCGTTAAGGCATTGTGTGAAAATTGTGAAGGATTTTCCAAAGAGGGCAAAAATTGAAAAAAATGACAGGGCCGGTAGTGTCGAAAAAGTCAAAAATGGGAAGGGTGCGGGATTGTCCCAAAACTTGCTACAAGGGGCCAGAGGGGCGGGCTGAATGAAAAATGTGTAAAATCAAGCACCGTGAAGGCATTGTGTGAAAATTGTGAAGGATTTTCCAAAGCGGGCAAAAATTGAAAAAAATGACAGGGCCGGTAGTGTCGAAAAAGTCAAAAATGGGAAGGGTGAGTGATTGTCCCTAAACTTGCTACAAGGGGCCAGAGGGGCGGGCTGAATGAAAAATGTGTAAAATCAAGCACCGTGAAGGCATTGTGTGAAAATTGTGAAGGATTTTCCAAAGCGGGCAAAAATTGAAAAAAATGACAGGGCCGGTAGTGTCGAAAAAGTCAAAAATGGGAAGGGTGGGGGATTGTCCCAAAACTTGCTACAAGGGGCCAGAGGGGCGGGCTGAATGAAAAATGTGTAAAATCAAGCACTGTGAAGGCATTGTGTGAAAATTGTGAAGGATTTTCCAAAGCGGGTAAAAACTTAAAAAAAATGACAGGGTCGGTAGTGTCGAAAAAGTCAAAAATGGGAAGGGTGCGGGATTGTCCCAAAACTTGCTACAAGGGGCCAGAGGGGCGGGCTGAATGAAAAATGTGTAAAATCAAGCACCGTGAAGGCATTGTGTGAAAATTGTGAAGGATTTTCCAAAGCGGGCAAAAATTGAAAAAAAAAGACAGGGTCGATAGTGTCGAAAAAGTCAAAAAATAGGGAAGGGTGAGTGATTGTCCCTAAACTTGCTCCAAGGGGCCAGAGGGGCGGGCTGAATGAAAAATGTGTAAAATCAAGCACCGTGAAGGCATTGTGTGAAAATTGTGAAGGATTTTCCAAAGCGGGCAAAAATTGAAAAAAATGACAGGGTCGGTAGTGTCGAAAAAGTCAAAAATGGGAAGGGTGGGGGATTGTCCCAAAACTTGCTACAAGGGGCCAGAGGGGCGGGCTGAATGAAAAATGTGTAAAATCAAGCACCGTGAAGGCATTGTGTGAAAATTGTGAAGGATTTTCCAAAGCGGGCAAAAATTGAAAAAAATGACAGGGCCGGTAGTGTCGAAAAAGTCAAAAATGGGAAGGGTGGGGGATTGTCCCAAAACTTGCTACAAGGGGCCAGAGGGGCGGGCTGAATGAAAAATGTGTAAAATGAAGCACCGTGAAGGCATTGTGTGAAAATTGTGAAGGATTTTCCAAAGTGGGCAAAAATTGAAAAAAATGACAGGGTCGATAGTGTCGAAAAAGTCAAAAAATAGGGAAGGGTGGGGGATTGTCCCTAAACTTGCTCCAAGGGGCCAGAGGGGCGGGCTGAATGAAAAATGTGTAAAATCAAGCACCGTGAAGGCATTGTGTGAAAATTGTGAAGGATTTTCCAAAGCGGGCAAAAATTGAAAAAAATGACAGGGCCGGTAGTGTCGAAAAAGTCAAAAATGGGAAGGGTGGGGGATTGTCCCAAAACTTGCTACAAGGGGCCAGAGGGGCGGGCTGAATGAAAAATGTGTAAAATCAAGCACCGTGAAGGCATTGTGTGAAAATTGTGAAGGATTTTCCAAAGCGGGCAAAAATTGAAAAAAAAAGACAGGGTCGATAGTGTCGAAAAAGTCAAAAAATAGGGAAGGGTGAGTGATTGTCCCTAAACTTGCTCCAAGGGGCCAGAGGGGCGGGCTGAATGAAAAATGTGTAAAATCAAGCACCGTGAAGGCATTGTGTGAAAATTGTGAAGGATTTTCCAAAGCGGGCAAAAATTGAAAAAAATGACAGGGTCGGTAGTGTCGAAAAAGTCAAAAATGGGAAGGGTGGGGGATTGTCCCAAAACTTGCTACAAGGGGCCAGAGGGGCGGGCTGAATGAAAAATATGTAAAATCAAGCACCGTGAAGGCATTGTGTGAAAATTGTGAAGGATTTTCCAAAGCGGGCAAAAATTGAAAAAAATGACAGGGCCGGTAGTGTCGAAAAAGTCAAAAATGGGAAGGGTGGGGGATTGTCCCAAAACTTGCTACAAGGGGCCAGAGGGGCGGGCTGAATGAAAAATGTGTAAAATGAAGCACCGTGAAGGCATTGTGTGAAAATTGTGAAGGATTTTCCAAAGTGGGCAAAAATTGAAAAAAATGACAGGGTCGATAGTGTCGAAAAAGTCAAAAAATAGGGAAGGGTGGGGGATTGTCCCTAAACTTGCTCCAAGGGGCCAGAGGGGCGGGCTGAATGAAAAATGTGTAAAATCAAGCACCGTGAAGGCATTGTGTGAAAATTGTGAAGGATTTTCCAAAGCGGGCAAAAATTGAAAAAAATGACAGGGCCGGTAGTGTCGAAAAAGTCAAAAATGGGAAGGGTGGGGGATTGTCCCAAAACTTGCTACAAGGGGCCAGAGGGGCGGGCTGAATGAAAAATGTGTAAAATCAAGCACCGTGAAGGCATTGTGTGAAAATTGTGAAGGATTTTCCAAAGCGGGTAAAAACTTTAAAAAAATGACAGGGCCGGTAGTGTCGAAAAAGTCAAAAATAGGGAAGGGTTGGGGATTGTCCCCAGACTTGCTACAAGGGGCCAGAGGGGCGGGCTGAATGAAAAATGTGTAAAATCAAGCACCGTGAAGGCATTGTGTGAAAATTGTGAAGGATTTTCCAAAGCGGGCAAAAATTGAAAAAAATGACAGGGTCGGTAGTGTCGAAAAAGTCAAAAATGGGAAGGGTGGGGGATTGTCCCCAGACTTGCTACAAGGGGCCAGAGGGGCGGGCTGAATGAAAAATGTGTAAAATCAAGCACCGTTAAGGCATTGTGTGAAAATTGTGAAGGATTTTCCAAAGAGGGCAAAAATTGAAAAAAATGACAGGGCCGGTAGTGTCGAAAAAGTCAAAAATGGGAAGGGTGAGGGATTGTCCCAAAACTTGCTACAAGGGGCCAGAGGGGCGGGCTGAATGAAAAATGTGTAAAATCAAGCACCGTGAAGGCATTGTGTGAAAATTGTGAAGGATTTTCCAAAGCGGGCAAAAATTGAAAAAAATGACAGGGCCGGTAGTGTCGAAAAAGTCAAAAATGGGAAGGGTGAGTGATTGTCCCTAAACTTGCTACAAGGGGCCAGAGGGGCGGGCTGAATGAAAAATGTGTAAAATCAAGCACCGTGAAGGCATTGTGTGAAAATTGTGAAGGATTTTCCAAAGCGGGCAAAAATTGAAAAAAATGACAGGGCCGGTAGTGTCGAAAAAGTCAAAAATGGGAAGGGTGGGGGATTGTCCCCAGACTTGCTACAAGGGGCCAGAGGGGCGGGCTGAATGAAAAATGTGTAAAATCAAGCACCGTTAAGGCATTGTGTGAAAATTGTGAAGGATTTTCCAAAGAGGGCAAAAATTGAAAAAAATGACAGGGCCGGTAGTGTCGAAAAAGTCAAAAATGGGAAGGGTGGGGGATTGTCCCAAAACTTGCTACAAGGGGCCAGAGGGGCGGGCTGAATGAAAAATGTGTAAAATCAAGCACTGTGAAGGCATTGTGTGAAAATTGTGAAGGATTTTCCAAAGCGGGTAAAAACTTAAAAAAAATGACAGGGTCGGTAGTGTCGAAAAAGTCAAAAATGGGAAGGGTGCGGGATTGTCCCAAAACTTGCTACAAGGGGCCAGAGGGGCGGGCTGAATGAAAAATGTGTAAAATCAAGCACCGTGAAGGCATTGTGTGAAAATTGTGAAGGATTTTCACAAAGCGGGCAAAAATTGAAAAAAATGACAGGGCCGGTAGTGTCGAAAAAGTCAAAAATGGGAAGGGTGGGGGATTGTCCCAAAACTTGCTACAAGGGGCCAGAGGGGCGGGCTGAATGAAAAATGTGTAAAATCAAGCACCGTGAAGGCATTGTGTGAAAATTGTGAAGGATTTTCCAAAGCGGGCAAAAATTGAAAAAAAAAGACAGGGTCGATAGTGTCGAAAAAGTCAAAAAATAGGGAAGGGTGGGGGATTGTCCCTAAACTTGCTCCAAGGGGCCAGAGGGGCGGGCTGAATGAAAAATGTGTAAAATCAAGCACCGTGAAGGCATTGTGTGAAAATTGTGAAGGATTTTCCAAAGCGGGCAAAAATTGAAAAAAATGACAGGGCCGGTAGTGTCGAAAAAGTCAAAAATGGGAAGGGTGAGGGATTGTCCCAAAACTTGCTACAAGGGGCCAGAGGGGCGGGCTGAATGAAAAATGTGTAAAATCAAGCACCGTGAAGGCATTGTGTGAAAATTGTGAAGGATTTTCCAAAGCGGGCAAAAATTGAAAAAAATGACAGGGCCGGTAGTGTCGAAAAAGTCAAAAATAGGGAAGGGTTGGGGATTGTCCCCAGACTTGCTACAAGGGGCCAGAGGGGCGGGCTGAATGAAAAATGTGTAAAATGAAGCACCGTGAAGGCATTGTGTGAAAATTGTGAAGGATTTTCCAAAGCGGGCAAAAATTGAAAAAAATGACAGGGTCGGTAGTGTCGAAAAAGTCAAAAATGGGAAGGGTGGGGGATTGTCCCAAAACTTGCTACAAGGGGCCAGAGGGGCGGGCTGAATGAAAAATGTGTAAAATCAAGCACCGTTAAGGCATTGTGTGAAAATTGTGAAGGATTTTCCAAAGAGGGCAAAAATTGAAAAAAATGACAGGGCCGGTAGTGTCGAAAACGTCAAAAATGGGAAGGGTGAGGGATTGTCCCAAAACTTGCTACAAGGGGCCAGAGGGGCGGGCTGAATGAAAAATGTGTAAAATCAAGCACCGTGAAGGCATTGTGTGAAAATTGTGAAGGATTTTCCAAAGCGGGCAAAAATTGAAAAAAATGACAGGGCCGGTAGTGTCGAAAAAGTCAAAAATGGGAAGGGTGAGTGATTGTCCCTAAACTTGCTACAAGGGGCCAGAGGGGCGGGCTGAATGAAAAATGTGTAAAATCAAGCACCGTGAAGGCATTGTGTGAAAATTGTGAAGGATTTTCCAAAGCGGGCAAAAATTGAAAAAAATGACAGGGCCGGTAGTGTCGAAAAAGTCAAAAATGGGAAGGGTGGGGGATTGTCCCTAAACTTGCTACAAGGGGCCAGAGGGGCGGGCTGAATGAAAAATGTGTAAAATCAAGCACCGTGAAGGCATTGTGTGAAAATTGTGAAGGATTTTCCAAAGCGGGCAAAAATTGAAAAAAATGACAGGGCCGGTAGTGTCGAAAAAGTCAAAAATGGGAAGGGTGGGGGATTGTCCCAAAACTTGCTACAAGGGGCCAGAGGGGCGGGCTGAATGAAAAATGTGTAAAATCAAGCACCGTGAAGGCATTGTGTGAAAATTGTGAAGGATTTTCCAAAGCGGGTAAAAACTTTAAAAAAATGACAGGGCCGGTAGTGTCGAAAAAGTCAAAAATAGGGAAGGGTTGGGGATTGTCCCCAGACTTGCTACAAGGGGCCAGAGGGGCGGGCTGAATGAAAAATGTGTAAAATCAAGCACCGTGAAGGCATTGTGTGAAAATTGTGAAGGATTTTCCAAAGCGGGCAAAAATTGAAAAAAATGACAGGGTCGGTAGTGTCGAAAAAGTTAAAAATGGGAAGGGTGGGGGATTGTCCCCAGACTTGCTACAAGGGGCCAGAGGGGCGGGCTGAATGAAAAATGTGTAAAATCAAGCACCGTTAAGGCATTGTGTGAAAATTGTGAAGGATTTTCCAAAGAGGGCAAAAATTGAAAAAAATGACAGGGCCGGTAGTGTCGAAAAAGTCAAAAATGGGAAGGGTGAGGGATTGTCCCAAAACTTGCTACAAGGGACCAGAGGGGCGGGCTGAATGAAAAATGTGTAAAATCAAGCACCGTGAAGGCATTGTGTGAAAATTGTGAAGGATTTTCCAAAGCGGGCAAAAATTGAAAAAAATGACAGGGTCGATAGTGTCGAAAAAGTCAAAAATAGGGAAGGGTGGGGGATTGTCCCTAAACTTGCTCCAAGGGGCCAGAGGGGCGGGCTGAATGAAAAATGTGTAAAATCAAGCACCGTGAAGGCATTGTGTGAAAATTGTGAAGGATTTTCCAAAGCGGGTAAAAACTTTAAAAAAATGACAGGGCCGGTAGTGTCGAAAAAGTCAAAAATAGGGAAGGGTGGGGGATTGTCCCAAAACTTGCTACAAGGGGCCAGAGGGGCGGGCTGAATGAAAAATGTGTAAAATCAAGCACCGTGAAGGCATTGTGTGAAAATTGTGAAGGATTTTCCAAAGCGGGCAAAAATTGAAAAAAAAAGACAGGGTCGATAGTGTCGAAAAAGTCAAAAAATAGGGAAGGGTGGGGGATTGTCCCTAAACTTGCTCCAAGGGGCCAGAGGGGCGGGCTGAATGAAAAATGTGTAAAATCAAGCACCGTGAAGGCATTGTGTGAAAATTGTGAAGGATTTTCCAAAGCGGGCAAAAATTGAAAAAAATGACAGGGCCGGTAGTGTCGAAAAAGTCAAAAATGGGAAGGGTGAGGGATTGTCCCAAAACTTGCTACAAGGGGCCAGAGGGGCGGGCTGAATGAAAAATGTGTAAAATCAAGCACCGTGAAGGCATTGTGTGAAAATTGTGAAGGATTTTCCAAAGCGGGCAAAAATTGAAAAAAATGACAGGGCCGGTAGTGTCGAAAAAGTCAAAAATAGGGAAGGGTTGGGGATTGTCCCCAGACTTGCTACAAGGGGCCAGAGGGGCGGGCTGAATGAAAAATGTGTAAAATCAAGCACCGTGAAGGCATTGTGTGAAAATTGTGAAGGATTTTCCAAAGCGGGCAAAAATTGAAAAAAATGACAGGGTCGGTAGTGTCGAAAAAGTCAAAAATGGGAAGGGTGGGGGATTGTCCCAAAACTTGCTACAAGGGGCCAGAGGGGCGGGCTGAATGAAAAATGTGTAAAATCAAGCACCGTGAAGGCATTGTGTGAAAATTGTGAAGGATTTTCCAAAGCGGGCAAAAATTGAAAAAAATGACAGGGCCGGTAGTGTCGAAAAAGTCAAAAATGGGAAGGGTGGGGGATTGTCCCAAAACTTGCTACAAGGGGCCAGAGGGGCGGGCTGAATGAAAAATGTGTAAAATCAAGCACCGTGAAGGCATTGTGTGAAAATTGTGAAGGATTTTCCAAAGCGGGTAAAAACTTTAAAAAAATGACAGGGCCGGTAGTGTCGAAAAAGTCAAAAATAGGGAAGGGTTGGGGATTGTCCCCAGACTTGCTACAAGGGGCCAGAGGGGCGGGCTGAATGAAAAATGTGTAAAATCAAGCACCGTGAAGGCATTGTGTGAAAATTGTGAAGGATTTTCCAAAGCGGGCAAAAATTGAAAAAAATGACAGGGTCGGTAGTGTCGAAAAAGTTAAAAATGGGAAGGGTGGGGGATTGTCCCCAGACTTGCTACAAGGGGCCAGAGGGGCGGGCTGAATGAAAAATGTGTAAAATCAAGCACCGTTAAGGCATTGTGTGAAAATTGTGAAGGATTTTCCAAAGAGGGCAAAAATTGAAAAAAATGACAGGGCCGGTAGTGTCGAAAAAGTCAAAAATGGGAAGGGTGAGGGATTGTCCCAAAACTTGCTACAAGGGACCAGAGGGGCGGGCTGAATGAAAAATGTGTAAAATCAAGCACCGTGAAGGCATTGTGTGAAAATTGTGAAGGATTTTCCAAAGCGGGCAAAAATTGAAAAAAATGACAGGGTCGATAGTGTCGAAAAAGTCAAAAATAGGGAAGGGTGGGGGATTGTCCCTAAACTTGCTCCAAGGGGCCAGAGGGGCGGGCTGAATGAAAAATGTGTAAAATCAAGCACCGTGAAGGCATTGTGTGAAAATTGTGAAGGATTTTCCAAAGCGGGTAAAAACTTTAAAAAAATGACAGGGCCGGTAGTGTCGAAAAAGTCAAAAATAGGGAAGGGTGGGGGATTGTCCCAAAACTTGCTACAAGGGGCCAGAGGGGCGGGCTGAATGAAAAATGTGTAAAATCAAGCACCGTGAAGGCATTGTGTGAAAATTGTGAAGGATTTTCCAAAGCGGGCAAAAATTGAAAAAAAAAGACAGGGTCGATAGTGTCGAAAAAGTCAAAAAATAGGGAAGGGTGGGGGATTGTCCCTAAACTTGCTCCAAGGGGCCAGAGGGGCGGGCTGAATGAAAAATGTGTAAAATCAAGCACCGTGAAGGCATTGTGTGAAAATTGTGAAGGATTTTCCAAAGCGGGCAAAAATTGAAAAAAATGACAGGGCCGGTAGTGTCGAAAAAGTCAAAAATGGGAAGGGTGAGGGATTGTCCCAAAACTTGCTACAAGGGGCCAGAGGGGCGGGCTGAATGAAAAATGTGTAAAATCAAGCACCGTGAAGGCATTGTGTGAAAATTGTGAAGGATTTTCCAAAGCGGGCAAAAATTGAAAAAAATGACAGGGCCGGTAGTGTCGAAAAAGTCAAAAATAGGGAAGGGTTGGGGATTGTCCCCAGACTTGCTACAAGGGGCCAGAGGGGCGGGCTGAATGAAAAATGTGTAAAATCAAGCACCGTGAAGGCATTGTGTGAAAATTGTGAAGGATTTTCCAAAGCGGGCAAAAATTGAAAAAAATGACAGGGTCGGTAGTGTCGAAAAAGTCAAAAATGGGAAGGGTGGGGGATTGTCCCAAAACTTGCTACAAGGGGCCAGAGGGGCGGGCTGAATGAAAAATGTGTAAAATCAAGCACCGTTAAGGCATTGTGTGAAAATTGTGAAGGATTTTCCAAAGAGGGCAAAAATTGAAAAAAATGACAGGGCCGGTAGTGTCGAAAAAGTCAAAAATGGGAAGGGTGAGGGATTGTCCCAAAACTTGCTACAAGGGGCCAGAGGGGCGGGCTGAATGAAAAATGTGTAAAATCAAGCACCGTGAAGGCATTGTGTGAAAATTGTGAAGGATTTTCCAAAGCGGGCAAAAATTGAAAAAAATGACAGGGCCGGTAGTGTCGAAAAAGTCAAAAATGGGAAGGGTGAGTGATTGTCCCTAAACTTGCTACAAGGGGCCAGAGGGGCGGGCTGAATGAAAAATGTGTAAAATCAAGCACCGTGAAGGCATTGTGTGAAAATTGTGAAGGATTTTCCAAAGCGGGCAAAAATTGAAAAAAATGACAGGGCCGGTAGTGTCGAAAAAGTCAAAAATGGGAAGGGTGGGGGATTGTCCCTAAACTTGCTACAAGGGGCCAGAGGGGCGGGCTGAATGAAAAATGTGTAAAATCAAGCACCGTGAAGGCATTGTGTGAAAATTGTGAAGGATTTTCCAAAGCGGGCAAAAATTGAAAAAAATGACAGGGCCGGTAGTGTCGAAAAAGTCAAAAATGGGAAGGGTGGGGGATTGTCCCAAAACTTGCTACAAGGGGCCAGAGGGGCGGGCTGAATGAAAAATGTGTAAAATGAAGCACCGTGAAGGCATTGTGTGAAAATTGTGAAGGATTTTCCAAAGTGGGCAAAAATTGAAAAAAATGACAGGGTCGATAGTGTCGAAAAAGTCAAAAAATAGGGAAGGGTGGGGGATTGTCCCTAAACTTGCTCCAAGGGGCCAGAGGGGCGGGCTGAATGAAAAATGTGTAAAATCAAGCACCGTGAAGGCATTGTGTGAAAATTGTGAAGGATTTTCCAAAGCGGGCAAAAATTGAAAAAAATGACAGGGCCGGTAGTGTCGAAAAAGTCAAAAATGGGAAGGGTGGGGGATTGTCCCAAAACTTGCTACAAGGGGCCAGAGGGGCGGGCTGAATGAAAAATGTGTAAAATCAAGCACCGTGAAGGCATTGTGTGAAAATTGTGAAGGATTTTCCAAAGCGGGTAAAAACTTTAAAAAATGACAGGGCCGGTAGTGTCGAAAAAGTCAAAAATAGGGAAGGGTTGGGGATTGTCCCCAGACTTGCTACAAGGGGCCAGAGGGGCGGGCTGAATGAAAAATGTGTAAAATCAAGCACCGTGAAGGCATTGTGTGAAAATTGTGAAGGATTTTCCAAAGCGGGCAAAAATTGAAAAAAATGACGGTCGGTAGTGTCGAAAAAGTCAAAAATGGGAAGGGTGGGGGATTGTCCCCAGACTTGCTACAAGGGGCCAGAGGGGCGGGCTGAATGAAAAATGTGTAAAATCAAGCACCGTTAAGGCATTGTGTGAAAATTGTGAAGGATTTTCCAAAGAGGGCAAAAATTGAAAAAAATGACAGGGCCGGTAGTGTCGAAAAAGTCAAAAATGGGAAGGGTGAGGGATTGTCCCAAAACTTGCTACAAGGGGCCAGAGGGGCGGGCTGAATGAAAAATGTGTAAAATCAAGCACCGTGAAGGCATTGTGTGAAAATTGTGAAGGATTTTCCAAAGCGGGCAAAAATTGAAAAAAATGACAGGGCCGGTAGTGTCGAAAAAGTCAAAAATGGGAAGGGTGAGTGATTGTCCCTAAACTTGCTACAAGGGGCCAGAGGGGCGGGCTGAATGAAAAATGTGTAAAATCAAGCACCGTGAAGGCATTGTGTGAAAATTGTGAAGGATTTTCCAAAGCGGGCAAAAATTGAAAAAAATGACAGGGCCGGTAGTGTCGAAAAAGTCAAAAATGGGAAGGGTGGGGGATTGTCCCAAAACTTGCTACAAGGGGCCAGAGGGGCGGGCTGAATGAAAAATGTGTAAAATCAAGCACCGTGAAGGCATTGTGTGAAAATTGTGAAGGATTTTCCAAAGCGGGTAAAAACTTTAAAAAAATGACAGGGCCGGTAGTGTCGAAAAAGTCAAAAATAGGGAAGGGTTGGGGATTGTCCCCAGACTTGCTACAAGGGGCCAGAGGGGCGGGCTGAATGAAAAATGTGTAAAATCAAGCACCGTGAAGGCATTGTGTGAAAATTGTGAAGGATTTTCCAAAGCGGGCAAAAATTGAAAAAAATGACAGGGTCGGTAGTGTCGAAAAAGTTAAAAATGGGAAGGGTGGGGGATTGTCCCCAGACTTGCTACAAGGGGCCAGAGGGGCGGGCTGAATGAAAAATGTGTAAAATCAAGCACCGTTAAGGCATTGTGTGAAAATTGTGAAGGATTTTCCAAAGAGGGCAAAAATTGAAAAAAATGACAGGGCCGGTAGTGTCGAAAAAGTCAAAAATGGGAAGGGTGCGGGATTGTCCCAAAACTTGCTACAAGGGGCCAGAGGGGCGGGCTGAATGAAAAATGTGTAAAATCAAGCACCGTGAAGGCATTGTGTGAAAATTGTGAAGGATTTTCCAAAGCGGGCAAAAATTGAAAAAAATGACAGGGCCGGTAGTGTCGAAAAAGTCAAAAATGGGAAGGGTGAGTGATTGTCCCTAAACTTGCTACAAGGGGCCAGAGGGGCGGGCTGAATGAAAAATGTGTAAAATCAAGCACCGTGAAGGCATTGTGTGAAAATTGTGAAGGATTTTCCAAAGCGGGCAAAAATTGAAAAAAATGACAGGGCCGGTAGTGTCGAAAAAGTCAAAAATGGGAAGGGTGGGGGATTGTCCCAAAACTTGCTACAAGGGGCCAGAGGGGCGGGCTGAATGAAAAATGTGTAAAATCAAGCACTGTGAAGGCATTGTGTGAAAATTGTGAAGGATTTTCCAAAGCGGGTAAAAACTTAAAAAAAATGACAGGGTCGGTAGTGTCGAAAAAGTCAAAAATGGGAAGGGTGCGGGATTGTCCCAAAACTTGCTACAAGGGGCCAGAGGGGCGGGCTGAATGAAAAATGTGTAAAATCAAGCACCGTGAAGGCATTGTGTGAAAATTGTGAAGGATTTTCACAAAGCGGGCAAAAATTGAAAAAAATGACAGGGCCGGTAGTGTCGAAAAAGTCAAAAATGGGAAGGGTGGGGGATTGTCCCAAAACTTGCTACAAGGGGCCAGAGGGGCGGGCTGAATGAAAAATGTGTAAAATCAAGCACCGTGAAGGCATTGTGTGAAAATTGTGAAGGATTTTCCAAAGCGGGCAAAAATTGAAAAAAAAAGACAGGGTCGATAGTGTCGAAAAAGTCAAAAAATAGGGAAGGGTGAGTGATTGTCCCTAAACTTGCTCCAAGGGGCCAGAGGGGCGGGCTGAATGAAAAATGTGTAAAATCAAGCACCGTGAAGGCATTGTGTGAAAATTGTGAAGGATTTTCCAAAGCGGGCAAAAATTGAAAAAAATGACAGGGTCGGTAGTGTCGAAAAAGTCAAAAATGGGAAGGGTGGGGGATTGTCCCAAAACTTGCTACAAGGGGCCAGAGGGGCGGGCTGAATGAAAAATGTGTAAAATCAAGCACCGTGAAGGCATTGTGTGAAAATTGTGAAGGATTTTCCAAAGCGGGCAAAAATTGAAAAAAATGACAGGGCCGGTAGTGTCGAAAAAGTCAAAAATGGGAAGGGTGGGGGATTGTCCCAAAACTTGCTACAAGGGGCCAGAGGGGCGGGCTGAATGAAAAATGTGTAAAATGAAGCACCGTGAAGGCATTGTGTGAAAATTGTGAAGGATTTTCCAAAGTGGGCAAAAATTGAAAAAAATGACAGGGTCGATAGTGTCGAAAAAGTCAAAAAATAGGGAAGGGTGGGGGATTGTCCCTAAACTTGCTCCAAGGGGCCAGAGGGGCGGGCTGAATGAAAAATGTGTAAAATCAAGCACCGTGAAGGCATTGTGTGAAAATTGTGAAGGATTTTCCAAAGCGGGCAAAAATTGAAAAAAATGACAGGGCCGGTAGTGTCGAAAAAGTCAAAAATGGGAAGGGTGGGGGATTGTCCCAAAACTTGCTACAAGGGGCCAGAGGGGCGGGCTGAATGAAAAATGTGTAAAATCAAGCACCGTGAAGGCATTGTGTGAAAATTGTGAAGGATTTTCCAAAGCGGGCAAAAATTGAAAAAAAAAGACAGGGTCGATAGTGTCGAAAAAGTCAAAAAATAGGGAAGGGTGAGTGATTGTCCCTAAACTTGCTCCAAGGGGCCAGAGGGGCGGGCTGAATGAAAAATGTGTAAAATCAAGCACCGTGAAGGCATTGTGTGAAAATTGTGAAGGATTTTCCAAAGCGGGCAAAAATTGAAAAAAATGACAGGGTCGGTAGTGTCGAAAAAGTCAAAAATGGGAAGGGTGGGGGATTGTCCCAAAACTTGCTACAAGGGGCCAGAGGGGCGGGCTGAATGAAAAATATGTAAAATCAAGCACCGTGAAGGCATTGTGTGAAAATTGTGAAGGATTTTCCAAAGCGGGCAAAAATTGAAAAAAATGACAGGGCCGGTAGTGTCGAAAAAGTCAAAAATGGGAAGGGTGGGGGATTGTCCCAAAACTTGCTACAAGGGGCCAGAGGGGCGGGCTGAATGAAAAATGTGTAAAATGAAGCACCGTGAAGGCATTGTGTGAAAATTGTGAAGGATTTTCCAAAGTGGGCAAAAATTGAAAAAAATGACAGGGTCGATAGTGTCGAAAAAGTCAAAAAATAGGGAAGGGTGGGGGATTGTCCCTAAACTTGCTCCAAGGGGCCAGAGGGGCGGGCTGAATGAAAAATGTGTAAAATCAAGCACCGTGAAGGCATTGTGTGAAAATTGTGAAGGATTTTCCAAAGCGGGCAAAAATTGAAAAAAATGACAGGGCCGGTAGTGTCGAAAAAGTCAAAAATGGGAAGGGTGGGGGATTGTCCCAAAACTTGCTACAAGGGGCCAGAGGGGCGGGCTGAATGAAAAATGTGTAAAATCAAGCACCGTGAAGGCATTGTGTGAAAATTGTGAAGGATTTTCCAAAGCGGGTAAAAACTTTAAAAAAATGACAGGGCCGGTAGTGTCGAAAAAGTCAAAAATAGGGAAGGGTTGGGGATTGTCCCCAGACTTGCTACAAGGGGCCAGAGGGGCGGGCTGAATGAAAAATGTGTAAAATCAAGCACCGTGAAGGCATTGTGTGAAAATTGTGAAGGATTTTCCAAAGCGGGCAAAAATTGAAAAAAATGACAGGGTCGGTAGTGTCGAAAAAGTCAAAAATGGGAAGGGTGGGGGATTGTCCCCAGACTTGCTACAAGGGGCCAGAGGGGCGGGCTGAATGAAAAATGTGTAAAATCAAGCACCGTTAAGGCATTGTGTGAAAATTGTGAAGGATTTTCCAAAGAGGGCAAAAATTGAAAAAAATGACAGGGCCGGTAGTGTCGAAAAAGTCAAAAATGGGAAGGGTGAGGGATTGTCCCAAAACTTGCTACAAGGGGCCAGAGGGGCGGGCTGAATGAAAAATGTGTAAAATCAAGCACCGTGAAGGCATTGTGTGAAAATTGTGAAGGATTTTCCAAAGCGGGCAAAAATTGAAAAAAATGACAGGGCCGGTAGTGTCGAAAAAGTCAAAAATGGGAAGGGTGAGTGATTGTCCCTAAACTTGCTACAAGGGGCCAGAGGGGCGGGCTGAATGAAAAATGTGTAAAATCAAGCACCGTGAAGGCATTGTGTGAAAATTGTGAAGGATTTTCCAAAGCGGGCAAAAATTGAAAAAAATGACAGGGCCGGTAGTGTCGAAAAAGTCAAAAATGGGAAGGGTGGGGGATTGTCCCCAGACTTGCTACAAGGGGCCAGAGGGGCGGGCTGAATGAAAAATGTGTAAAATCAAGCACCGTTAAGGCATTGTGTGAAAATTGTGAAGGATTTTCCAAAGAGGGCAAAAATTGAAAAAAATGACAGGGCCGGTAGTGTCGAAAAAGTCAAAAATGGGAAGGGTGGGGGATTGTCCCAAAACTTGCTACAAGGGGCCAGAGGGGCGGGCTGAATGAAAAATGTGTAAAATCAAGCACTGTGAAGGCATTGTGTGAAAATTGTGAAGGATTTTCCAAAGCGGGTAAAAACTTAAAAAAAATGACAGGGTCGGTAGTGTCGAAAAAGTCAAAAATGGGAAGGGTGCGGGATTGTCCCAAAACTTGCTACAAGGGGCCAGAGGGGCGGGCTGAATGAAAAATGTGTAAAATCAAGCACCGTGAAGGCATTGTGTGAAAATTGTGAAGGATTTTCACAAAGCGGGCAAAAATTGAAAAAAATGACAGGGCCGGTAGTGTCGAAAAAGTCAAAAATGGGAAGGGTGGGGGATTGTCCCAAAACTTGCTACAAGGGGCCAGAGGGGCGGGCTGAATGAAAAATGTGTAAAATCAAGCACCGTGAAGGCATTGTGTGAAAATTGTGAAGGATTTTCCAAAGCGGGCAAAAATTGAAAAAAAAAGACAGGGTCGATAGTGTCGAAAAAGTCAAAAAATAGGGAAGGGTGGGGGATTGTCCCTAAACTTGCTCCAAGGGGCCAGAGGGGCGGGCTGAATGAAAAATGTGTAAAATCAAGCACCGTGAAGGCATTGTGTGAAAATTGTGAAGGATTTTCCAAAGCGGGCAAAAATTGAAAAAAATGACAGGGCCGGTAGTGTCGAAAAAGTCAAAAATGGGAAGGGTGAGGGATTGTCCCAAAACTTGCTACAAGGGGCCAGAGGGGCGGGCTGAATGAAAAATGTGTAAAATCAAGCACCGTGAAGGCATTGTGTGAAAATTGTGAAGGATTTTCCAAAGCGGGCAAAAATTGAAAAAAATGACAGGGCCGGTAGTGTCGAAAAAGTCAAAAATAGGGAAGGGTTGGGGATTGTCCCCAGACTTGCTACAAGGGGCCAGAGGGGCGGGCTGAATGAAAAATGTGTAAAATGAAGCACCGTGAAGGCATTGTGTGAAAATTGTGAAGGATTTTCCAAAGCGGGCAAAAATTGAAAAAAATGACAGGGTCGGTAGTGTCGAAAAAGTCAAAAATGGGAAGGGTGGGGGATTGTCCCAAAACTTGCTACAAGGGGCCAGAGGGGCGGGCTGAATGAAAAATGTGTAAAATCAAGCACCGTTAAGGCATTGTGTGAAAATTGTGAAGGATTTTCCAAAGAGGGCAAAAATTGAAAAAAATGACAGGGCCGGTAGTGTCGAAAAAGTCAAAAATGGGAAGGGTGAGGGATTGTCCCAAAACTTGCTACAAGGGGCCAGAGGGGCGGGCTGAATGAAAAATGTGTAAAATCAAGCACCGTGAAGGCATTGTGTGAAAATTGTGAAGGATTTTCCAAAGCGGGCAAAAATTGAAAAAAATGACAGGGCCGGTAGTGTCGAAAAAGTCAAAAATGGGAAGGGTGAGTGATTGTCCCTAAACTTGCTACAAGGGGCCAGAGGGGCGGGCTGAATGAAAAATGTGTAAAATCAAGCACCGTGAAGGCATTGTGTGAAAATTGTGAAGGATTTTCCAAAGCGGGCAAAAATTGAAAAAAATGACAGGGCCGGTAGTGTCGAAAAAGTCAAAAATGGGAAGGGTGGGGGATTGTCCCTAAACTTGCTACAAGGGGCCAGAGGGGCGGGCTGAATGAAAAATGTGTAAAATCAAGCACCGTGAAGGCATTGTGTGAAAATTGTGAAGGATTTTCCAAAGCGGGCAAAAATTGAAAAAAATGACAGGGCCGGTAGTGTCGAAAAAGTCAAAAATGGGAAGGGTGGGGGATTGTCCCAAAACTTGCTACAAGGGGCCAGAGGGGCGGGCTGAATGAAAAATGTGTAAAATGAAGCACCGTTAAGGCATTGTGTGAAAATTGTGAAGGATTTTCCAAAGAGGGCAAAAATTGAAAAAAATGACAGGGCCGGTAGTGTCGAAAAAGTCAAAAATGGGAAGGGTGAGGGATTGTCCCAAAACTTGCTACAAGGGGCCAGAGGGGCGGGCTGAATGAAAAATGTGTAAAATCAAGCACCGTGAAGGCATTGTGTGAAAATTGTGAAGGATTTTCCAAAGCGGGCAAAAATTGAAAAAAATGACAGGGCCGGTAGTGTCGAAAAAGTCAAAAATGGGAAGGGTGAGTGATTGTCCCTAAACTTGCTACAAGGGGCCAGAGGGGCGGGCTGAATGAAAAATGTGTAAAATCAAGCACCGTGAAGGCATTGTGTGAAAATTGTGAAGGATTTTCCAAAGCGGGCAAAAATTGAAAAAAATGACAGGGCCGGTAGTGTCGAAAAAGTCAAAAATGGGAAGGGTGGGGGATTGTCCCCAGACTTGCTACAAGGGGCCAGAGGGGCGGGCTGAATGAAAAATGTGTAAAATCAAGCACCGTTAAGGCATTGTGTGAAAATTGTGAAGGATTTTCCAAAGCGGGCAAAAATTGAAAAAAAAAGACAGGGTCGATAGTGTCGAAAAAGTCAAAAAATAGGGAAGGGTGGGGGATTGTCCCTAAACTTGCTCCAAGGGGCCAGAGGGGCGGGCTGAATGAAAAATGTGTAAAATCAAGCACCGTGAAGGCATTGTGTGAAAATTGTGAAGGATTTTCCAAAGCGGGCAAAAATTGAAAAAAATGACAGGGCCGGTAGTGTCGAAAAAGTCAAAAATGGGAAGGGTGAGGGATTGTCCCAAAACTTGCTACAAGGGGCCAGAGGGGCGGGCTGAATGAAAAATGTGTAAAATCAAGCACCGTGAAGGCATTGTGTGAAAATTGTGAAGGATTTTCCAAAGCGGGCAAAAATTGAAAAAAATGACAGGGCCGGTAGTGTCGAAAAAGTCAAAAATAGGGAAGGGTTGGGGATTGTCCCCAGACTTGCTACAAGGGGCCAGAGGGGCGGGCTGAATGAAAAATGTGTAAAATGAAGCACCGTGAAGGCATTGTGTGAAAATTGTGAAGGATTTTCCAAAGCGGGCAAAAATTGAAAAAAATGACAGGGCCGGTAGTGTCGAAAAAGTCAAAAATGGGAAGGGTGGGGGATTGTCCCAAAACTTGCTACAAGGGGCCAGAGGGGCGGGCTGAATGAAAAATGTGTAAAATCAAGCACCGTGAAGGCATTGTGTGAAAATTGTGAAGGATTTTCCAAAGCGGGTAAAAACTTTAAAAAAATGACAGGGCCGGTAGTGTCGAAAAAGTCAAAAATAGGGAAGGGTTGGGGATTGTCCCCAGACTTGCTACAAGGGGCCAGAGGGGCGGGCTGAATGAAAAATGTGTAAAATCAAGCACCGTTAAGGCATTGTGTGAAAATTGTGAAGGATTTTCCAAAGAGGGCAAAAATTGAAAAAAATGACAGGGCCGGTAGTGTCGAAAAAGTCAAAAATGGGAAGGGTGAGGGATTGTCCCAAAACTTGCTACAAGGGACCAGAGGGGCGGGCTGAATGAAAAATGTGTAAAATCAAGCACCGTGAAGGCATTGTGTGAAAATTGTGAAGGATTTTCCAAAGCGGGCAAAAATTGAAAAAAATGACAGGGCCGGTAGTGTCGAAAAAGTCAAAAATGGGAAGGGTGGGGGATTGTCCCAAAACTTGCTACAAGGGGCCAGAGGGGCGGGCTGAATGAAAAATGTGTAAAATCAAGCACTGTGAAGGCATTGTGTGAAAATTGTGAAGGATTTTCCAAAGCGGGTAAAAACTTTAAAAAAATGACAGGGTCGGTAGTGTCGAAAAAGTCAAAAATGGGAAGGGTGCGGGATTGTCCCAAAACTTGCTACAAGGGGCCAGAGGGGCGGGCTGAATGAAAAATGTGTAAAATCAAGCACCGTGAAGGCATTGTGTGAAAATTGTGAAGGATTTTCACAAAGCGGGCAAAAATTGAAAAAAATGACAGGGCCGGTAGTGTCGAAAAAGTCAAAAATGGGAAGGGTGGGGGACTGTCCCAAAACTTGCTACAAGGGGCCAGAGGGGCGGGCTGAATGAAAAATGTGTAAAATCAAGCACCGTGAAGGCATTGTGTGAAAATTGTGAAGGATTTTCCAAAGCGGGCAAAAATTGAAAAAAAAAGACAGGGTCGATAGTGTCGAAAAAGTCAAAAAATAGGGAAGGGTGGGGGATTGTCCCTAAACTTGCTCCAAGGGGCCAGAGGGGCGGGCTGAATGAAAAATGTGTAAAATCAAGCACCGTGAAGGCATTGTGTGAAAATTGTGAAGGATTTTCCAAAGCGGGCAAAAATTGAAAAAAATGACAGGGCCGGTAGTGTCGAAAAAGTCAAAAATGGGAAGGGTGAGGGATTGTCCCAAAACTTGCTACAAGGGGCCAGAGGGGCGGGCTGAATGAAAAATGTGTAAAATCAAGCACCGTGAAGGCATTGTGTGAAAATTGTGAAGGATTTTCCAAAGCGGGCAAAAATTGAAAAAAATGACAGGGCCGGTAGTGTCGAAAAAGTCAAAAATAGGGAAGGGTTGGGGATTGTCCCCAGACTTGCTACAAGGGGCCAGAGGGGCGGGCTGAATGAAAAATGTGTAAAATGAAGCACCGTGAAGGCATTGTGTGAAAATTGTGAAGGATTTTCCAAAGCGGGCAAAAATTGAAAAAAATGACAGGGTCGGTAGTGTCGAAAAAGTCAAAAATGGGAAGGGTGGGGGATTGTCCCAAAACTTGCTACAAGGGGCCAGAGGGGCGGGCTGAATGAAAAATGTGTAAAATCAAGCACCGTTAAGGCATTGTGTGAAAATTGTGAAGGATTTTCCAAAGAGGGCAAAAATTGAAAAAAATGACAGGGCCGGTAGTGTCGAAAACGTCAAAAATGGGAAGGGTGAGGGATTGTCCCAAAACTTGCTACAAGGGGCCAGAGGGGCGGGCTGAATGAAAAATGTGTAAAATCAAGCACCGTGAAGGCATTGTGTGAAAATTGTGAAGGATTTTCCAAAGCGGGCAAAAATTGAAAAAAATGACAGGGCCGGTAGTGTCGAAAAAGTCAAAAATGGGAAGGGTGAGTGATTGTCCCTAAACTTGCTACAAGGGGCCAGAGGGGCGGGCTGAATGAAAAATGTGTAAAATCAAGCACCGTGAAGGCATTGTGTGAAAATTGTGAAGGATTTTCCAAAGCGGGCAAAAATTGAAAAAAATGACAGGGCCGGTAGTGTCGAAAAAGTCAAAAATGGGAAGGGTGGGGGATTGTCCCTAAACTTGCTACAAGGGGCCAGAGGGGCGGGCTGAATGAAAAATGTGTAAAATCAAGCACCGTGAAGGCATTGTGTGAAAATTGTGAAGGATTTTCCAAAGCGGGCAAAAATTGAAAAAAATGACAGGGCCGGTAGTGTCGAAAAAGTCAAAAATGGGAAGGGTGGGGGATTGTCCCAAAACTTGCTACAAGGGGCCAGAGGGGCGGGCTGAATGAAAAATGTGTAAAATGAAGCACCGTGAAGGCATTGTGTGAAAATTGTGAAGGATTTTCCAAAGTGGGCAAAAATTGAAAAAAATGACAGGGTCGATAGTGTCGAAAAAGTCAAAAAATAGGGAAGGGTGGGGGATTGTCCCTAAACTTGCTCCAAGGGGCCAGAGGGGCGGGCTGAATGAAAAATGTGTAAAATCAAGCACCGTGAAGGCATTGTGTGAAAATTGTGAAGGATTTTCCAAAGCGGGCAAAAATTGAAAAAAATGACAGGGCCGGTAGTGTCGAAAAAGTCAAAAATGGGAAGGGTGGGGGATTGTCCCAAAACTTGCTACAAGGGGCCAGAGGGGCGGGCTGAATGAAAAATGTGTAAAATCAAGCACCGTGAAGGCATTGTGTGAAAATTGTGAAGGATTTTCCAAAGCGGGTAAAAACTTTAAAAAAATGACAGGGCCGGTAGTGTCGAAAAAGTCAAAAATAGGGAAGGGTTGGGGATTGTCCCCAGACTTGCTACAAGGGGCCAGAGGGGCGGGCTGAATGAAAAATGTGTAAAATCAAGCACCGTGAAGGCATTGTGTGAAAATTGTGAAGGATTTTCCAAAGCGGGCAAAAATTGAAAAAAATGACAGGGTCGGTAGTGTCGAAAAAGTCAAAAATGGGAAGGGTGGGGGATTGTCCCCAGACTTGCTACAAGGGGCCAGAGGGGCGGGCTGAATGAAAAATGTGTAAAATCAAGCACCGTTAAGGCATTGTGTGAAAATTGTGAAGGATTTTCCAAAGAGGGCAAAAATTGAAAAAAATGACAGGGCCGGTAGTGTCGAAAAAGTCAAAAATGGGAAGGGTGAGGGATTGTCCCAAAACTTGCTACAAGGGGCCAGAGGGGCGGGCTGAATGAAAAATGTGTAAAATCAAGCACCGTGAAGGCATTGTGTGAAAATTGTGAAGGATTTTCCAAAGCGGGCAAAAATTGAAAAAAATGACAGGGCCGGTAGTGTCGAAAAAGTCAAAAATGGGAAGGGTGAGTGATTGTCCCTAAACTTGCTACAAGGGGCCAGAGGGGCGGGCTGAATGAAAAATGTGTAAAATCAAGCACCGTGAAGGCATTGTGTGAAAATTGTGAAGGATTTTCCAAAGCGGGCAAAAATTGAAAAAAATGACAGGGCCGGTAGTGTCGAAAAAGTCAAAAATGGGAAGGGTGGGGGATTGTCCCAAAACTTGCTACAAGGGGCCAGAGGGGCGGGCTGAATGAAAAATGTGTAAAATCAAGCACCGTGAAGGCATTGTGTGAAAATTGTGAAGGATTTTCCAAAGCGGGTAAAAACTTTAAAAAAATGACAGGGCCGGTAGTGTCGAAAAAGTCAAAAATAGGGAAGGGTTGGGGATTGTCCCCAGACTTGCTACAAGGGGCCAGAGGGGCGGGCTGAATGAAAAATGTGTAAAATCAAGCACCGTGAAGGCATTGTGTGAAAATTGTGAAGGATTTTCCAAAGCGGGCAAAAATTGAAAAAAATGACAGGGTCGGTAGTGTCGAAAAAGTTAAAAATGGGAAGGGTGGGGGATTGTCCCCAGACTTGCTACAAGGGGCCAGAGGGGCGGGCTGAATGAAAAATGTGTAAAATCAAGCACCGTTAAGGCATTGTGTGAAAATTGTGAAGGATTTTCCAAAGAGGGCAAAAATTGAAAAAAATGACAGGGCCGGTAGTGTCGAAAAAGTCAAAAATGGGAAGGGTGAGGGATTGTCCCAAAACTTGCTACAAGGGACCAGAGGGGCGGGCTGAATGAAAAATGTGTAAAATCAAGCACCGTGAAGGCATTGTGTGAAAATTGTGAAGGATTTTCCAAAGCGGGCAAAAATTGAAAAAAATGACAGGGCCGGTAGTGTCGAAAAAGTCAAAAATGGGAAGGGTGAGTGATTGTCCCTAAACTTGCTACAAGGGGCCAGAGGGGCGGGCTGAATGAAAAATGTGTAAAATCAAGCACCGTGAAGGCATTGTGTGAAAATTGTGAAGGATTTTCCAAAGCGGGCAAAAATTGAAAAAAATGACAGGGCCGGTAGTGTCGAAAAAGTCAAAAATGGGAAGGGTGGGGGATTGTCCCAAAACTTGCTACAAGGGGCCAGAGGGGCGGGCTGAATGAAAAATGTGTAAAATGAAGCACTGTGAAGGCATTGTGTGAAAATTGTGAAGGATTTTCCAAAGCGGGTAAAAACTTTAAAAAAATGACAGGGTCGGTAGTGTCGAAAAAGTCAAAAATGGGAAGGGTGGGGGATTGTCCCAAAACTTGCTACAAGGGGCCAGAGGGGCGGGCTGAATGAAAAATGTGTAAAATCAAGCACCGTGAAGGCATTGTGTGAAAATTGTGAAGGATTTTCACAAAGCGGGCAAAAATTGAAAAAAATGACAGGGCCGGTAGTGTCGAAAAAGTCAAAAATGGGAAGGGTGGGGGATTGTCCCAAAACTTGCTACAAGGGGCCAGAGGGGCGGGCTGAATGAAAAATGTGTAAAATCAAGCACCGTGAAGGCATTGTGTGAAAATTGTGAAGGATTTTCCAAAGCGGGCAAAAATTGAAAAAAATGACAGGGCCGGTAGTGTCGAAAAAGTCAAAAATAGGGAAGGGTGGGGGATTGTCCCTAAACTTGCTACAAGGGGCCAGAGGGGCGGGCTGAATGAAAAATGTGTAAAATCAAGCACCGTGAAGGCATTGTGTGAAAATTGTGAAGGATTTTCCAAAGCGGGCAAAAATTGAAAAAAATGACAGGGCCGGTAGTGTCGAAAAAGTCAAAAATGGGAAGGGTGGGGGATTGTCCCAAAACTTGCTACAAGGGGCCAGAGGGGCGGGCTGAATGAAAAATGTGTAAAATCAAGCACCGTGAAGGCATTGTGTGAAAATTGTGAAGGATTTTCCAAAGCGGGTAAAAACTTTAAAAAATGACAGGGTCGGTAGTGTCGAAAAAGTCAAAAATAGGGAAGGGTGGGGGATTGTCCCTAAACTTGCTACAAGGGGCCAGAGGGGCGGGCTGAATGAAAAATGTGTAAAATCAAGCACCGTGAAGGCATTGTGTGAAAATTGTGAAGGATTTTCCAAAGCGGGCAAAAATTGAAAAAAATGACAGGGCCGGTAGTGTCGAAAAAGTCAAAAATAGGGAAGGGTGGGGGATTGTCCCTAAACTTGCTCCAAGGGGCCAGAGGGGCGGGCTGAATGAAAAATGTGTAAAATCAAGCACCGTGAAGGCATTGTGTGAAAATTGTGAAGGATTTTCCAAAGCGGGTAAAAACTTTAAAAAAATGACAGGGCCGGTAGTGTCGAAAAAGTCAAAAATAGGGAAGGGTGGGGGATTGTCCCAAAACTTGCTACAAGGGGCCAGAGGGGCGGGCTGAATGAAAAATGTGTAAAATCAAGCACCGTGAAGGCATTGTGTGAAAATTGTGAAGGATTTTCCAAAGCGGGCAAAAATTGAAAAAAAAAGACAGGGTCGATAGTGTCGAAAAAGTCAAAAAATAGGGAAGGGTGGGGGATTGTCCCTAAACTTGCTCCAAGGGGCCAGAGGGGCGGGCTGAATGAAAAATGTGTAAAATCAAGCACCGTGAAGGCATTGTGTGAAAATTGTGAAGGATTTTCCAAAGCGGGCAAAAATTGAAAAAAATGACAGGGCCGGTAGTGTCGAAAAAGTCAAAAATGGGAAGGGTGAGGGATTGTCCCAAAACTTGCTACAAGGGGCCAGAGGGGCGGGCTGAATGAAAAATGTGTAAAATCAAGCACCGTGAAGGCATTGTGTGAAAATTGTGAAGGATTTTCCAAAGCGGGCAAAAATTGAAAAAAATGACAGGGCCGGTAGTGTCGAAAAAGTCAAAAATAGGGAAGGGTTGGGGATTGTCCCCAGACTTGCTACAAGGGGCCAGAGGGGCGGGCTGAATGAAAAATGTGTAAAATGAAGCACCGTGAAGGCATTGTGTGAAAATTGTGAAGGATTTTCCAAAGCGGGCAAAAATTGAAAAAAATGACAGGGTCGGTAGTGTCGAAAAAGTCAAAAATGGGAAGGGTGGGGGATTGTCCCAAAACTTGCTACAAGGGGCCAGAGGGGCGGGCTGAATGAAAAATGTGTAAAATCAAGCACCGTTAAGGCATTGTGTGAAAATTGTGAAGGATTTTCCAAAGAGGGCAAAAATTGAAAAAAATGACAGGGCCGGTAGTGTCGAAAAAGTCAAAAATGGGAAGGGTGAGGGATTGTCCCAAAACTTGCTACAAGGGGCCAGAGGGGCGGGCTGAATGAAAAATGTGTAAAATCAAGCACCGTGAAGGCATTGTGTGAAAATTGTGAAGGATTTTCCAAAGCGGGCAAAAATTGAAAAAAATGACAGGGCCGGTAGTGTCGAAAAAGTCAAAAATGGGAAGGGTGGGGGATTGTCCCAAAACTTGCTACAAGGGGCCAGAGGGGCGGGCTGAATGAAAAATGTGTAAAATCAAGCACCGTGAAGGCATTGTGTGAAAATTGTGAAGGATTTTCCAAAGCGGGTAAAAACTTTAAAAAAATGACAGGGCCGGTAGTGTCGAAAAAGTCAAAAATAGGGAAGGGTTGGGGATTGTCCCCAGACTTGCTACAAGGGGCCAGAGGGGCGGGCTGAATGAAAAATGTGTAAAATCAAGCACCGTGAAGGCATTGTGTGAAAATTGTGAAGGATTTTCCAAAGCGGGCAAAAATTGAAAAAAATGACAGGGTCGGTAGTGTCGAAAAAGTTAAAAATGGGAAGGGTGGGGGATTGTCCCCAGACTTGCTACAAGGGGCCAGAGGGGCGGGCTGAATGAAAAATGTGTAAAATCAAGCACCGTTAAGGCATTGTGTGAAAATTGTGAAGGATTTTCCAAAGCGGGCAAAAATTGAAAAAAATGACAGGGTCGATAGTGTCGAAAAAGTCAAAAATAGGGAAGGGTGGGGGATTGTCCCTAAACTTGCTCCAAGGGGCCAGAGGGGCGGGCTGAATGAAAAATGTGTAAAATCAAGCACCGTGAAGGCATTGTGTGAAAATTGTGAAGGATTTTCCAAAGCGGGTAAAAACTTTAAAAAAATGACAGGGCCGGTAGTGTCGAAAAAGTCAAAAATAGGGAAGGGTGGGGGATTGTCCCAAAACTTGCTACAAGGGGCCAGAGGGGCGGGCTGAATGAAAAATGTGTAAAATCAAGCACCGTGAAGGCATTGTGTGAAAATTGTGAAGGATTTTCCAAAGCGGGCAAAAATTGAAAAAAAAAGACAGGGTCGATAGTGTCGAAAAAGTCAAAAAATAGGGAAGGGTGGGGGATTGTCCCTAAACTTGCTCCAAGGGGCCAGAGGGGCGGGCTGAATGAAAAATGTGTAAAATCAAGCACCGTGAAGGCATTGTGTGAAAATTGTGAAGGATTTTCCAAAGCGGGCAAAAATTGAAAAAAATGACAGGGCCGGTAGTGTCGAAAAAGTCAAAAATGGGAAGGGTGAGGGATTGTCCCAAAACTTGCTACAAGGGGCCAGAGGGGCGGGCTGAATGAAAAATGTGTAAAATCAAGCACCGTGAAGGCATTGTGTGAAAATTGTGAAGGATTTTCCAAAGCGGGCAAAAATTTAAAAAAATGACAGGGCCGGTAGTGTCGAAAAAGTCAAAAATAGGGAAGGGTTGGGGATTGTCCCCAGACTTGCTACAAGGGGCCAGAGGGGCGGGCTGAATGAAAAATGTGTAAAATGAAGCACCGTGAAGGCATTGTGTGAAAATTGTGAAGGATTTTCCAAAGCGGGCAAAAATTGAAAAAAATGACAGGGTCGGTAGTGTCGAAAAAGTCAAAAATGGGAAGGGTGGGGGATTGTCCCAAAACTTGCTACAAGGGGCCAGAGGGGCGGGCTGAATGAAAAATGTGTAAAATCAAGCACCGTTAAGGCATTGTGTGAAAATTGTGAAGGATTTTCCAAAGAGGGCAAAAATTGAAAAAAATGATAGGGCCGGTAGTGTCGAAAAAGTCAAAAATGGGAAGGGTGAGGGATTGTCCCAAAACTTGCTACAAGGGGCCAGAGGGGCGGGCTGAATGAAAAATGTGTAAAATCAAGCACCGTGAAGGCATTGTGTGAAAATTGTGAAGGATTTTCCAAAGCGGGCAAAAATTGAAAAAAATGACAGGGCCGGTAGTGTCGAAAAAGTCAAAAATGGGAAGGGTGAGTGATTGTCCCTAAACTTGCTACAAGGGGCCAGAGGGGCGGGCTGAATGAAAAATGTGTAAAATCAAGCACCGTGAAGGCATTGTGTGAAAATTGTGAAGGATTTTCCAAAGCGGGCAAAAATTGAAAAAAATGACAGGGCCGGTAGTGTCGAAAAAGTCAAAAATGGGAAGGGTGGGGGATTGTCCCTAAACTTGCTACAAGGGGCCAGAGGGGCGGGCTGAATGAAAAATGTGTAAAATCAAGCACCGTGAAGGCATTGTGTGAAAATTGTGAAGGATTTTCCAAAGCGGGCAAAAATTGAAAAAAATGACAGGGCCGGTAGTGTCGAAAAAGTCAAAAATGGGAAGGGTGGGGGATTGTCCCAAAACTTGCTACAAGGGGCCAGAGGGGCGGGCTGAATGAAAAATGTGTAAAATGAAGCACCGTGAAGGCATTGTGTGAAAATTGTGAAGGATTTTCCAAAGTGGGCAAAAATTGAAAAAAATGACAGGGTCGATAGTGTCGAAAAAGTCAAAAAATAGGGAAGGGTGGGGGATTGTCCCTAAACTTGCTCCAAGGGGCCAGAGGGGCGGGCTGAATGAAAAATGTGTAAAATCAAGCACCGTGAAGGCATTGTGTGAAAATTGTGAAGGATTTTCCAAAGCGGGCAAAAATTGAAAAAAATGACAGGGCCGGTAGTGTCGAAAAAGTCAAAAATGGGAAGGGTGGGGGATTGTCCCAAAACTTGCTACAAGGGGCCAGAGGGGCGGGCTGAATGAAAAATGTGTAAAATCAAGCACCGTGAAGGCATTGTGTGAAAATTGTGAAGGATTTTCCAAAGCGGGTAAAAACTTTAAAAAAATGACAGGGCCGGTAGTGTCGAAAAAGTCAAAAATAGGGAAGGGTTGGGGATTGTCCCCAGACTTGCTACAAGGGGCCAGAGGGGCGGGCTGAATGAAAAATGTGTAAAATCAAGCACCGTGAAGGCATTGTGTGAAAATTGTGAAGGATTTTCCAAAGCGGGCAAAAATTGAAAAAAATGACAGGGTCGGTAGTGTCGAAAAAGTCAAAAATGGGAAGGGTGGGGGATTGTCCCCAGACTTGCTACAAGGGGCCAGAGGGGCGGGCTGAATGAAAAATGTGTAAAATCAAGCACCGTTAAGGCATTGTGTGAAAATTGTGAAGGATTTTCCAAAGAGGGCAAAAATTGAAAAAAATGACAGGGCCGGTAGTGTCGAAAAAGTCAAAAATGGGAAGGGTGAGGGATTGTCCCAAAACTTGCTACAAGGGGCCAGAGGGGCGGGCTGAATGAAAAATGTGTAAAATCAAGCACCGTGAAGGCATTGTGTGAAAATTGTGAAGGATTTTCCAAAGCGGGCAAAAATTGAAAAAAATGACAGGGCCGGTAGTGTCGAAAAAGTCAAAAATGGGAAGGGTGAGTGATTGTCCCTAAACTTGCTACAAGGGGCCAGAGGGGCGGGCTGAATGAAAAATGTGTAAAATCAAGCACCGTGAAGGCATTGTGTGAAAATTGTGAAGGATTTTCCAAAGCGGGCAAAAATTGAAAAAAATGACAGGGCCGGTAGTGTCGAAAAAGTCAAAAATGGGAAGGGTGGGGGATTGTCCCAAAACTTGCTACAAGGGGCCAGAGGGGCGGGCTGAATGAAAAATGTGTAAAATCAAGCACCGTGAAGGCATTGTGTGAAAATTGTGAAGGATTTTCCAAAGCGGGTAAAAACTTTAAAAAAATGACAGGGCCGGTAGTGTCGAAAAAGTCAAAAATAGGGAAGGGTTGGGGATTGTCCCCAGACTTGCTACAAGGGGCCAGAGGGGCGGGCTGAATGAAAAATGTGTAAAATCAAGCACCGTGAAGGCATTGTGTGAAAATTGTGAAGGATTTTCCAAAGCGGGCAAAAATTGAAAAAAATGACAGGGTCGGTAGTGTCGAAAAAGTTAAAAATGGGAAGGGTGGGGGATTGTCCCCAGACTTGCTACAAGGGGCCAGAGGGGCGGGCTGAATGAAAAATGTGTAAAATCAAGCACCGTTAAGGCATTGTGTGAAAATTGTGAAGGATTTTCCAAAGAGGGCAAAAATTGAAAAAAATGACAGGGCCGGTAGTGTCGAAAAAGTCAAAAATGGGAAGGGTGAGGGATTGTCCCAAAACTTGCTACAAGGGACCAGAGGGGCGGGCTGAATGAAAAATGTGTAAAATCAAGCACCGTGAAGGCATTGTGTGAAAATTGTGAAGGATTTTCCAAAGCGGGCAAAAATTGAAAAAAATGACAGGGCCGGTAGTGTCGAAAAAGTCAAAAATGGGAAGGGTGAGTGATTGTCCCTAAACTTGCTACAAGGGGCCAGAGGGGCGGGCTGAATGAAAAATGTGTAAAATCAAGCACCGTGAAGGCATTGTGTGAAAATTGTGAAGGATTTTCCAAAGCGGGCAAAAATTGAAAAAAATGACAGGGCCGGTAGTGTCGAAAAAGTCAAAAATGGGAAGGGTGGGGGATTGTCCCAAAACTTGCTACAAGGGGCCAGAGGGGCGGGCTGAATGAAAAATGTGTAAAATCAAGCACTGTGAAGGCATTGTGTGAAAATTGTGAAGGATTTTCCAAAGCGGGTAAAAACTTAAAAAAAATGACAGGGTCGGTAGTGTCGAAAAAGTCAAAAATGGGAAGGGTGGGGGATTGTCCCAAAACTTGCTACAAGGGGCCAGAGGGGCGGGCTGAATGAAAAATGTGTAAAATCAAGCACCGTGAAGGCATTGTGTGAAAATTGTGAAGGATTTTCACAAAGCGGGCAAAAATTGAAAAAAATGACAGGGCCGGTAGTGTCGAAAAAGTCAAAAATGGGAAGGGTGGGGGATTGTCCCAAAACTTGCTACAAGGGGCCAGAGGGGCGGGCTGAATGAAAAATGTGTAAAATCAAGCACCGTGAAGGCATTGTGTGAAAATTGTGAAGGATTTTCCAAAGCGGGTAAAAACTTTAAAAAAATGACAGGGCCGGTAGTGTCGAAAAAGTCAAAAATAGGGAAGGGTTGGGGATTGTCCCCAGACTTGCTACAAGGGGCCAGAGGGGCGGGCTGAATGAAAAATGTGTAAAATCAAGCACCGTGAAGGCATTGTGTGAAAATTGTGAAGGATTTTCCAAAGCGGGCAAAAATTGAAAAAAATGACAGGGTCGGTAGTGTCGAAAAAGTTAAAAATGGGAAGGGTGGGGGATTGTCCCCAGACTTGCTACAAGGGGCCAGAGGGGCGGGCTGAATGAAAAATGTGTAAAATCAAGCACCGTTAAGGCATTGTGTGAAAATTGTGAAGGATTTTCCAAAGAGGGCAAAAATTGAAAAAAATGACAGGGCCGGTAGTGTCGAAAAAGTCAAAAATGGGAAGGGTGAGGGATTGTCCCAAAACTTGCTACAAGGGACCAGAGGGGCGGGCTGAATGAAAAATGTGTAAAATCAAGCACCGTGAAGGCATTGTGTGAAAATTGTGAAGGATTTTCCAAAGCGGGCAAAAATTGAAAAAAATGACAGGGCCGGTAGTGTCGAAAAAGTCAAAAATGGGAAGGGTGAGTGATTGTCCCTAAACTTGCTACAAGGGGCCAGAGGGGCGGGCTGAATGAAAAATGTGTAAAATCAAGCACCGTGAAGGCATTGTGTGAAAATTGTGAAGGATTTTCCAAAGCGGGCAAAAATTGAAAAAAATGACAGGGCCGGTAGTGTCGAAAAAGTCAAAAATGGGAAGGGTGGGGGATTGTCCCAAAACTTGCTACAAGGGGCCAGAGGGGCGGGCTGAATGAAAAATGTGTAAAATCAAGCACTGTGAAGGCATTGTGTGAAAATTGTGAAGGATTTTCCAAAGCGGGTAAAAACTTAAAAAAAATGACAGGGTCGGTAGTGTCGAAAAAGTCAAAAATGGGAAGGGTGGGGGATTGTCCCAAAACTTGCTACAAGGGGCCAGAGGGGCGGGCTGAATGAAAAATGTGTAAAATCAAGCACCGTGAAGGCATTGTGTGAAAATTGTGAAGGATTTTCACAAAGCGGGCAAAAATTGAAAAAAATGACAGGGCCGGTAGTGTCGAAAAAGTCAAAAATGGGAAGGGTGGGGGATTGTCCCAAAACTTGCTACAAGGGGCCAGAGGGGCGGGCTGAATGAAAAATGTGTAAAATCAAGCACCGTGAAGGCATTGTGTGAAAATTGTGAAGGATTTTCCAAAGCGGGCAAAAATTGAAAAAAATGACAGGGCCGGTAGTGTCGAAAAAGTCAAAAATAGGGAAGGGTGGGGGATTGTCCCTAAACTTGCTACAAGGGGCCAGAGGGGCGGGCTGAATGAAAAATGTGTAAAATCAAGCACCGTGAAGGCATTGTGTGAAAATTGTGAAGGATTTTCCAAAGCGGGCAAAAATTGAAAAAAATGACAGGGCCGGTAGTGTCGAAAAAGTCAAAAATGGGAAGGGTGGGGGATTGTCCCAAAACTTGCTACAAGGGGCCAGAGGGGCGGGCTGAATGAAAAATGTGTAAAATGAAGCACCGTGAAGGCATTGTGTGAAAATTGTGAAGGATTTTCCAAAGCGGGTAAAAACTTAAAAAAATGACAGGGTCGGTAGTGTCGAAAAAGTCAAAAATAGGGAAGGGTTGGGGATTGTCCCCAAACTTGCTACAAGGGGCCAGAGGGGCGGGCTGAATGAAAAATGTGTAAAATCAAGCACCGTGAAGGCATTGTGTGAAAATTGTGAAGGATTTTCCAAAGCGGGCAAAAATTTAAAAAAATGACAGGGTCGGTAGTGTCGAAAAAGTCAAAAATGGGAAGGGTGGGGGATTGTCCCAAAACTTGCTACAAGGGGCCAGAGGGGCGGGCTGAATGAAAAATGTGTAAAATCAAGCACCGTGAAGGCATTGTGTGAAAATTGTGAAGGATTTTCCAAAGTGGGCAAAAATTGAAAAAAATGACAGGGTCGATAGTGTCGAAAAAGTCAAAAATAGGGAAGGGTGGGGGATTGTCCCTAAACGTGCTCCAAGGGGCCAGAGGGGCGGGCTGAATGAAAAATGTGTAAAATCAAGCACCGTGAAGGCATTGTGTGAAAATTGTGAAGGATTTTCCAAAGCGGGCAAAAATTGAAAAAAATGACAGAGTGTCGAAAAAGTCAAAAATGGGAAGGGTGGGGGATTGTCCCAAAACTTGCTACAAGGGGCCAGAGGGGCGGGCTGAATGAAAAATGTGTAAAATCAAGCACCGTGAAGGCATTGTGTGAAAATTGTGAAGGATTTTCCAAAGCGGGCAAAAATTGAAAAAAATGACAGGGCCGGTAGTGTCGAAAAAGTCAAAAATGGGAAGGGTGGGGGATTGTCCCCAGACTTGCTACAAGGGGCCAGAGGGGCGGGCTGAATGAAAAATGTGTAAAATCAAGCACCGTTAAGGCATTGTGTGAAAATTGTGAAGGATTTTCCAAAGCGGGCAAAAATTGAAAAAAATGACAGGGTCGGTAGTGTCGAAAAAGTCAAAAATGGGAAGGGTGGGGGATTGTCCCCAGACTTGCTACAAGGGGCCAGAGGGGCGGGCTGAATGAAAAATGTGTAAAATCAAGCACCGTTAAGGCATTGTGTGAAAATTGTGAAGGATTTTCCAAAGAGGGCAAAAATTGAAAAAAATGACAGGGCCGGTAGTGTCGAAAAAGTCAAAAATGGGAAGGGTGAGGGATTGTCCCAAAACTTGCTACAAGGGGCCAGAGGGGCGGGCTGAATGAAAAATGTGTAAAATCAAGCACCGTGAAGGCATTGTGTGAAAATTGTGAAGGATTTTCCAAAGCGGGCAAAAATTGAAAAAAATGACAGGGCCGGTAGTGTCGAAAAAGTCAAAAATGGGAAGGGTGAGTGATTGTCCCTAAACTTGCTACAAGGGGCCAGAGGGGCGGGCTGAATGAAAAATTTGTAAAATCAAGCACCGTGAAGGCATTGTGTGAAAATTGTGAACGATTTTCCAAAGTGGGCAAAAATTGAAAAAAATGACAGGGCCGGTAGTGTCGAAAAAGTCAAAAATAGGGAAGGGTGGGGGATTGTCCCTAAACTTGCTACAAGGGGCCAGAGGGGCGGGCTGAATGAAAAATGTGTAAAATCAAGCACCGTGAAGGCATTGTGTGAAAATTGTGAAGGATTTTCCAAAGCGGGCAAAAATTGAAAAAAATGACAGGGTCGGTAGTGTCGAAAAAGTCAAAAATGGGAAGGGTGGGGGATTGTCCCAAAACTTGCTACAAGGGGCCAGAGGGGCGGGCTGAATGAAAAATGTGTAAAATCAAGCACCGTGAAGGCATTGTGTGAAAATTGTGAAGGATTTTCCAAAGCGGGCAAAAATTGAAAAAAATGACAGGGCCGGTAGTGTCGAAAAAGTCAAAAATGGGAAGGGTGGGGGATTGTCCCAAAACTTGCTACAAGGGGCCAGAGGGGCGGGCTGAATGAAAAATGTGTAAAATCAAGCACCGTGAAGGCATTGTGTGAAAATTGTGAAGGATTTTCCAAAGCGGGTAAAAACTTAAAAAAAATGACAGGGTCGGTAGTGTCGAAAAAGTCAAAAATAGGGAAGGGTTGGGGATTGTCCCCAGACTTGCTACAAGGGGCCAGAGGGGCGGGCTGAATGAAAAATGTGTAAAATCAAGCACCGTGAAGGCATTGTGTGAAAATTGTGAAGGATTTTCCAAAGTGGGCAAAAATTGAAAAAAATGACAGGGTCGATAGTGTCGAAAAAGTCAAAAATAGGGAAGGGTGGGGGATTGTCCCTAAACGTGCTCCAAGGGGCCAGAGGGGCGGGCTGAATGAAAAATGTGTAAAATCAAGCACCGTGAAGGCATTGTGTGAAAATTGTGAAGGATTTTCCAAAGCGGGCAAAAATTGAAAAAAATGACAGAGTGTCGAAAAAGTCAAAAATGGGAAGGGTGGGGGATTGTCCCAAAACTTGCTACAAGGGGCCAGAGGGGCGGGCTGAATGAAAAATGTGTAAAATCAAGCACCGTGAAGGCATTGTGTGAAAATTGTGAAGGATTTTCCAAAGTGGGCAAAAATTGAAAAAAATGACAGGGTCGATAGTGTCGAAAAAGTCAAAAATAGGGAAGGGTGGGGGATTGTCCCTAAACTTGCTCCAAGGGGCCAGAGGGGCGGGCTGAATGAAAAATGTGTAAAATCAAGCACCGTGAAGGCATTGTGTGAAAATTGTGAAGGATTTTCCAAAGTGGGCAAAAATTGAAAAAAATGACAGGGCCGGTAGTGTCGAAAAAGTCAAAAATAGGGAAGGGTGGGGGATTGTCCCTAAACTTGCTACAAGGGGCCAGAGGGGCGGGCTGAATGAAAAATGTGTAAAATCAAGCACCGTGAAGGCATTGTGTGAAAATTGTGAAGGATTTTCCAAAGCGGGCAAAAATTGAAAAAAATGACAGGGTCGGTAGTGTCGAAAAAGTCAAAAATGGGAAGGGTGAGTGATTGTCCCTAAACTTGCTACAAGGGGCCAGAGGGGCGGGCTGAATGAAAAATGTGTAAAATCAAGCACCGTGAAGGCATTGTGTGAAAATTGTGAAGGATTTTCCAAAGCGGGCAAAAATTGAAAAAAATGACAGGGCCGGTAGTGTCGAAAAAGTCAAAAATGGGAAGGGTGGGGGATTGTCCCAAAACTTGCTACAAGGGGCCAGAGGGGCGGGCTGAATGAAAAATGTGTAAAATCAAGCACCGTGAAGGCATTGTGTGAAAATTGTGAAGGATTTTCCAAAGCGGGTAAAAACTTTAAAAAAATGACAGGGCCGGTAGTGTCGAAAAAGTCAAAAATAGGGAAGGGTTGGGGATTGTCCCCAGACTTGCTACAAGGGGCCAGAGGGGCGGGCTGAATGAAAAATGTGTAAAATCAAGCACCGTGAAGGCATTGTGTGAAAATTGTGAAGGATTTTCCAAAGCGGGCAAAAATTGAAAAAAATGACAGGGTCGGTAGTGTCGAAAAAGTTAAAAATGGGAAGGGTGGGGGATTGTCCCCAGACTTGCTACAAGGGGCCAGAGGGGCGGGCTGAATGAAAAATGTGTAAAATCAAGCACCGTTAAGGCATTGTGTGAAAATTGTGAAGGATTTTCCAAAGAGGGCAAAAATTGAAAAAAATGACAGGGCCGGTAGTGTCGAAAAAGTCAAAAATGGGAAGGGTGAGGGATTGTCCCAAAACTTGCTACAAGGGGCCAGAGGGGCGGGCTGAATGAAAAATGTGTAAAATCAAGCACCGTGAAGGCATTGTGTGAAAATTGTGAAGGATTTTCCAAAGCGGGCAAAAATTGAAAAAAATGACAGGGCCGGTAGTGTCGAAAAAGTCAAAAATGGGAAGGGTGAGTGATTGTCCCTAAACTTGCTACAAGGGGCCAGAGGGGCGGGCTGAATGAAAAATGTGTAAAATCAAGCACCGTGAAGGCATTGTGTGAAAATTGTGAAGGATTTTCCAAAGCGGGCAAAAATTGAAAAAAATGACAGGGTCGGTAGTGTCGAAAAAGTCAAAAATGGGAAGGGTGGGGGATTGTCCCAAAACTTGCTACAAGGGGCCAGAGGGGCGGGCTGAATGAAAAATGTGTAAAATCAAGCACCGTGAAGGCATTGTGTGAAAATTGTGAAGGATTTTCCAAAGCGGGCAAAAATTGAAAAAAATGACAGGGCCGGTAGTGTCGAAAAAGTCAAAAATGGGAAGGGTGGGGGATTGTCCCAAAACTTGCTACAAGGGGCCAGAGGGGGCGGGCTGAATGAAAAATGTGTAAAATCAAGCACCGTGAAGGCATTGTGTGAAAATTGTGAAGGATTTTCCAAAGCGGGTAAAAACTTAAAAAAAATGACAGGGTCGGTAGTGTCGAAAAAGTCAAAAATAGGGAAGGGTTGGGGATTGTCCCCAGACTTGCTACAAGGGGCCAGAGGGGCGGGCTGAATGAAAAATGTGTAAAATCAAGCACCGTGAAGGCATTGTGTGAAAATTGTGAAGGATTTTCCAAAGTGGGCAAAAATTGAAAAAAATGACAGGGTCGATAGTGTCGAAAAAGTCAAAAATAGGGAAGGGTGGGGGATTGTCCCTAAACGTGCTCCAAGGGGCCAGAGGGGCGGGCTGAATGAAAAATGTGTAAAATCAAGCACCGTGAAGGCATTGTGTGAAAATTGTGAAGGATTTTCCAAAGCGGGCAAAAATTGAAAAAAATGACAGAGTGTCGAAAAAGTCAAAAATGGGAAGGGTGGGGGATTGTCCCAAAACTTGCTACAAGGGGCCAGAGGGGCGGGCTGAATGAAAAATGTGTAAAATCAAGCACCGTGAAGGCATTGTGTGAAAATTGTGAAGGATTTTCCAAAGTGGGCAAAAATTGAAAAAAATGACAGGGTCGATAGTGTCGAAAAAGTCAAAAATAGGGAAGGGTGGGGGATTGTCCCTAAACTTGCTCCAAGGGGCCAGAGGGGCGGGCTGAATGAAAAATGTGTAAAATCAAGCACCGTGAAGGCATTGTGTGAAAATTGTGAAGGATTTTCCAAAGTGGGCAAAAATTGAAAAAAATGACAGGGCCGGTAGTGTCGAAAAAGTCAAAAATAGGGAAGGGTGGGGGATTGTCCCTAAACTTGCTACAAGGGGCCAGAGGGGCGGGCTGAATGAAAAATGTGTAAAATCAAGCACCGTGAAGGCATTGTGTGAAAATTGTGAAGGATTTTCCAAAGCGGGCAAAAATTGAAAAAAATGACAGGGTCGGTAGTGTCGAAAAAGTCAAAAATGGGAAGGGTGAGTGATTGTCCCTAAACTTGCTACAAGGGGCCAGAGGGGCGGGCTGAATGAAAAATGTGTAAAATCAAGCACCGTGAAGGCATTGTGTGAAAATTGTGAAGGATTTTCCAAAGCGGGCAAAAATTGAAAAAAATGACAGGGCCGGTAGTGTCGAAAAAGTCAAAAATGGGAAGGGTGGGGGATTGTCCCAAAACTTGCTACAAGGGGCCAGAGGGGCGGGCTGAATGAAAAATGTGTAAAATCAAGCACCGTGAAGGCATTGTGTGAAAATTGTGAAGGATTTTCCAAAGCGGGTAAAAACTTTAAAAAAATGACAGGGCCGGTAGTGTCGAAAAAGTCAAAAATAGGGAAGGGTTGGGGATTGTCCCCAGACTTGCTACAAGGGGCCAGAGGGGCGGGCTGAATGAAAAATGTGTAAAATCAAGCACCGTGAAGGCATTGTGTGAAAATTGTGAAGGATTTTCCAAAGCGGGCAAAAATTGAAAAAAATGACAGGGTCGGTAGTGTCGAAAAAGTTAAAAATGGGAAGGGTGGGGGATTGTCCCCAGACTTGCTACAAGGGGCCAGAGGGGCGGGCTGAATGAAAAATGTGTAAAATCAAGCACCGTTAAGGCATTGTGTGAAAATTGTGAAGGATTTTCCAAAGAGGGCAAAAATTGAAAAAAATGACAGGGCCGGTAGTGTCGAAAAAGTCAAAAATGGGAAGGGTGAGGGATTGTCCCAAAACTTGCTACAAGGGACCAGAGGGGCGGGCTGAATGAAAAATGTGTAAAATCAAGCACCGTGAAGGCATTGTGTGAAAATTGTGAAGGATTTTCCAAAGCGGGCAAAAATTGAAAAAAATGACAGGGCCGGTAGTGTCGAAAAAGTCAAAAATGGGAAGGGTGAGTGATTGTCCCTAAACTTGCTACAAGGGGCCAGAGGGGCGGGCTGAATGAAAAATGTGTAAAATCAAGCACCGTGAAGGCATTGTGTGAAAATTGTGAAGGATTTTCCAAAGCGGGCAAAAATTGAAAAAAATGACAGGGCCGGTAGTGTCGAAAAAGTCAAAAATGGGAAGGGTGGGGGATTGTCCCAAAACTTGCTACAAGGGGCCAGAGGGGCGGGCTGAATGAAAAATGTGTAAAATCAAGCACTGTGAAGGCATTGTGTGAAAATTGTGAAGGATTTTCCAAAGCGGGTAAAAACTTAAAAAAAATGACAGGGTCGGTAGTGTCGAAAAAGTCAAAAATGGGAAGGGTGGGGGATTGTCCCAAAACTTGCTACAAGGGGCCAGAGGGGCGGGCTGAATGAAAAATGTGTAAAATCAAGCACCGTGAAGGCATTGTGTGAAAATTGTGAAGGATTTTCACAAAGCGGGCAAAAATTGAAAAAAATGACAGGGCCGGTAGTGTCGAAAAAGTCAAAAATGGGAAGGGTGGGGGATTGTCCCAAAACTTGCTACAAGGGGCCAGAGGGGCGGGCTGAATGAAAAATGTGTAAAATCAAGCACCGTGAAGGCATTGTGTGAAAATTGTGAAGGATTTTCCAAAGCGGGCAAAAATTGAAAAAAATGACAGGGCCGGTAGTGTCGAAAAAGTCAAAAATAGGGAAGGGTGGGGGATTGTCCCTAAACTTGCTACAAGGGGCCAGAGGGGCGGGCTGAATGAAAAATGTGTAAAATCAAGCACCGTGAAGGCATTGTGTGAAAATTGTGAAGGATTTTCCAAAGCGGGCAAAAATTGAAAAAAATGACAGGGCCGGTAGTGTCGAAAAAGTCAAAAATGGGAAGGGTGGGGGATTGTCCCAAAACTTGCTACAAGGGGCCAGAGGGGCGGGCTGAATGAAAAATGTGTAAAATGAAGCACCGTGAAGGCATTGTGTGAAAATTGTGAAGGATTTTCCAAAGCGGGTAAAAACTTAAAAAAATGACAGGGTCGGTAGTGTCGAAAAAGTCAAAAATAGGGAAGGGTTGGGGATTGTCCCCAAACTTGCTACAAGGGGCCAGAG
Source organism: Scomber japonicus (assembly GCF_027409825.1). Taxonomy (NCBI): domain Eukaryota; kingdom Metazoa; phylum Chordata; class Actinopteri; order Scombriformes; family Scombridae; genus Scomber; species Scomber japonicus. The sequence continues at coordinate 8,937,366 of NC_070594.1, read as the reverse complement.
GGGCGGGCTGAATGAAAAATGTGTAAAATCAAGCACCGTGAAGGCATTGTGTGAAAATTGTGAAGGATTTTCCAAAGCGGGCAAAAATTTAAAAAAATGACAGGGTCGGTAGTGTCGAAAAAGTCAAAAATGGGAAGGGTGGGGGATTGTCCCAAAACTTGCTACAAGGGGCCAGAGGGGCGGGCTGAATGAAAAATGTGTAAAATCAAGCACCGTGAAGGCATTGTGTGAAAATTGTGAAGGATTTTCCAAAGTGGGCAAAAATTGAAAAAAATGACAGGGTCGATAGTGTCGAAAAAGTCAAAAATAGGGAAGGGTGGGGGATTGTCCCTAAACGTGCTCCAAGGGGCCAGAGGGGCGGGCTGAATGAAAAATGTGTAAAATCAAGCACCGTGAAGGCATTGTGTGAAAATTGTGAAGGATTTTCCAAAGCGGGCAAAAATTGAAAAAAATGACAGAGTGTCGAAAAAGTCAAAAATGGGAAGGGTGGGGGATTGTCCCAAAACTTGCTACAAGGGGCCAGAGGGGCGGGCTGAATGAAAAATGTGTAAAATCAAGCACCGTGAAGGCATTGTGTGAAAATTGTGAAGGATTTTCCAAAGCGGGCAAAAATTGAAAAAAATGACAGGGCCGGTAGTGTCGAAAAAGTCAAAAATGGGAAGGGTGGGGGATTGTCCCCAGACTTGCTACAAGGGGCCAGAGGGGCGGGCTGAATGAAAAATGTGTAAAATCAAGCACCGTTAAGGCATTGTGTGAAAATTGTGAAGGATTTTCCAAAGCGGGCAAAAATTGAAAAAAATGACAGGGTCGGTAGTGTCGAAAAAGTCAAAAATGGGAAGGGTGGGGGATTGTCCCCAGACTTGCTACAAGGGGCCAGAGGGGCGGGCTGAATGAAAAATGTGTAAAATCAAGCACCGTTAAGGCATTGTGTGAAAATTGTGAAGGATTTTCCAAAGAGGGCAAAAATTGAAAAAAATGACAGGGCCGGTAGTGTCGAAAAAGTCAAAAATGGGAAGGGTGAGTGATTGTCCCTAAACTTGCTACAAGGGGCCAGAGGGGCGGGCTGAATGAAAAATTTGTAAAATCAAGCACCGTGAAGGCATTGTGTGAAAATTGTGAACGATTTTCCAAAGTGGGCAAAAATTGAAAAAAATGACAGGGTCGATAGTGTCGAAAAAGTCAAAAATAGGGAAGGGTGGGGGATTGTCCCTAAACTTGCTACAAGGGGCCAGAGGGGCGGGCTGAATGAAAAATGTGTAAAATCAAGCACCGTGAAGGCATTGTGTGAAAATTGTGAAGGATTTTCCAAAGCGGGCAAAAATTGAAAAAAATGACAGGGTCGGTAGTGTCGAAAAAGTCAAAAATGGGAAGGGTGGGGGATTGTCCCAAAACTTGCTACAAGGGGCCAGAGGGGCGGGCTGAATGAAAAATGTGTAAAATCAAGCACCGTGAAGGCATTGTGTGAAAATTGTGAAGGATTTTCCAAAGCGGGCAAAAATTGAAAAAAATGACAGGGCCGGTAGTGTCGAAAAAGTCAAAAATGGGAAGGGTGGGGGATTGTCCCAAAACTTGCTACAAGGGGCCAGAGGGGCGGGCTGAATGAAAAATGTGTAAAATCAAGCACCGTGAAGGCATTGTGTGAAAATTGTGAAGGATTTTCCAAAGCGGGTAAAAACTTAAAAAAAATGACAGGGTCGGTAGTGTCGAAAAAGTCAAAAATAGGGAAGGGTTGGGGATTGTCCCCAGACTTGCTACAAGGGGCCAGAGGGGCGGGCTGAATGAAAAATGTGTAAAATCAAGCACCGTGAAGGCATTGTGTGAAAATTGTGAAGGATTTTCCAAAGTGGGCAAAAATTGAAAAAAATGACAGGGTCGATAGTGTCGAAAAAGTCAAAAATAGGGAAGGGTGGGGGATTGTCCCTAAACGTGCTCCAAGGGGCCAGAGGGGCGGGCTGAATGAAAAATGTGTAAAATCAAGCACCGTGAAGGCATTGTGTGAAAATTGTGAAGGATTTTCCAAAGCGGGCAAAAATTGAAAAAAATGACAGAGTGTCGAAAAAGTCAAAAATGGGAAGGGTGGGGGATTGTCCCAAAACTTGCTACAAGGGGCCAGAGGGGCGGGCTGAATGAAAAATGTGTAAAATCAAGCACCGTGAAGGCATTGTGTGAAAATTGTGAAGGATTTTCCAAAGTGGGCAAAAATTGAAAAAAATGACAGGGTCGATAGTGTCGAAAAAGTCAAAAATAGGGAAGGGTGGGGGATTGTCCCTAAACTTGCTCCAAGGGGCCAGAGGGGCGGGCTGAATGAAAAATGTGTAAAATCAAGCACCGTGAAGGCATTGTGTGAAAATTGTGAAGGATTTTCCAAAGTGGGCAAAAATTGAAAAAAATGACAGGGCCGGTAGTGTCGAAAAAGTCAAAAATAGGGAAGGGTGGGGGATTGTCCCTAAACTTGCTACAAGGGGCCAGAGGGGCGGGCTGAATGAAAAATGTGTAAAATCAAGCACCGTGAAGGCATTGTGTGAAAATTGTGAAGGATTTTCCAAAGCGGGCAAAAATTGAAAAAAATGACAGGGTCGGTAGTGTCGAAAAAGTCAAAAATGGGAAGGGTGGGGGATTGTCCCAAAACTTGCTACAAGGGGCCAGAGGGGCGTGCTGAATGAAAAATGTGTAAAATCAAGCACCGTGAAGGCATTGTGTGAAAATTGTGAAGGATTTTCCAAAGCGGGCAAAAATTGAAAAAAATGACAGGGCCGGTAGTGTCGAAAAAGTCAAAAATGGGAAGGGTGGGGGATTGTCCCAAAACTTGCTACAAGGGGCCAGAGGGGCGGGCTGAATGAAAAATGTGTAAAATCAAGCACCGTGAAGGCATTGTGTGAAAATTGTGAAGGATTTTCCAAAGCGGGTAAAAACTTAAAAAAAATGACAGGGTCGGTAGTGTCGAAAAAGTCAAAAATAGGGAAGGGTTGGGGATTGTCCCCAGACTTGCTACAAGGGGCCAGAGGGGCGGGCTGAATGAAAAATGTGTAAAATCAAGCACCGTGAAGGCATTGTGTGAAAATTGTGAAGGATTTTCCAAAGTGGGCAAAAATTGAAAAAAATGACAGGGTCGATAGTGTCGAAAAAGTCAAAAATAGGGAAGGGTGGGGGATTGTCCCTAAACGTGCTCCAAGGGGCCAGAGGGGCGGGCTGAATGAAAAATGTGTAAAATCAAGCACCGTGAAGGCATTGTGTGAAAATTGTGAAGGATTTTCCAAAGCGGGCAAAAATTGAAAAAAATGACAGGGCCGGTAGTGTCGAAAAAGTCAAAAATGGGAAGGGTGGGGGATTGTCCCAAAACTTGCTACAAGGGGCCAGAGGGGCGGGCTGAATGAAAAATGTGTAAAATCAAGCACCGTGAAGGCATTGTGTGAAAATTGTGAAGGATTTTCCAAAGCGGGTAAAAACTTAAAAAAAATGACAGGGTCGGTAGTGTCGAAAAAGTCAAAAATGGGAAGGGTGGGGGATTGTCCCAAAACTTGCTACAAGGGGCCAGAGGGGCGGGCTGAATGAAAAATGTGTAAAATCAAGCACCGTGAAGGCATTGTGTGAAAATTGTGAAGGATTTTCACAAAGCGGGCAAAAATTGAAAAAAATGACAGGGCCGGTAGTGTCGAAAAAGTCAAAAATGGGAAGGGTGGGGGATTGTCCCAAAACTTGCTACAAGGGGCCAGAGGGGCGGGCTGAATGAAAAATGTGTAAAATCAAGCACCGTGAAGGCATTGTGTGAAAATTGTGAAGGATTTTCCAAAGCGGGCAAAAATTGAAAAAAATGACAGGGCCGGTAGTGTCGAAAAAGTCAAAAATAGGGAAGGGTGGGGGATTGTCCCTAAACTTGCTACAAGGGGCCAGAGGGGCGGGCTGAATGAAAACTGTGTAAAATCAAGCACCGTGAAGGCATTGTGTGAAAATTGTGAAGGATTTTCCAAAGCGGGCAAAAATTGAAAAAAATGACAGGGCCGGTAGTGTCGAAAAAGTCAAAAATGGGAAGGGTGGGGGATTGTCCCAAAACTTGCTACAAGGGGCCAGAGGGGCGGGCTGAATGAAAAATGTGTAAAATGAAGCACCGTGAAGGCATTGTGTGAAAATTGTGAAGGATTTTCCAAAGCGGGTAAAAACTTAAAAAAATGACAGGGTCGGTAGTGTCGAAAAAGTCAAAAATAGGGAAGGGTTGGGGATTGTCCCAAAACTTGCTACAAGGGGCCAGAGGGGCGGGCTGAATGAAAAATGTGTAAAATCAAGCACCTTGAAGGCATTGTGTGAAAATTGTGAAGGATTTTCCAAAGCGGGCAAAAATTGAAAAAAATGACAGGGTCGATAGTGTCGAAAAAGTCAAAAATAGGGAAGGGTGGGGGATTGTCCCTAAACGTGCTCCAAGGGGCCAGAGGGGCGGGCTGAATGAAAAATGTGTAAAATCAAGCACCGTGAAGGCATTGTGTGAAAATTGTGAAGGATTTTCCAAAGCGGGCAAAAATTGAAAAAAATGACAGGGCCGGTAGTGTCGAAAAAGTCAAAAATGGGAAGGGTGGGGGATTGTCCCAAAACTTGCTACAAGGGGCCAGAGGGGCGGGCTGAATGAAAAATGTGTAAAATCAAGCACCGTGAAGGCATTGTGTGAAAATTGTGAAGGATTTTCCAAAGCGGGCAAAAATTGAAAAAAATGACAGGGCCGGTAGTGTCGAAAAAGTCAAAAATGGGAAGGGTGGGGGATTGTCCCAAAACTTGCTACAAGGGGCCAGAGGGGCGGGCTGAATGAAAAATGTGTAAAATGAAGCACCGTGAAGGCATTGTGTGAAAATTGTGAAGGATTTTCCAAAGCGGGTAAAAACTTAAAAAAATGACAGGGTCGGTAGTGTCGAAAAAGTCAAAAATAGGGAAGGGTTGGGGATTGTCCCAAAACTTGCTACAAGGGGCCAGAGGGGCGGGCTGAATGAAAAATGTGTAAAATCAAGCACCGTGAAGGCATTGTGTGAAAATTGTGAAGGATTTTCCAAAGTGGGCAAAAATTGAAAAAAATGACAGGGTCGATAGTGTCGAAAAAGTCAAAAATAGGGAAGGGTGGGGGATTGTCCCTAAACTTGCTCCAAGGGGCCAGAGGGGCGGGCTGAATGAAAAATGTGTAAAATCAAGCACCGTGAAGGCATTGTGTGAAAATTGTGAAGGATTTTCCAAAGCGGGCAAAAATTGAAAAAAATGACAGGGCCGGTAGTGTCGAAAAAGTCAAAAATAGGGAAGGGTTGGGGATTATCCCCAAACTTGCTACAAGGGGCCAGAGGGGCGGGCTGAATGAAAAATGTGTAAAATCAAGCACCGTGAAGGCATTGTGTGAAAATTGTGAAGGATTTTCCAAAGTGGGCAAAAATTGAAAAAAATGACAGGGCCGGTAGTGTCGAAAAAGTCAAAAATGGAAAAAGTGGGAGATTGTCCCAAAACTTGCTACAAGGGGCCAGAGGGGCGGGCTGAATGAAAAATGTGTAAAATGAAGCACCGTGAAGGCATTGTGTGAAAATTGTGAAGGATTTTCCAAAGCGGGCAAAAATTGAAAAAAATGACAGGGCCGGTAGTGTCGAAAAAGTCAAAAATAGGGAAGGGTGGGGGATTGTCCCAAAACTTGCTCCAAGGGGCCAGAGGGGCGGGCTGAATGAAAAATGTGTAAAATCAAGCACCGTGAAGGCATTGTGTGAAAATTGTGAAGGATTTTCCAAAGCGGGCAAAAATTGAAAAAAATGACAGGGCCGGTAGTGTCGAAAAAGTCAAAAATGGGAAGGGTTGGGGATTGTCCCTAAACTTGCTACAAGGGGCCAGAGGGGCGGGCCGAATGAAAAATGTGTAAAATCAAGCACCGTGAAGGCATTGTGTGAAAATTGTGAAGGATTTTCCAAAGTGGGCAAAAATTGAAAAAAATGACAGGGCCGGTAGTGTCGAAAAAGTCAAAAATGGGAAGGGTGAGGGATTGTCCCAAAACTTGCTACAAGGGGCCAGAGGGGCGGGCTGAATGAAAAATGTGTAAAATCAAGCACCGTGAAGGCATTGTGTGAAAATTGTGAAGGATTTTCCAAAGCGGGCAAAAATTGAAAAAAATGACAGGGCCGGTAGTGTCGAAAAAGTCAAAAATAGGGAAGGGTGGGGGATTGTCCCAAAACTTGCTCCAAGGGGCTAGAGGGGCGGGCTGAATGAAAAATGTGTCAAATCAAGCACCGTGAAGGCATTGTGTGAAAATTGTGAAGGATTTTCCAAAGCGGGCAAAAATTGAAAAAAATGACAGGGCCGGTAGTGTCGAAAAAGTCAAAAATGGGAAGGGTGGGGGATTGTCCCAAAACTTGCTACAAGGGGCCAGAGGGGCGGGCTGAATGAAAAATGTGTAAAATCAAGCACCGTGAAGGCATTGTGTGAAAATTGTGAAGGATTTTCCAAAGCGGGTAAAAACTTTAAAAAATGACAGGGTCGGTAGTGTCGAAAAAGTCAAAAATAGGGAAGGGTTGGGGATTGTCCCCAGACTTGCTACAAGGGGCCAGAGGGGCGGGCTGAATGAAAAATGTGTAAAATCAAGCACCGTGAAGGCATTGTGTGAAAATTGTGAAGGATTTTCCAAAGCGGGTAAAAACTTAAAAAAAATGACAGGGTCGGTAGTGTCGAAAAAGTCAAAAATAGGGAAGGGTTGGGGATTGTCCCCAGACTTGCTACAAGGGGCCAGAGGGGCGGGCTGAATGAAAAATGTGTAAAATCAAGCACCGTGAAGGCATTGTGTGAAAATTGTGAAGGATTTTCCAAAGCGGGCAAAAATTGAAAAAAATGACAGGGTCGGTAGTGTCGAAAAAGTCAAAAATAGGGAAGGGTGGGGGATTGTCCCTAAACTTGCTACAAGGGGCCAGAGGGGCGGGCTGAATGAAAAATGTGTAAAATCAAGCACCGTGAAGGCATTGTGTGAAAATTGTGAAGGATTTTCCAAAGCGGGTAAAAACTTTAAAAAATGACAGGGTCGGTAGTGTCGAAAAAGTCAAAAATAGGGAAGGGTTGGGGATTGTCCCCAGACTTGCTACAAGGGGCCAGAGGGGCGGGCTGAATGAAAAATGTGTAAAATCAAGCACCGTGAAGGCATTGTGTGAAAATTGTGAAGGATTTTCCAAAGCGGGCAAAAATTGAAAAAAATGACAGGGCCGGTAGTGTCGAAAAAGTCAAAAATGGGAAGGGTGAGGGATTGTCCCAAAACTTGCTACAAGGGGCCAGAGGGGCGGGCTGAATGAAAAATGTGTAAAATCAAGCACCGTGAAGGCATTGTGTGAAAATTGTGAAGGATTTTCCAAAGCGGGCAAAAATTGAAAAAAAATGACAGGGCCGGTACTGTCGAAAAAGTCAAAAATGGGAAGGGTGGGGGATTGTCCCAAAACTTGCTACAAGGGGCCAGAGGGGCGGGCTGAATGAAAAATGTGTAAAATCAAGCACCGTGAAGGCATTGTGTGAAAATTGTGAAGGATTTTCCAAAGCGGGCAAAAATTGAAAAAAATGACAGGGTCGATAGTGTCGAAAAAGTCAAAAATAGGGAAGGGTGGGGGATTGTCCCTAAACGTGCTCCAAGGGGCCAGAGGGGCGGGCTGAATGAAAAATGTGTAAAATCAAGCACCGTGAAGGCATTGTGTGAAAATTGTGAAGGATTTTCCAAAGCGGGCAAAAATTGAAAAAAATGACAGGGCCGGTAGTGTCGAAAAAGTCAAAAATGGGAAGGGTGGGGGATTGTCCCAAAACTTGCTACAAGGGGCCAGAGGGGCGGGCTGAATGAAAAATGTGTAAAATCAAGCACCGTGAAGGCATTGTGTGAAAATTGTGAAGGATTTTCCAAAGCGGGCAAAAATTGAAAAAAAAAGACAGGGTCGATAGTGTCGAAAAAGTCAAAAAATAGGGAAGGGTGGGGGATTGTCCCTAAACTTGCTCCAAGGGGCCAGAGGGGCGGGCTGAATGAAAAATGTGTAAAATCAAGCACCGTGAAGGCATTGTGTGAAAATTGTGAAGGATTTTCCAAAGCGGGCAAAAATTGAAAAAAATGACAGGGCCGGTAGTGTCGAAAAAGTCAAAAATGGGAAGGGTGGGGGATTGTCCCAAAACTTGCTACAAGGGGCCAGAGGGGCGGGCTGAATGAAAAATGTGTAAAATGAAGCACCGTGAAGGCATTGTGTGAAAATTGTGAAGGATTTTCCAAAGCGGGTAAAAACTTAAAAAAATGACAGGGTCGGTAGTGTCGAAAAAGTCAAAAATAGGGAAGGGTTGGGGATTGTCCCAAAACTTGCTACAAGGGGCCAGAGGGGCGGGCTGAATGAAAAATGTGTAAAATCAAGCACCGTGAAGGCATTGTGTGAAAATTGTGAAGGATTTTCCAAAGTGGGCAAAAATTGAAAAAAATGACAGGGTCGATAGTGTCGAAAAAGTCAAAAATAGGGAAGGGTGGGGGATTGTCCCTAAACGTGCTCCAAGGGGCCAGAGGGGCGGGCTGAATGAAAAATGTGTAAAATCAAGCACCGTGAAGGCATTGTGTGAAAATTGTGAAGGATTTTCCAAAGCGGGCAAAAATTGAAAAAAATGACAGGGCCGGTAGTGTCGAAAAAGTCAAAAATGGGAAGGGTGGGGGATTGTCCCAAAACTTGCTACAAGGGGCCAGAGGGGCGGGCTGAATGAAAAATGTGTAAAATCAAGCACCGTGAAGGCATTGTGTGAAAATTGTGAAGGATTTTCCAAAGCGGGCAAAAATTGAAAAAAAAAGACAGGGTCGATAGTGTCGAAAAAGTCAAAAAATAGGGAAGGGTGGGGGATTGTCCCTAAACTTGCTCCAAGGGGCCAGAGGGGCGGGCTGAATGAAAAATGTGTAAAATCAAGCACCGTGAAGGCATTGTGTGAAAATTGTGAAGGATTTTCCAAAGCGGGCAAAAATTGAAAAAAATGACAGGGCCGGTAGTGTCGAAAAAGTCAAAAATGGGAAGGGTGGGGGATTGTCCCAAAACTTGCTACAAGGGGCCAGAGGGGCGGGCTGAATGAAAAATGTGTAAAATGAAGCACCGTGAAGGCATTGTGTGAAAATTGTGAAGGATTTTCCAAAGCGGGTAAAAACTTAAAAAAATGACAGGGTCGGTAGTGTCGAAAAAGTCAAAAATAGGGAAGGGTTGGGGATTGTCCCAAAACTTGCTACAAGGGGCCAGAGGGGCGGGCTGAATGAAAAATGTGTAAAATCAAGCACCGTGAAGGCATTGTGTGAAAATTGTGAAGGATTTTCCAAAGTGGGCAAAAATTGAAAAAAATGACAGGGTCGATAGTGTCGAAAAAGTCAAAAATAGGGAAGGGTGGGGGATTGTCCCTAAACTTGCTCCAAGGGGCCAGAGGGGCGGGCTGAATGAAAAATGTGTAAAATCAAGCACCGTGAAGGCATTGTGTGAAAATTGTGAAGGATTTTCCAAAGCGGGCAAAAATTGAAAAAAATGACAGGGCCGGTAGTGTCGAAAAAGTCAAAAATAGGGAAGGGTTGGGGATTATCCCCAAACTTGCTACAAGGGGCCAGAGGGGCGGGCTGAATGAAAAATGTGTAAAATCAAGCACCGTGAAGGCATTGTGTGAAAATTGTGAAGGATTTTCCAAAGTGGGCAAAAATTGAAAAAAATGACAGGGCCGGTAGTGTCGAAAAAGTCAAAAATGGAAAAAGTGGGAGATTGTCCCAAAACTTGCTACAAGGGGCCAGAGGGGCGGGCTGAATGAAAAATGTGTAAAATGAAGCACCGTGAAGGCATTGTGTGAAAATTGTGAAGGATTTTCCAAAGCGGGCAAAAATTGAAAAAAATGACAGGGCCGGTAGTGTCGAAAAAGTCAAAAATAGGGAAGGGTGGGGGATTGTCCCAAAACTTGCTCCAAGGGGCCAGAGGGGCGGGCTGAATGAAAAATGTGTAAAATCAAGCACCGTGAAGGCATTGTGTGAAAATTGTGAAGGATTTTCCAAAGCGGGCAAAAATTGAAAAAAATGACAGGGCCGGTAGTGTCGAAAAAGTCAAAAATGGGAAGGGTTGGGGATTGTCCCTAAACTTGCTACAAGGGGCCAGAGGGGCGGGCCGAATGAAAAATGTGTAAAATCAAGCACCGTGAAGGCATTGTGTGAAAATTGTGAAGGATTTTCCAAAGTGGGCAAAAATTGAAAAAAATGACAGGGCCGGTAGTGTCGAAAAAGTCAAAAATGGGAAGGGTGAGGGATTGTCCCAAAACTTGCTACAAGGGGCCAGAGGGGCGGGCTGAATGAAAAATGTGTAAAATCAAGCACCGTGAAGGCATTGTGTGAAAATTGTGAAGGATTTTCCAAAGCGGGCAAAAATTGAAAAAAATGACAGGGCCGGTAGTGTCGAAAAAGTCAAAAATAGGGAAGGGTGGGGGATTGTCCCAAAACTTGCTCCAAGGGGCTAGAGGGGCGGGCTGAATGAAAAATGTGTCAAATCAAGCACCGTGAAGGCATTGTGTGAAAATTGTGAAGGATTTTCCAAAGCGGGCAAAAATTGAAAAAAATGACAGGGCCGGTAGTGTCGAAAAAGTCAAAAATGGGAAGGGTGGGGGATTGTCCCAAAACTTGCTACAAGGGGCCAGAGGGGCGGGCTGAATGAAAAATGTGTAAAATCAAGCACCGTGAAGGCATTGTGTGAAAATTGTGAAGGATTTTCCAAAGCGGGTAAAAACTTTAAAAAATGACAGGGTCGGTAGTGTCGAAAAAGTCAAAAATAGGGAAGGGTTGGGGATTGTCCCCAGACTTGCTACAAGGGGCCAGAGGGGCGGGCTGAATGAAAAATGTGTAAAATCAAGCACCGTGAAGGCATTGTGTGAAAATTGTGAAGGATTTTCCAAAGCGGGTAAAAACTTAAAAAAAATGACAGGGTCGGTAGTGTCGAAAAAGTCAAAAATAGGGAAGGGTTGGGGATTGTCCCCAGACTTGCTACAAGGGGCCAGAGGGGCGGGCTGAATGAAAAATGTGTAAAATCAAGCACCGTGAAGGCATTGTGTGAAAATTGTGAAGGATTTTCCAAAGCGGGCAAAAATTGAAAAAAATGACAGGGTCGGTAGTGTCGAAAAAGTCAAAAATAGGGAAGGGTGGGGGATTGTCCCTAAACTTGCTACAAGGGGCCAGAGGGGCGGGCTGAATGAAAAATGTGTAAAATCAAGCACCGTGAAGGCATTGTGTGAAAATTGTGAAGGATTTTCCAAAGCGGGTAAAAACTTTAAAAAATGACAGGGTCGGTAGTGTCGAAAAAGTCAAAAATAGGGAAGGGTTGGGGATTGTCCCCAGACTTGCTACAAGGGGCCAGAGGGGCGGGCTGAATGAAAAATGTGTAAAATCAAGCACCGTGAAGGCATTGTGTGAAAATTGTGAAGGATTTTCCAAAGCGGGCAAAAATTGAAAAAAATGACAGGGCCGGTAGTGTCGAAAAAGTCAAAAATGGGAAGGGTGAGGGATTGTCCCAAAACTTGCTACAAGGGGCCAGAGGGGCGGGCTGAATGAAAAATGTGTAAAATCAAGCACCGTGAAGGCATTGTGTGAAAATTGTGAAGGATTTTCCAAAGCGGGCAAAAATTGAAAAAAAATGACAGGGCCGGTACTGTCGAAAAAGTCAAAAATGGGAAGGGTGGGGGATTGTCCCAAAACTTGCTACAAGGGGCCAGAGGGGCGGGCTGAATGAAAAATGTGTAAAATCAAGCACCGTGAAGCCATTGTGTGAAAATTGTGAAGGATTTTCCAAAGTGGGCAAAAATTGAAAAAAATGACAGGGCCGGTAGTGTCGAAAAAGTCAAAAATGGGAAGGGTGAGGGATTGTCCCAAAACTTGCTACAAGGGGCCAGAGGGGCGGGCTGAATGAAAAATGTGTAAAATCAAGCACCGTGAAGGCATTGTGTGAAAATTGTGAAGGATTTTCCAAAGCGGGCAAAAATTGAAAAAAATGACAGGGCCGGTAGTGTCGAAAAAGTCAAAAATAGGGAAGGGTGGGGGATTGTCCCAAAACTTGCTCCAAGGGGCTAGAGGGGCGGGCTGAATGAAAAATGTGTCAAATCAAGCACCGTGAAGGCATTGTGTGAAAATTGTGAAGGATTTTCCAAAGCGGGCAAAAATTGAAAAAAATGACAGGGCCGGTAGTGTCGAAAAAGTCAAAAATGGGAAGGGTGGGGGATTGTCCCAAAACTTGCTACAAGGGGCCAGAGGGGCGGGCTGAATGAAAAATGTGTAAAATCAAGCACCGTGAAGGCATTGTGTGAAAATTGTGAAGGATTTTCCAAAGCGGGTAAAAACTTTAAAAAATGACAGGGTCGGTAGTGTCGAAAAAGTCAAAAATAGGGAAGGGTTGGGGATTGTCCCCAGACTTGCTACAAGGGGCCAGAGGGGCGGGCTGAATGAAAAATGTGTAAAATCAAGCACCGTGAAGGCATTGTGTGAAAATTGTGAAGGATTTTCCAAAGCGGGTAAAAACTTAAAAAAAATGACAGGGTCGGTAGTGTCGAAAAAGTCAAAAATAGGGAAGGGTTGGGGATTGTCCCCAGACTTGCTACAAGGGGCCAGAGGGGCGGGCTGAATGAAAAATGTGTAAAATCAAGCACCGTGAAGGCATTGTGTGAAAATTGTGAAGGATTTTCCAAAGTGGGCAAAAATTGAAAAAAATGACAGGGCCGGTAGTGTCGAAAAAGTCAAAAATGGGAAGGGTGAGGGATTGTCCCTAAACTTGCTACAAGGGGCCAGAGGGGCGGGCTGAATGAAAAATGTGTAAAATGAAGCACTGTGAAGGCATTGTGTGAAAATTGTGAAGGATTTTCCAAAGTGGGCAAAAATTGAAAAAAATGACAGGGTCGGTAGTGTCGAAAAAGTCAAAAATGGGAAGGGTGGGGGATTGTCCCAAAACTTGCTACAAGGGGCCAGAGGGGCGGGCTGAATGAAAAATGTGTAAAATCAAGCACCGTGAAGGCATTGTGTGAAAATTGTGAAGGATTTTCCAAAGCGGGCAAAAATTGAAAAAAATGACAGGGTCGGTAGTGTCGAAAAAGTCAAAAATAGGGAAGGGTGGGGGATTGTCCCTAAACTTGCTACAAGGGGCCAGAGGGGTGGGCTGAATGAAAAATGTGTAAAATCAAGCACCGTGAAGGCATTGTGTGAAAATTGTGAAGGATTTTCCAAAGCGGGTAAAAACTTTAAAAAATGACAGGGTCGGTAGTGTCGAAAAAGTCAAAAATAGGGAAGTTGTGGGGATTGTCCCCAGACTTGCTACAAGGGGCCAGAGGGGCGGGCTGAATGAAAAATGTGTAAAATCAAGCACCGTGAAGGCATTGTGTGAAAATTGTGAAGGATTTTCCAAAGCGGGCAAAAATTGAAAAAAATGACAGGGCCGGTAGTGTCGAAAAAGTCAAAAATGGGAAGGGTGAGGGATTGTCCCAAAACTTGCTACAAGGGGCCAGAGGGGCGGGCTGAATGAAAAATGTGTAAAATCAAGCACCGTGAAGGCATTGTGTGAAAATTGTGAAGGATTTTCCAAAGCGGGCAAAAATTGAAAAAAAATGACAGGGCCGGTAGTGTCGAAAAAGTCAAAAATAGGGAAGGGTGGGGGATTGTCCCAAAACTTGCTCCAAGGGGCTAGAGGGGCGGGCTGAATGAAAAATGTGTCAAATCAAGCACCGTGAAGGCATTGTGTGAAAATTGTGAAGGATTTTCCAAAGCGGGCAAAAATTGAAAAAAATGACAGGGCCGGTAGTGTCGAAAAAGTCAAAAATGGGAAGGGTGGGGGATTGTCCCAAAACTTGCTACAAGGGGCCAGAGGGGCGGGCTGAATGAAAAATGTGTAAAATCAAGCACCGTGAAGGCATTGTGTGAAAATTGTGAAGGATTTTCACAAAGCGGGTAAAAACTTTAAAAAATGACAGGGTCGGTAGTGTCGAAAAAGTCAAAAATAGGGAAGGGTTGGGGATTGTCCCCAGACTTGCTACAAGGGGCCAGAGGGGCGGGCTGAATGAAAAATGTGTAAAATGAAGCACCGGGAAGGCACTGTGTGAAAATTGTGAAGGATTTTCCAAAGCGGGCAAAAATTGAAAAAAACGACAGGGCCGGTAGTGTCGAAAAAGTCAAAAATGGGAAAAGTGGGAGATTGTCCCAAAACTTGCTACAAGGGGCCAGAGGGGCGGGCTGAATGAAAAATGTGTAAAATGAAGCACCGTGAAGGCATTGTGTGAAAATTGTGAAGGATTTTCCAAAGCGGGCAAAAATTGAAAAAAATGACAGGGCCGGTAGTGTCGAAAAAGTCAAAAATGGGAAGGGTGGGGGATTGTCCCAAAACTTGCTACAAGGGGCCAGAGGGGTGGGCTGAATGAAAAATGTGTAAAATCAAGCACCGTGAAGGCATTGTGTGAAAATTGTGAAGGATTTTCCAAAGTGGGCAAAAATTGAAAAAAATGACAGGGCCGGTAGTGTCGAAAAAGTCAAAAATAGGGAAGGGTGGGTGATTGTCCCAAAACTTGCTCCAAGGGGCCAGAGGGGCGGGCTGAATGAAAAATGTGTAAAATCAAGCACCGTGAAGGCATTGTGTGAAAATTGTGAAGGATTTTCCAAAGTGGGCAAAAATTGAAAAAAATGACAGGGCCGGTAGTGTCGAAAAAGTCAAAAATGGGAAGGGTGAGGGATTGTCCCAAAACTTGCTACAAGGGGCCAGAGGGGCGGGCTGAATGAAAAATGTGTAAAATCAAGCACCGTGAAGGCATTGTGTGAAAATTGTGAAGGATTTTCCAAAGCGGGCAAAAATTGAAAAAAATGACAGGGCCGGTAGTGTCGAAAAAGTCAAAAATAGGGAAGGGTGGGGGATTGTCCCAAAACTTGCTCCAAGGGGCTAGAGGGGCGGGCTGAATGAAAAATGTGTCAAATCAAGCACCGTGAAGGCATTGTGTGAAAATTGTGAAGGATTTTCCAAAGCGGGCAAAAATTGAAAAAAATGACAGGGCCGGTAGTGTCGAAAAAGTCAAAAATGGGAAGGGTGGGGGATTGTCCCAAAACTTGCTACAAGGGGCCAGAGGGGCGGGCTGAATGAAAAATGTGTAAAATCAAGCACCGTGAAGGCATTGTGTGAAAATTGTGAAGGATTTTCCAAAGCGGGCAAAAATTGAAAAAAAATGACAGGGCCGGTAGTGTCGAAAATGTCAAAAATAGGGAAGGGTTGGGGATTGTCCCCAAACTTGCTACAAGGGGCCAGAGGGGCGGGCTGAATGAAAAATGTGTAAAATCAAGCACTGTGAAGGCACTGTGTGAAAATTGTGAAGGATTTTCCAAAGCGGGCAAAAATTGAAAAAAACGACAGGGCCGGTAGTGTCGAAAAAGTCAAAAATGGGAAAAGTGGGAGATTGTCCCAAAACTTGCTACAAGGGGCCAGAGGGGCGGGCTGAATGAAAAATGTGTAAAATGAAGCACCGTGAAGGCATTGTGTGAAAATTGTGAAGGATTTTCCATAGCGGGCAAAAATTGAAAAAAATGACAGGGCCGGTAGTGTCGAAAAAGTCAAAAATGGGAAGGGTGGGGGATTGTCCCAAAACTTGCTCCAAGGGGCCAGAGGGGCGGGCTGAATGAAAAATGTGTAAAATCAAGCACCGTGAAGGCATTGTGTGAAAATTGTGAAGGATTTTCCAAAGTGGGCAAAAATTGAAAAAAATGACAGGGCCGGTAGTGTCGAAAAAGTCAAAAATGGGAAGGGTGGGGGATTGTCCCTAAACTTGCTACAAGGGGCCAGAGGGGCGGGCTGAATGAAAAATGTGTAAAATCAAGCACCGTGAAGGCATTGTGTGAAAATTGTGAAGGATTTTCTAAAGTGGGCAAAAATTGAAAAAAATGACAGGGCCGGTAGTGTCTAAAAAGGCAAAAATGGGAAGGGTGGGGGATTGTCCCTAAACTTGCTACAAGGGGCCAGAGGGGCGGGCTGAATGAAAAATGTGTAAAATCAAGCACCGTGAAGGCATTGTGTGAAAATTGTGAAGGATTTTCCAAAGCGGGCAAAAATTGAAAAAAATGACAGGGCCGGTAGTGTCGAAAAAGTCAAAAATAGGGAAGGGTGGGGGATTGTCCCTAAACTTGCTACAAGGGGCCAGAGGGGCGGGCTGAATGAAAAATGTGTAAAATCAAGCACCGTGAAGGCATTGTGTGAAAATTGTGAAGGATTTTCTAAAGTGGGCAAAAATTGAAAAAAATGACAGGGCCGGTAGTGTCTAAAAAGGCAAAAATGGGAAGGGTGGGGGATTGTCCCTAAACTTGCTACAAGGGGCCAGAGGGGCGGGCTGAATGAAAAATGTGTAAAATCAAGCACCGTGAAGGCATTGTGTGAAAATTGTGAAGGATTTTCCAAAGCGGGCAAAAATTGAAAAAAATGACAGGGCCGGTAGTGTCGAAAAAGTCAAAAATAGGGAAGGGTGGGGGATTGTCCCTAAACTTGCTACAAGGGGCCAGAGGGGCGGGCTGAATGAAAAATGTGTAAAATCAAGCACCGTGAAGGCATTGTGTGAAAATTGTGAAGGATTTTCCAAAGCGGGTAAAAACTTTAAAAAATGACAGGGTCGGTAGTGTCGAAAAAGTCAAAAATAGGGAAGGGTGGGGGATTGTCCCAAAACTTGCTCCAAGGGGCTAGAGGGGCGGGCTGAATGAAAAATGTGTAAAATCAAGCACCGTGAAGGCATTGTGTGAAAATTGTGAAGGATTTTCCAAAGCGGGTAAAAACTTTAAAAAATGACAGGGTCGGTAGTGTCGAAAAAGTCAAAAATAGGGAAGGGTTGGGGATTGTCCCCAGACTTGCTACAAGGGGCCAGAGGGGCGGGCTGAATGAAAAATGTGTAAAATCAAGCACCGTGAAGGCATTGTGTGAAAATTGTGAAGGATTTTCCAAAGCGGGCAAAAATTGAAAAAAATGACAGGGCCGGTAGTGTCGAAAAAGTCAAAAATAGGGAAGGGTTGGGGATTGTCCCCAGACTTGCTACAAGGGGCCAGAGGGGCGGGCTGAATGAAAAATGTGTAAAATCAAGCACCGTGAAGGCACTGTGTGAAAATTGTGAAGGATTTTCCAAAGCGGGCAAAAATTGAAAAAAAATGACAGGGCCGGTAGTGTCGAAAATGTCAAAAATAGGGAAGGGTTGGGGATTGTCCCCAAACTTGCTACAAGGGGCCAGAGGGGCGGGCTGAATGAAAAATGTGTAAAATCAAGCACCGTGAAGGCACTGTGTGAAAATTGTGAAGGATTTTCCAAAGTGGGCAAAAATTGAAAAAAATGACAGGGTCGGTAGTGTCGAAAAAGTCAAAAATGGGAAAAGTGAGGGATTGTTCCTAAACTTGCTACAAGGGGCCAGAGGGGCGGGCTGAATGAAAAATGTGTAAAATCAAACACCGTGAAGGCATTGTGTGAAAATTGTGAAGGATTTCACAAAGCGGGCAAAAATTGAAAAAAATGACAGGGTCGGTAGTGTCGAAAAAGTCAAAAATGGGAAGGGTGGGGGATTGTCCCAAAACTTGCTACAAGGGGCCAGAGGGGCGGGCTGAATGAAAAATGTGTAAAATCAAGCACCGTGAAGGCATTGTGTGAAAATTGTGAAGGATTTCACAAAGCGGGCAAAAATTGAAAAAAATGACAGGGTCGGTAGTGTCGAAAAAGTCAAAAATGGGAAGGGTTGGGGATTGTCCCCAAACTTGCTACAAGGGGCCAGAGGGGCGGGCTGAATGAAAAATGTGTAAAATCAAACACCGTGAAGGCATTGTGTGAAAATTGTGAAGGATTTTCCAAAGTGGGCAAAAATTGAAAAAAATGACAGGGTCGGTAGTGTCGAAAAAGTCAAAAATGGGAAGGGTGGGGGATTGTCCCAAAACTTACTACAAGGGGCCAGAGGGGCGGGCTGAATGAAAAATGTGTAAAATCAAGCACCGTGAAGCCATTGTGTGAAAATTGTGAAGGATTTTCCAAAGTGGGCAAAAATTGAAAAAAATGACAGGGCCGGTAGTGTCGAAAATGTCAAAAATAGGGAAGGGTTGGGGATTGTCCCCAAACTTGCTACAAGGGGCCAGAGGGGCAGGCTGAATGAAAAATGTGTAAAATCAAGCACCGTGAAGGCACTGTGTGAAAATTGTGAAGGATTTTCCAAAGTGGGCAAAAATTGAAAAAATGACAGGGTCGGTAGTGTCGAAAAAGTCAAAAATGGGAAAGGTGAGGGATTGTTCCTAAACTTGCTACAAGGGGCCAGAGGGGCGGGCTGAATGAAAAATGTGTAAAATCAAACACCGTGAAGGCATTGTGTGAAAATTGTGAAGGATTTCACAAAGCGGGCAAAAATTGAAAAAAATGACAGGGTCGGTAGTGTCGAAAAAGTCAAAAATGGGAAGGGTGGGGGATTGTCCCAAAACTTGCTACAAGGGGCCAGAGGGGCGGGCTGAATGAAAAATGTGTAAAATCAAGCACCGTGAAGGCATTGTGTGAAAATTGTGAAGGATTTCACAAAGCGGGCAAAAATTGAAAAAAATGACAGGGTCGGTAGTGTCGAAAAAGTCAAAAATGGGAAGGGTTGGGGATTGTCCCCAAACTTGCTACAAGGGGCCAGAGGGGCGGGCTGAATGAAAAATGTGTAAAATCAAACACCGTGAAGGCATTGTGTGAAAATTGTGAAGGATTTTCCAAAGTGGGCAAAAATTGAAAAAAATGACAGGGTCGGTAGTGTCGAAAAAGTCAAAAATGGGAAGGGTGGGGGATTGTCCCAAAACTTACTACAAGGGGCCAGAGGGGCGGGCTGAATGAAAAATGTGTAAAATCAAGCACCGTGAAGCCATTGTGTGAAAATTGTGAAGGATTTTCCAAAGTGGGCAAAAATTGAAAAAAATGACAGGGCCGGTAGTGTCGAAAAAGTCAAAAATGGGAAGGGTGAGGGATTGTCCCTAAACTTGCTACAAGGGGCCAGAGGGGCGGGCTGAATGAAAAATGTGTAAAATCAAGCACCGTGAAGGCATTGTGTGAAAATTGTGAAGGATTTTCCAAAGTGGACAAAAAATGGAAAAAAATGACAGGGCCGGTAGTGTCGAAAAAGTCAAAAATGGGAAAGGTGAGGGATTGTTCCTAAACTTGCTACAAGGGGCCAGAGGGGCGGGCTGAATGAAAAATGTGTAAAATCAAGCACCGTGAAGGCATTGTGTGAAAATTGTGAAGGATTTTCCAAAGCGGGCAAAAATTGAAAAAAATGACAGGGCCGGTAATGTCGAAAAAGTCAAAAATAGGGAAGGGTGGGGGATTGTCCCCAAACTTGCTACAGGGGGCCAGAGGGGCGGGCTGAATGAAAAATGTGTAAAATCAAGCACCGTGAAGGCATTGTGTGAAAATTGTGAAGGATTTTCCAAAGCGGGCAAAAATTGAAAAAAATGACAGGGCCGGTAGTGTCGAAAAAGTCAAAAATGGGAAAAGTGGGGGATTGTCCCAAAACGTGCTACAAGGGGCCAGAGGGGCGGGCTGAATGAAAAATGTGTAAAATCAAACACCGTGAAGGCATTGTGTGAAAATTGTGAAGGATTTCACAAAGCGGGCAAAAATTGAAAAAAATGACAGGGTCGGTAGTGTCGAAAAAGTCAAAAATAGGGAAGGGTTGGGGATTGTCCCCAGACTTGCTACAAAGGGCCAGAGGGGTGGGCTGAATGAAAAATGTGTAAAATCAAGCACCGTGAAGGCATTGTGTGAAAATTGTGAAGGATTTTCCAAAGCAGGCAAAAATTGAAAAAAATGACAGGGCCCGTAGTGTCGAAAAAGTCAAAAATGGGAAAAGTGGGGGATTGTCCCAAAACGTGCTACAAGGGGCCAGAGGGGCGGGCTGAATGAAAAATGTGTAAAATCAAGCACCGTGAAGCCATTGTGTGAAAATTGTGAAGGATTTTCCAAAGTGGGCAAAAATTGAAAAAATTGACAGGGCCGGTAGTGTCGAAAAAGTCAAAAATGGGAAGGGTGAGGGATTGTCCCTAAATTTGCTACAAGGGGCCAGAGGGGCGGGCTGAATGAAAAATGTGTAAAATCAAGCACCGTGAAGGCATTGTGTGAAAATTGTGAAGGATTTTCCAAAGTGGGCAAAAATTGAAAAAAATGACAGGGCCAGTAGTGTCGAAAAAGTCAAAAATAGGAAGGGTTAGGGATTGTCCCTAAACTTGCTACAAGGGGCCAGAGGGGCGGGCTGAATGAAAAATGTGTAAAATCAAGCACCGTGAAGGCATTGTGTGAAAATTGTGAAGGATTTTCCAAAGTGGGCAAAAATCGAAAAAAATGACAGGGCCGGTAGTGTCGAAAAAGTCAAAAATGGGAAAGGTGAGGGATTGTTCCTAAACTTGCTTCAAGGGGCCAGAGGGGCGGGCTGAATGAAAAATGTGTAAAATCAAACACCGTGAAGGCATTGTGTGAAAATTGTGAAGGATTTCACAAAGCGGGCAAAAATTGAAAAAAATGACAGGGTCGGTAGTGTCGAAAAAGTCAAAAATGGGAAGGGTGGGGGATTGTCCCAAAACTTGCTACAAGGGGCCAGAGGGGCGGGCTGAATGAAAAATGTGTAAAATCAAGCACCGTGAAGGCATTGTGTGAAAATTGTGAAGGATTTTCCAAAGCAGGCAAAAATTGAAAAAAATGACAGGGCCCGTAGTGTTGAAAAAGTCAAAAATGGGAAAAGTGGGGGATTGTCCCAAAACTTGCTACAAGGGGCCAGAGGGGCGGGCTGAATGAAAAATGTGTAAAATCAAACACCGTGAAGGCATTGTGTGAAAATTGTGAAGGATTTTCCAAAGCGGGCAAAAATTGAAAAAAATGACAGGGTCGAAAGTGTCGAAAAAGTCAAAAATAGGGAAGGGTTGGGGATTGTCCCCAGACTTGCTACAAGGGGCCAGAGGGGCGGGCTGAATGAAAAATGTGTAAAATCAAGCACCGTGAAGGCATTGTGTGAAAATTGTGAAGGATTTCACAAAGCGGGCAAAAATTGAAAAAAATGACAGGGTCGGTAGTGTCGAAAAAGTCAAAAATGGGAAGGGTTGGGGATTGTCCCCAAACTTGCTACAAGGGGCCAGAGGGGCGGGCTGAATGAAAAATGTGTAAAATCAAGCACCGTGAAGGCATTGTGTGAAAATTGTGAAGGATTTTCCAAAGTGGGCAAAAATTGAAAAAAATGACAGGGCCGGTAGTGTCGAAAAAGTCAAAAATGGGAAGGGTGGGGGATTGTCCCAAAACTTGCTACAAGGGGCCAGAGGGGCGGGCTGAATGAAAAATGTGTAAAATCAAACACCGTGAAGGCATTGTGTGAAAATTGTGAAGGATTTCACAAAGCGGGCAAAAATTGAAAAAAATGACAGGGTCGGTAGTGTCGAAAAAGTCAAAAATGGGAAGGGTGGGGGATTGTCCCCAGACTTGCTCCAAGGGGCCAGAGGGGCGGGCTGAATGAAAAATGTGTAAAATCAAGCACCGTGAAGCCATTGTGTGAAAATAGTGAAGGATTTTCCAAAGCGGGCAAAAATTGAACAAAATGACAGGGCCGGTAGTGTCGAAAAAGTCAAAAATGGGAAAAGTGGGGGATTGTCCCAAAACGTGCTACAAGGGGCCAGAGGGGCGGGCTGAAAGAAAAATGTGTAAAATCAAACACCGTGAAGGCATTGTGTGAAAATTGTGAAGGATTTTCCAAAGTGGGCAAAAATTGAAAAAAATGACAGGGCCGGTAGTGTCGAAAAAGTCAAAAATGGGAAGGGTGAGGGATTGTTCCTAAACTTGTTACAAGGGGCCAGAGGGGCGGGCTGAATGAAAAATGTGTAAAATCAAGCACCGTGAAGGCATTGTGTGAAAATTGTGAAGGATTTTCAAAGCAGGCAAAAACTGAAAAAAATGACAGGGCCGGTAGTGTCGAAAAAGTCAAAAATAGGGAAGGGTGGGGGATTGTCCCCAAACTTGCTACAAGGGGCCAGAGTTTTTTGGATTGTTGGTTGCAGAAATAAGATGTATGTAGACATCACTTTAGGCTCTGATACATGACTGGTGCATATATTCACATTTCATAGAAAAGTTCTTGTAGTAATTTATATACAGTATATAGTTGTTAGGTGACATTCAGCAGTCTATATTGGAACCAGTTTTTATTAGGTACAATTAGACTCAATACCATTTATAGATTTAGTTATAAAGTTTAGTAAATAGAAAGTTTTTTAAGGATTCAGCTTCAGCACAATCTTCTTCTTCTTCACACCTCAGCTCCAGGCCACAGAGATGCTGACAGAGTGTCTGATCACGCTGGGGAGCAGCAGCATGTCAAAGTCCCTTCTCATTCGTCACATCCTGTCTCAGATCAGCGCTCTGGCCGATCAGCTCTGGCAGGCCTTCCAGGTAAACACCCCGCTGCTTCTCCACACCTGCTCCTCCATTCCCACCGATCTCTTTTTCTTCTTCTTCCTCTTCTGCTGCTTCTTTCACCTCTGACTCAGTGACAGCAGTGAGCCAGAAATGCTCTCTCTCTCTCTCTCTCTCTCTCGTCTCGTCCGTATCTTTTCCCACTGACTCATATAACATTAGGAGCAGTGTTGTCAAAGCAGTATTCAAATTTTATGATTTTAATAAGCTGCGGTTTTACGCATTTAAACCTTAGTGAGATCGTGACTCTCTTGTACTTTGCCTCTCTCCAGCTTCTCCTCCACACTCCTCCTCTTTCTCTGCCTCATACTTTTTAAATGCCACACATTTGTTCAAAGCATCAGGTGCATTGACTTTTCCCTATTGACTCACAGCTATGGTCACTTCTTTACTAACATAATCAATACCAGGTTCCTCTGCCATGTATTCAAACATCGTTCAGTAGCTGTGGTTGGCCGCCTGAGTCACAGGCCAGGCGAGAGTTGTATTTTGCCCGTCCAGCTTCCTTTGAAAAGCAGATCTGAGTGTTGAGCCACGGGGGTCCTTCCAAATGGAAATGTGTTTAAAAAGAAGACGGACGCTGGTGATTTTTCCCCCTTCACCCCTCCTGCTGAGCTTCCCTCCCACTCAGCAGGGTCTGTCATGCTCACTTGCGCCTGTTTTTCCGCATTTCTCCTTTTATGAGAGCCTCTCGAGCTGGGCGATGCCAAAAAGAGAATTTTGATCAACGCTGCATTTTTCAGAGTTCAAGTTCAAGAAAAAACAGGAAAAAAGAAAAAGAAAAACCCGCTCAAACCTCTGTTGAGTTGAGATATTGATGATGTAAAATATCCTCATGCTGCCATGGAGCCGCAGTCTCCCAACAAAGCAGAGGTAATAAGTGTTTGTTGAACAAGAATCTCAAGTGCCGTATCTTCATAAACTGTCAGACACAAGTGGAGCATCATCAGCTGCCTCAGTGCATTCATGAGACCTGTAATTGCAAACTTAAATTAACCAGCGCATTAACGTGGATCTCTGTTAATGTAGTGGTTTGACATTTCAAAGCACACAATCAGCCATCAGCGTGCTTATGGAAATGTCTCAGTCCACCCACCTACCTCCCCCACCACTCGTCTTTATTCTTTCAAGGCTGAAGAAGGGACAACAAGATTGCTTTTGAAGACTCCGTGTGTTTGAAGATTGAGCTACCGGACTGTCTTATTTGCTTGTAGCTCCATGTCTGCAGCTCTCTGCCGTTCAGTCTCTCAGGGGAAGAGGTCTCAGGGGAAGGAGAGGCAAGCCAAGACAAGTTTATTTATATAGCACATTTCAGCAACAAGGTAATTGAGTGTTTTACGTAAAGCATTGAAAGCATTGTGACAAAGTGCAAAAGCAATTAAGTCTAAAATAGAATGGGTCACGTATAAAATACAAAGAAAAACAGCAGCATTCATTTTATTCTCAAAAACATGAATTCACTTTTCTTTGAAATGTAAAATCACCTGGTTTCAGATAAATTGTGTTTAAACAGCTGAACATGTACCAACATATAATCTCTGTGTATCGGCCATTTTCTGTCCCATCGTAAGCCAGTGTTCAGGCTGCCATCCGAACTCTGCTTGTCTGTAGTCATGATGACAGTGTACACTGAAAAAGTGTAATGTTACCAGTCGAGTGTGTGTGTGTGTGTGTGTGTGTGTGTGTGTGTGTGTGTGTGTGTGTGTGTGTGTGTGTGTGTGTGTGTGTGTGTGTGTGTGTGTGTGTGTGTGTGTGTGTGTGTGTGTGTGGCTGTGACTTTATTGCTGTGATATGCATGATAGGAACTAAAGTGCTGCTACTTGTGTGGACATTTAACCAGCAAAAAAAGTCAGATATATGAGACGGATCGGCATCGGTCACTGGTCATTGACATTCAGCTTAAAACTGATTGATTGATGCTTCTCTGAATTTAAATAGACACAGGGCCAACATATATAGTATACTTGATATGGAGGGCATCAACAGCTTGTACAATTCTCTGAATTTTGTCAGTAAAGAAGGAGGCAAATTCATTTCAGGCCCTGGTGGATAGAGGTTCGGAGGTTATTGAGACAGGAGGGTTTGTTGGCCGTACATTTCTCAATTTCAATTCCATTCAATTATAAATGCAAAGTCTCTCTTTATAGATGTTGTAATGAACTTGGAAATTAGTTTTTTGCCTCCTGCACTCAGCTTTTCAACACTATTTTTCTATTCTGACCAGTGTGGCCTTTCTCCGTGGTGATTTTAACTTACCAGAGACCACCATCACCTTTTGTAAGTGCAATGGCATCAATAACATTTCTTCCAACTAAAATTATCTACAATCTTATTGACTAAGACCCAAGAGAGGAAGCTGTTGAAGAGTAAAAGCCTGAATAGATATCTCACTGATGTCTTCAGCGATATACTGTTTTGTCATTATCTCAGTTTGAACATTTGTGGATTGTTCATAGAGAGCAACATCAGTCACCACAACCTTGGAAATGTTCAGACCCTGAGAGATAATAGAGTCCAGAGTGTACATCTTGTTGTTGTGTGTGTGTGGGCTCAGTCACATGCTGAGTCACTTCATTGTTAACAGGAACACAACACAGTTTTTTAGTAACTCTGTCTTGGAGGTTGTCAACAATAACTACACAGTCAAACAGCTGGAACAGTCAGGTAGATTACCAAGTAACGCCATAAAACCTATCCCATATGGACATAGCACACAGTTAGCCATTTCAAAGGTCAAATTCACTGCATGATACACTTAAGAGATAATTTATACTGAGATTAAACTATGAGGCATTTTCCTAAGGACCCGATGAGACTCTTCAAAGACCCTCTGGCAGTTTTTTGTCCCCTGTTTAAAAGCCACTGAGCTCTGCAGCCGCCACACCCCACGTATAAAACTCTGAATTTAATACACTCCCAGGCTGCATCAAAACCACGACTAGACCTCTGCCTCAGCTCTTTGTTTGGCAGCAGCAGTCACCTTTCTCCCCTCCCCTCCAGTCTTTTGATTTTTATTAACACAATGTCAATGTTAGCAGGACCTTCAGAGAAAGGTTCGCCGATGGTGATAAAATTGTCACCATTGCAGAATATAATACCAATACTTTTGTCCAGCAGAGTGTCAACTTTATGTTTTGTTTTGGCTAAAGTAGGTGCAACCTTTTATCAATTAAAACAAATGGCCAACATATCCTCCAGCTGCCTCACAGCATAACATCTGACTTCCTAAACTATTGAATATACATTATAACTTCATTCTGAATGGAAAAATCTATTTTCTTTTCTCCGTGTTTAATAGAGTTCTTGGATCTGATTTGATGATGTAGAAAATGGAAAATGTGAGCTGTGTGTTTCATCAAGTATCCATCAAACCCCCGAGTTGCTGTGCACTCCATTTATTCCTGGTGAAGAAACATTGATTACTGGTATCAATATAGAGCGTCAGTCACACTAACTGCAAATTGAAAAGCCACATGAATCCCGCTGGAGTTGTGATGAGAAGCCTCGCTTAGAAATTTGTCTGGGTTGATTTCACAAAGAGGAGCGGTCACTCAGGACTATTCAATATGTCTCTTATTAAATCAAGAAAATGAACCTTGCTATTAATTCTGGTGCTTTTTTTGTGCTTGCCTGATTGACAGTGACTGAATTAGGTGTTATCATTTAGAAATCTATTCAGATGTTGTCACCCAGCAGGTGAGATGATATTTAACTATTTTTATCCTTCGTTTTACATCATAGATGTGTCATACATGGGGTCTTTTATTCACAGCTTCATATTTATACAGTAAATTAAACTCTAGCCCATATTTGTGGTCTACACAGTATTGAATCAGATAAAATTGTACCAGGCATAATCATGTATTTATCCTAGTTTCCACAAGAATCAAGTAAAATGTAGCGATCACCTTTGGTCTTGGTAAAAGTAGACCTGTTAAGTAAAGTATGTAATGTGTCTTATAGTACGAACGCCAAATCCAAATATATATTTCACGTAGTTTAGAAACACTGACGTCATGATGTAGTTTATTCACCACAGAGAACTGACAAGTCTGTTTTTCATTTGTAAATGTCAAGTTCAGTACTCGTCGCAGTTCTTAAATCCTCCATTATTTTAATTTTTGGTCACTTGGGGCAAGCACAAGTAGTAGAAAACACCAGCTAGTCTCCAACTTTGTCTCATTAGTGGTTTAGTGCCGTTTTAGAGCTTCAATTACTCTCGATTGATCAATCAGTTGATTGCCAGGAAATTAATCTGCAACTAACAGATCAATGATTCTTTTTCCTATCATTCTGCGGTAGTAAACAGAATATCTTTGGTGTTTAGACCTGTTGGTTTGACTAAACAACATTTAAAGATGTCATTGCAGGCTCTGGTAACTTATATTATTATATTTGCTTATATTCTGCCAGACTTTAAACACTGTTTGCACTTAAAGAAGATGACAGTCTTAAGCCAGTCTTCAAGACAGACATCAAAGAAATGTAGTGAATTTATCAAGTGGCTTATTACTTATTCAAAGAGGTATTTTGATTGTTCGCTGCATTACGGCAGAAATAAGAGTTCATTTGGAGGTGAAGACAAAGGAATATGTTTTTGCCAACAAATGTCCATGTTTTGCTTCACACAACGACAGAAAGGATTTAGCATGTCGTTCACAATGTCTGGAGAGTCTCGCACTAGGGCTTTAATGTCTTTATCCCGGGTGGAAAGTTCATTTCATCCTTGTGTAGTTAGGTTTCTTCGAGAGAGAGAGACATGTATTTGGGAGGATCTCAGTTATTTACATTCCTGTGGATCCCAATTTATGATGTGTCAGTCTCATCAGATAAAGGGCTTTCTGTCCCTTTTTGAATCAGAGCCAGATGTTCTGCTACAACCCAATGCAAACCTCTGTATGTTTGAGTTTGTATTTTCATGCTATTTCTGCTATTGCCTGTAAAGACATCAGATCCTCCAGCCAGGTGCTGTGCAGTATATTTTTAGTTTCTGACTGTCAGTGATTTATGTGGGTGTTTAGATTCAGTTAACCCTTCCTTCCTGCTGATAACTGAACCAGATGGTATACTGGTTCGACTCTTGAGCCTCAAGTTCATCCATCACTGTAGAGATTGCCCCTCAGGTTAAAGAGTGGCAGACTACTTCATTACCAGTGAAACTCCCCGACAGCACATTGAAGATATTAGAAAGTAGAGAGCAGTCTGACTTCTTCTTAACTGACACTTTTCTATGTTTTAAGTTAAAAAAAAATTGTGAACCATGAACGCTGTATCGTTACAGTTGAATTATCAAGTAATAGCTAAAAGAATATTTAATTATCAGGTCATCAGCACACCACCTGCCACCGTAGTGACTGCCAGATAAGCCTTCACCTTCAGATCAGCCTTTCCCAGCTGGTGGGTTAGAGAGCAGATTGGTCCTATCTGTCATGGCACCTTTCGCTGACGTAGGCCTTTATGATACAGAGGTTGAGAGGACAGGCGATAATGGTTAAAGGGCTTTGTGTCATCTCCACACATCATCAACCTTATTTCCTTGTCATCATTTGCATCACAGCTGGGGTACGTGGGTGGGGACTTTAACAGTCCTGGCGAGCATTTATCTAGAAACGTACCATAAAGGAAATGAGTTTGAATGTTTTCCTTTTAATTAACGTCCAGAAATTTGAAGTCACATGTAAGGAATAAGAAGACTATTATTTTTGGGTTATTTAAATAATGAGCATTTTTCAGTGTGTTTTTTAAGCCTTCTCAAGACCATGTAGACATTTTTATAGGACCAATAATTAATGGTTACAATAATTGTCAGATTACTAGATAATGAAAGTAATTGTTTGTTAATTGATTTTCTCATTGGTATTTAATATTGAAGGTCTTAAAATGTTTATATCAACAAGCTATAGTATGATCAACAATAGATGAATAGTGGATGTTTGAGGCTGATACTGATATTTGAGAATTTGAAAATCTTGTTTTGTTTAGTTTTTTCCTGGTTGACTAATGGTGTGTTTTAAACAACCTAATGTATATGTTACTTACTTGTTATTTGAAGCTGGAATCAGAAAAGTGTTAAAATGATAGTTGATCAGTTTCCTGTTGATTGAGTAGTCGATTATTCAAGCGCTTGTTTCAACTCTTTGCTGTCCTTTAAGTGCTGTAATTGTAAAGCAGACAGCGCAGTCATGATATAATGTATACATTTCTATATAATGTTACACTGTATGCTACACAATGTTAGGTGAGCTCTCGGATTTCAAAGCTTGTCATAGGAATCATCTTAAGAACGAGTGTTTTGGCTGCACTATTTCAAGGACACACTCTGTAGTAAGAGTTGGGAGAGGATGCATTACAGTCGTGAGTATGTTATCAGGAGTAGCTGAGGCCAGTGTTCCTGTCTGGTGTTACACCCTCAGAGATGCTGTAGCCCGGTGCGACTGTCCTTGGAGCAGCGCGGCATACAGATAAGCCCTGCCATCTGGGTGCTGCGTTGTTCTGTCAGAGGGCGTGACAGTCAGTGGCATACACCAAACTGCCACAGCCCCTCAGGACAAAGCCACCATGAAATTCAACAATAACACGAAACCACAGGGCAGCATAAATGCCACTGTGACTCTGAGCGCGCATAGTAATATCAGACCTGTCTCAGTGTGTGCATTTCATGCAAACTGTAGGAGGTCTATGGTTAGATGTCACATCTTCACCCCTGTATTTAGATAGATAGAAACTGTTTTGATCCTGGGGGAAATGCAGGCAATCCAGTAGCTTACACGATGCATACAAAACACCAATACAAACAAGAATAAAAGAATAACACAGCAGTGAAGCGAGGGATAGCCACCAAAACAACTACAGAGAGCTGTCATTGTGATATGATGTGCAAATGCAAGGTCCTTAACAGTGCAAGAATAATAATAATGACTGTAAATAATATACCGATTGGAGATAAATATATATAGATAGAAATTGTTACACAGCTGCCAAATGCCAGCATGCAGGTGAGCATGGGTAGCAACGGAGAGGCAGCATCAGGCCTAATAGTCAATTTCTCTTCGCCACTGCTTGAAGTAGTTGAATAGCTGTATGGCCTGAGGGACAAAATACTTCCTCAGTCTGTCTGTTGAGGTGGGACTGAGGCCACAGTCTGCCACTGAACGTACTCAGCCAAGTGAATGTGCCGTGCAGAGGGTGGTTGAACAGTTTATTTAGGGCCCTTCTCTCTGCCACTGACAGAAGGGACTCCAGCTCTGTGCCAACCACAGCGCCAGCTCTCCTCATCAGCCTGTCCAGTGGCATTGTGTCCCTCTTCTTATTGCTGCCTCCACCGCACAACCACAGCATAGAGGAGATATTGGCAACATCCCAGCAGTAGAACAGCAGCAGTCTTCTACAGATGTTAAAGGACCCAAGCATTCTCGGGAAAAATACTGTGTAGGGTTTACTGGAGGATTGATAGCAGAGAGCTCATTTGTAGAAAAAGCTTTAAAATCTTGTTAAAATCTTGCTAAACAAGGAGAGAACAGGAGAAAGCACATTAATCATTTAGTGTAATCCTGCTAATGGCTCAAATAATAAAAGTGCTTAAGGCTGAGTTTAATGATTGTTTTCACTATTGATAAATCTGTTGATTATCATTGTTTTTTAAGAGCCTGTTTTGCTTATGAAATATCAGAAAGTACCTTAAAATATCCATATTTACTCCAAGCCCAAGGTCAAATGAATAATTTTGTCTGACACAGCCCAAAATGCAAATTCATTCAGCTACAGTGACTTTACTTTGTTGAAACTCCGGTTTGGACAAAACATTGAATTAGAAGAATACCATTTAGGGCCCTTAAAACTTGTTATTGGCATTTATTCTTTATTGATTTCATTGTATTGATTAAACAATGAATAGAATTCAGTAATCATCGTTAACATTAATCGTAATTTTGGATTGAATTGCCCTTTGGATCGAAACGTGAGGCTAATCTGTAGAGAGTTGCGTGAGGTGGCCTCGGTTGTTAACCTTCCCTCTGTAGATTCAGTTGGCATGAGATACCATGAACGTTCTCTGTGTCATTGTCTCATTATGATGATATGATGAGTTTGGTAGCCAGGCGGTGATGATTGCCCTTAATGATATTAAGTTTGGCTCAGGGATATTAAATCTGGATTTTGGGTGATGAATGAGTTTTCAGACATGCAGGGTTCAGCCAGAGGAAATGACCGTCATAGCTGAGGCCTCTAAAGGCCAGTGCAAGCTCAATTTGCCCTCTTTGGCTGTGCAGCCCTCAATAAATGCTCAGGGAATATTTTTGCTTCACAAATTCTCCGAACATCACTTTTCATCTTTTTAAATATCTGGAGGCGGCAGCTGATTCCCAAGTTTCAAACACTCCCAGTCTTACATTTTCCTCGAGAGCCTGGTCGTCTGGTTCCTGATGGCAATCTCTCTCCTGGAAAAGATGAATGGACTTTAATAGAACTTCTTTGTCCCTGTGAGTGACAGCGGTATTTTCTGTGAGACGAGCTGCTCTCCACATGACATTTTCTAGAAACTGGCTTTGTGTGCCTTTTTAAAGCTCATATGTTCTTGTTCTCACATGTGGTGCAGGAGTTCAGCCACTGTAGGTCTGTAGACTGTCAGTCTTAGTGGTGAAACTGAGAGAAATTAAAAACCTTCAGTGGTGGCAATGATCATGGTGCTGGCACGTAATTTTAACACTTAACGTGCCAACACCTTGTAATGCGGTGTTAAGAAGTCGTGGTCATTTCACATATTTCTGTGAGATCAGGTTGACACCCTTTTGGACACCCTGCAGCCATGACAGCAAACAAACAAACTGGATTAACTGAGATTGATTCTACCTGACCTACAAAAACCTGCATGAGCTTTGAGTCTGGGGGCCACAACTGCAGTCCCCATTTTAAACGGTTGCTGTCAATGTTATATATTTCTCATTTAAACTTAACCAACTGCTTTGAGTTGCCTAAACATAACCTCACCTCACATGGTCAATAAGTTGAATCACGCTTTAGTTTCTACAAAAGTGGTCAGTCTACGTTTTACTGTATAGTGTACAGTATACAAATCAGAAAAGTAACAGATGTGATGGGTTATATAATATATAAAAGTCCAGGTGAGCAATCTTTCTACAACTGTCAACAACACCAGGGAAAAGTAGCAAGTTTCCATTTAATTGGATAAAAAAAAACCTGTCAAGAATGTGAACCACTCGTTCCTCTTCATGCTTGTTTCTCATTAGCAAGAGACGCGTCTTCATAGTTGTGTTTTGACTAAGGTGTTTTTTCTTTATGAGCATCACTAGTTTTTTCTTTTTCTCCCTTCTCCCTGTCAAAACATTTCATCACCACCTTATTTAGGTGTCAATTGTTTTTGTCTGAATAAATCTTAAACTTTGAATCTCGATAGTCTTTTTTAGCATCGGAGCATTCTTGCTTCTTTGTTATATCCAAATGGGGGAGAAAAAAAGGTTAGTAAAGCTTTTATCACAGTAGACATTTTAAATAATCATTGCAGTAAAAAGCAAAGGTGGAACTAATGACTTTAATGATTCCTCTGTTCCAGCAATTTTAAAGTAATTAACAACAATTATTTATTGCTTTAGTTAAAAGGTCTACGAGTCATAAAAATAAGTGCTCTGATGGATGGATGATTAATATATTTGGCACTTTAACTAGTAAACTTTTAACTGTCTGTACCGCAACTTTTTAGTAACAACTAACACCGACAGAGTATGTCTACAAGCTGATTTATAAGTCTAGCTCTGTTTTAAAATATACTTTTGTATGTGCTTTTGCAACCAGACTACATTATGAAATCTGGCAATGCAAAGCAAAATAAATATTCATAGACATTTACTGCCAACAAGATTTGTTAGTCATTGTCAGGTCCTAGTTCACTCAGGAGAGCTTTATAATGTTCACACACATCCACTATGAGAATTACAAGCAGCCCTCGCCTCTGCTCGAATTGCTACAAAGAGCTTCGTCAGTATGTCTGCGCCTCGTTTTATCCCTACGCGCCAGCTGTACTCCCATTCCTCAGGGAGGGAGGAAAGGAAAACCAATACGACACCTTTGCCGGAAAAACAAATGACAGCAGTATTGTGATGGTTTTCTTTCCAACTGTGTAGCTTTGTATGAACCATGGGGCAGACAGCAGGTGGGGAGGAGGAGGAGGAGGAGGATGTATGTTGAGCCGAGTCAGCAGTAAATTGAGAAATAGAGATAGTCTGTCCTGATACGGAAGAGCAGTAAGAAGAAGAGGAAGAAGAAAAATCCATTGTATTGTAACAATCAGTGCAACATCCAGGTGCTGATACAGCTGCAGACACACAAGAAGCAAGTCTGTGGAATTGCTGAACAAATGATCAGGATGAGAAACTTTCACGTCAGCTGCAGCAACAAAAGTCGCCATAGTTACAATATTAAACATTTTATCACTTCATAATCAGTCAATCCAAACGATCAAGGCAGATGGATGTCCGCCTAGAGTCCGGTTCTGTTCATAGACTGTATAAAAGAAATGGACGTAACATCCGTGACATCACCCATTGGTTTGTGGACTGCTGCTCGGAAGCCAATAGTTTTGAATCTAGGCAGCGCCATCTTGAAAATTTCAGGTGCATGCTGGGAAAAATAAAAACATGGATTCTACTTATATGGGCGTGGGCGAGCCATGGGTGGAGCAGGAAGGTTGCTATGGTTGCGAGGGCTGGATCTCGAGGACATTGGGCAATCAACCTGTCAATCACGACGTAGCCACGCCCTAATGCATACCCTGCATTATTGTCAAATATAAAATCAGGGAGGCCAAAATTTCACAAATGAACATCATACTGCATTGAAGAAGGCTTTAAACTAGCGATTGAGACCATAACACGTTTACTGAGGTTAGAAATCAAGTGAGAAGTTGGTGAATTCTCCATTGACTTGTATAGAGATGGAAGTCCTTTTGACACCAAAACGGTCGCCCCCTGGTGGCCTTTTGATAGAATGCAGTTCTAAGTTACTTCCGCATGGGCTTCATTTCAGAGGACCAGAACTCCTCGCCTAGGTCTGTTAAAGGTTTCTTCCCATTTTCCTTGCTGCTGTCAACAAGTGCTTGCTCATCGGGGAATGTTGGGTTAATATGTTAACGTTAATTATATATTGAGATTTGTTGGTTCATAATAGGGGTGGGTGAAAAATCAATTTACACAAAAATTGCAGTTTTTATCTTATCTGATTCGGAATGAATTGAGAAATGCCAAAAGTCAATTTTCTAAATATTAATTAATAAGGAGATTGTTATGGAACAAAAAAAGGCCGAACCCAAATGTGAGGGCATGTTGAAGATTTATTTTGTAGTTCATCTTCAATAAAAAAAAAGACAAGCGGCCAGGCAGGTTTTAATTTTAACAGATAAGACGAGCTGATAAACGCATGCTGCATCATTTAAACAATTTAAACCAACTTTGGTGCGAAAAAACCAACAACTCGGTGCTGTGCTCAGTCTGTTTTAGCATCTTGGATAATAATGGCTTTCCCCAAAGCTAATGGTACATTTTTATTTGCTACCTTTATTAAAATGAATCTCTCTCCATATTTATGGGTCTAAAATTGATACCTGAACTTTGCTTCTTTTAAGACCCAAACCAGACCAGACAGTTTTATTTCATTAATTAATTACTGTTGTTTCGCCAACCTAACACAAGTTAACACATGAACTGTCTTCTTTAGCTTTTCCCATTAAGCATTGTGTATCTACACAAATGAACACAGACAAGTGGAACAGTTTTATGAGAGAAATGTATTAACTTGAACCCATACTGAGCCAAAAGCTTTATGCAACAAAACACACCGAGTTGTATAGCAGAACTGGTTTGGTTCTGTTTGAGTTGATACATAAATTGTAGGGCTGCCACTTTTTATACCAAAGCAAGCAAGCGAAGTGAATTTAAATGAATGTGAGGAAAAACTTTTAAAATGTTTGATACTTTTTGTGCATTCATCTATTGAAAGAGGAAAATTCTTTCTGAGTCCACCTGAAATCTCAGTTTAACACCTCCAGTACCTCAAAGCAGGATTGTACACAGAGTGAACTTTAAGGTGAAATAGGAGACATCTTTAAAGCAGTTGAACTTTTCGTAATGAAAACTCAAAAGTTCACTTGCCTGTACAGATATGCTAGTGGCGGTTAATTTAGCCTGGAGTTGCTAGTCTGGAGAGATGAAGATTTCTTCTCAAACTTGAAATCTTGAAGCCCCAACTGACAAATTTATCTTAATTAATCAGATTTCACACAACTCTCTCTGGAGCCACAAAACACAACGTCAAACTCCAAACTTTCATGCAGTTGTACTCCCAAACAAAATTGAGTTTCCCTTTATTATTGTGCATGTATGGTCTATATGTCATTTTCTGTAGTAGTGGTGGCATTTTACTGGACTTCTGCTGAATAATATGAAAGATGAGCTTCCGTTATAATCAGTCATGGTTGAAACTTACAGTACAGTCAAGATGCCCTTTAAAATGATGACTGATGTTACCTGTCTCAACATCAGCAGTAAGCAGCAGATGCAGTATTTATGTCCCAAAACTATGTCAAAGTGAAAGTTGAGTTTTTAGGCACTTTTTTGTAATTTAAGAAAAAAACTAAAAACCAAAAACATCTTTAATTTAATTTATAAGCTTCTGTGACGATGGCTTAATTAATTATCATTCTTTGACTCTCCAGATGCCTGTTGTCTTCATCTCTATCTGTCATCTTCCTCAAACTCCCGCTGTGCTCGCCTGTCTCTGCCATCACTAAAATACTTCACTGCATCTACTTAGTCCTTACTGTGTAGCTTTAAAAGCAAGATACAAGAGCACTGAATGTATTGAATTACAGAGCAGAAATGGATGGAAACCTATGCTTTTATGATCACTACGATGTGTCTGCAGACTTCAGGCAGTGACAGTATATTCTCCTTTTATTTCTCTTTAAGGTGACTTATTAATAGACAGAAACATTATTTAATGTCAGCTTCTATTGGTTAAATACGCTCGGCATAAATACAAGCTATTGCATTCATAGACATTTTGAATAATGACTATCAGCACTTTACAGTCGTAGTCATTATGGGTTTTGGCGCGTTACATTGAGCCATTATCTGACTGGCCTACAAACCCGTTAAGAGCTAACTTATATCATGTTGAGCACTTTAAGTACTCACTGTGGGTTTTTAGCTGCATCTACTCTGCAAAGCAGCTAAACTCTGGCTGACATTGCTGGAGAAAATGTAAAGTTAATTGAGCCAATATTTAAACCAATCTCCTTCCTTGCCAAGTACATTTAAAAGAGAGCAGAAATTTGGCCCAGATTCATTTTGGCAGGTTTACGACGACTTGAACTAGAATGAAAATGATGACTATACAGACAGAGACAGTGTGTGTGTATTATAAAAAACTATGTCTGGAGGATGAAGTATGTTTGGACCAGGCTGTGCTTAAAGAGAAGTCGCTGCAGGATGATTCAGACACGCAGGAAGGCCAGTGTTTCTGGGTTGGGGTTGTTTTTTACCCTGACCTGCAGTGGCATGTTAGGATCTCTCTTGTAACGAGGGTTATGTGTGTGTTGGAGTTATTATTGTCTCAATTCCTCTGTTATGTATAGATAGCCACGTAAGCTATGTTGAACTGCCTAAAAAAAACAATCTGATCTATGACGATGTAAAAAATGTGAAAAACCTCGCTGATAATTTTCAGCTCTGCCCTCAGGAGTTTGTAGAGAGCAAAAACAGCAAACATAGAGTTAACCCTTGTGTCGTCCTCCCGGGTCAAATTGACCCCACCTCTTTTTACTGTTCCTTCCTTCCTTCCTTCCTTCCTTCCTTCCTTCCTTCTTCCCTCTTTAATTTTTCCTTCCTTCTTCTCCTCCTCCCCTCTTTCTTTGCTCCCTCCTCCTTCCATCCTTCCTTGCTTCCTTCCTTCCACCCTTCCTTCCTTCCTTCCTTCATTCCTTCCTTCCTCCCTCCTTTCCTTCCTTCCTTCCTTCCTTCCCTCCCTCCTTACTCCTTTCTTTCCTTCCTTCCTCCCTTCCTTCTCTCCTAAATTCCTTCCTCTTTTCGTTCTTACTCCTTTCCTTCCTTCCTTCCTTCCTTCCTTCCTTCCTTCCTTCCTTCCTCCCTCCTAAGTCCTTTCCTTCCCTCCTTCCTTCCTCTTTTCCTCCTTCCTTCTGTCCTTCCTTGACATGAGGACAACAGGAGGGTTAAAAGAGAGTGAATATTTGACTTATTTTCACCAGGTGAACAGAAAACACGACTCCAAATTGATAATAATGTTTCTCCTAGCTGCTGGATGTAGAATTAAGCAACTGTTTCCCAACATATTCAACATAAAAACTGATGATATGTCAGTGTTATGTTCATTACTAGCTTCTGCTGAAAATAAGTGGACAAACAAAATCAATAAATTCATGCTTTAAGCTTTAAAAAACGTTCACTTTCTATATTTTTCTTCACATAATTAAATACCTTAAAAACTAGCAGGCAAAAAAAATGAGTAATGGTGAAACCTCCAGAGTAAAAGTTTGTAGGTGTGCAGTCAGTTTCCCTCTTTAACGAATTCCTGATGACGGACGTGTTTCTCTGTAAGTTGACCTGCTCTCGGTGCGTCTCTGACAGGTTTTAAGAAGGATCAGATTAAAGGGAAAGGCAGAGAAAATTGATGGACAATTAGCTAAAGATCAAAGCCGTCCTCTATCCTCAAAGCGCAGCGTTCTCATTAGAGGTCTAACTAGGAAGGAAAATGAGACTGGTGGATCAAAGTCATTTTATGAAACTAAACCTGGGAGCCTCTGGAGTCATTCTCTAACCTGCATGCTTCAGAGTCATGCATCAATGCACAAACGCATACATACAAAACAGCATTTTAACACCTTAACACTCTATATCTGTTCAGTTGAATGAAAAATCACTATTTAAATCTGTATTTTAGCATTTTTAGAGCGATATTTTGTACAACTTGCAGAGGAAAAGCTGCACATGTAGAGATGTAAAGATGTAAAAATGATGTAGAGAGACTTTGATCTTACCTTTTTTTTCTACTCCACCACTCTGTGATTTCATATGATTTGTTTTTCTTTTAAAGGTCTTTTTCTTTGCAGGTAACAACAGCACTGATGAGAGATGATTGCATATAGTGTTCAGTCTGAATTGAAAAGAAAATCATTCAGTACATGTTGTTTAGATTTATATAATATAAAGCAGAACACTGCAGAAAAGACAAGCTCAGGGCAAAAAAAGGTGAAACTTTTCAGAATAGAAAAATACATTTAATAACATGTAATTAGACATAAAATGCTCCGCAACTGTGAGAGATTGCAGGAAATACTTCAAGAATTCAAATGGCTTCATTGTGGTTATTATTACTGCAGCAAACTGTTACTTTTAATGCATGTAATTATTTTATATAGTGTTTTAAATAGTAGTCCACTCATCTATTATCATCACTGTTGGACTCATGATGGACGATTTCGAAATCCTTCCAAAAGATGATAAAAATAAATACAGAAGATCAGATATATCATGTTATTTTATTCCAAATGTTTTTCTCTCTCAAAACCTGAAAATACAACTTAATTAGATTCAG
Source organism: Scomber japonicus (assembly GCF_027409825.1). Taxonomy (NCBI): domain Eukaryota; kingdom Metazoa; phylum Chordata; class Actinopteri; order Scombriformes; family Scombridae; genus Scomber; species Scomber japonicus. Next base: position 8,899,306 of record NC_070594.1, on the reverse strand, counting down.
TCACCTGTACAGACTTTGATGTGTTATGCTAATAGAGGCTAATGTAGCCTGGAGCTGCTAACCTCCAACAGAGATGAGAATCAGGCTACAGAGGTGTGGAAACATAACATCAGGACTTTTGTGCTGAATTAAGTTAAGTCATTTTCAGTGTCTTGTGACGCTCGGCTAATGATAGCTGTGGACTCGCTATATTAGTGGCAATTCACCAGTTCCTAAACCACTGCTGTTTTAATATCAAACCAAAGGTAATATCATCCTCTTTGATAATTTAAGATAACTTTGTCTTGTCTTACCTGCAGGTTACAGGTTTTGGTCCAACCTGATGAAGCAGCTGTAGATGCTGAGCTGTTAACTCGGCAAACTTAGCATTAATTATAAATAATATACAACACAAAACAACTGCGATAAAACCATTTATAATCATGTTAACTTGCTGTATAGAGACACTCAACAAACTTGTAGCTAACCAACACTAACACTGGCTAGTTTTACTGGTTAGTGAGTTTGAATATCATTACAATCAGAGCATGTGACTTCATAGATAAAACAATGCTAAGATTAGCTTGATGGTTGCAACACATTGGAAGTAAATCTTGTAAAATAGGTTTATATTTCTTATGTTATGAGACATGAAAAATAGATTCGTACTTTAATGTAAATTTAATTTTGTTAAAATGGATTTTATAAAATTGGTATCAAAAGTAATCATTTAGGGCCCTCTGCTTTCCTGTAGGGAGACTTTTTATGAGACTTTTTTTGTATGGGACCTTGTTCAATCTTTTGGGTGAACCGTGAAAGTATGTTGTCAGTTTTAGGGCTGATAAGTGTAAGTGACAGTGCTTATAGCTACAGTGAATATGGGAGAAGTGATAAGTAAGCAGAGGTGAGCTACAGTAAAGTACTGCTTGGTAAGAGGAAAAGAACTTTGAGTCTTCAGGTCAAACTTAAAAACTCTTTTGTCAGCTCAACTCAACTCTCCAAGTGGGTCTTTTGGGGGATCTTTGCTGTCATATCAATTATCTTCAGCCGACAGACGTTGCAGAACTCACCCCCCGACTGTTACTGTCATGGCCTCATGAGACTATTTATTAAAAAAAAAGAAAATAATCATCTAACCCAGGAGAATTTTTGGGGGGTTGCTAGTGCTGGGATAAACAAAAACAAGGACGTAGAGTACTTTTTTGGATTATGCGTGTGTGTGTGTGTGTGTGTGTGTGTGTGTGTGTGTGTGTGTGTGTGTGTGTGTGTGTGTGTGTGTGTGTGTGTGTGTGTGTGTGTGTGTGTGTGTGTGTGTGTGTGTGTGTGTGTGTGTGTGTGTGAGTGAGTGAAACAGACAAACCTGTGCCACTCCACCTCCTCGGGCAGTAAAGATGTCAGCATATGAACTCAGAGAATGCCGGCTTGGATGAGATTGGATTGATTTTCTGTCTGTTGGATCAGTGGATTGTCAGCAGACCGCCTTGAAAGAGATGGTCAGGGTAGAAGAGAAAAAAACAAAACACTTGCAAAAGGACACGTCAAGATAGAGCCAAAAAAAAGGAAAAAATAAAAAAAAAGGGAAAATCAATTCCTGGGAGCTGTTGTCTGCTCTGGGCTAACTGGTGGGGAAGGTTGTGTGCGGTCATATTCCATGTAAGCCTGAAGCTTGACTCACTTCAGTAGAAGACCACCAAGATTGATTTATTTATATGCTGCACTTCAAAGGAGTGTCGCAGCGTGAGTGTCACAAGACGGCCGAGTGCAACGAGCCTGTGTGAGCGGCTAAGGCTACAGGGCTAAAAACATTTTCTCCTCCATACAAGCACCAGGAAACAAGCTTTTTTTTTTTTTTTCATATTTGCCGCCTCTTTTTTATGTTTTTGTGTTGCTATCAATACATTTTTTAATTGCCTTTTTCCTGAAAACATTGATTAAATTGCTCAATTTTCTTCACTGTTGTTTGTAGAGATGCAACAATGAGTTAATTGGTGGAAAATTAATTAAGAATTAAAACGTCTCTAAGTAATGATTATTTTTAATTGTTGCTTAATGTGTTGGTTGATTTCTAGATTAATCAAGTAATTATTTCATCTATTAAATGTAAGAAAATGGTGAAAAATCTAATTTTCTCCAAAAACCCAGGTGATATTTTCATTTGTCTTGTTTTTTCTACAACCTGAAGATGTTCAGTTTCAGTCTTAGAGGACTAAAGAAACCAGAAAATATCACTTCTAAGAAGCTGGAAGCAGACCATTTTAACGGTTCCTTCTTTAAAACTGACCCAAGACCATTAAGCAGTTAAAATAGTGTGCTTTTAAATTTTTATTGACGAACTCATTAATTAATCAGCCTTTTGCAACTCAACTAATTAAATTGCTAAAATGGGCACCTGGTCATTGTCTCAGCTGTTGTTTTATAGAGCTGCAATAATTGGAAGATCGACAGAAAATGTATTAATTTCAATAATCAACTAATCGTTTAAGCAGAGTAGAGTTACAGCTATGTCTTATTTTCAATATCAATCGATCACTGTCTTCCAATGCATAAGACGGCGTCCTTAGATGACCAACCGTTAACAATCTAAAGATATTCGGTTTACTGTCGCAGAAGACTGAAAAACAAGACACTATTTAAATTTGAGGAGGTGGAACCTACTATTTGACCTACATGTTGCAGCTCTAAAGCAGTTTTTTAATGTTATTGTGGTTTTGGATGTGACAATGTTAATCTCTTGATGATGTTAATGATTCATTGATAACTCATTAGTTCAATATAACATCAGAAAATGGTGAAAAACATCCATCACAACATCCTGGAATCTAAGGCGAGGTCTCCAAATGTCTAATTTTGTCAAAAACCCCAAAAAATAATAATATAATATTAAATTTGAGATTAATCACAGACTTTCCATAGTTAATCACGATTAATCGCGTTTTGAATTGCATGTTTAAAATCCTGTTATTTTACATTTCAAGGCAGTTTTAAGCCCTCTGGTTTGACATTAAAAAAAAATGAATGCGTTATGGATTACATTAATCTAAGCGTTAACGCTGACAGCCCTATTGTAACTGATATAACTCTATATTATTATTATTATTCTTGTGTCATCATTATCTTTGTCTTCAACAAATCCATTTTTTTCCCCTATTTTTTGTTGTGGACAAGGTCATGACAGATATAAGAAATGTCAGGAGTTCAATGCATTCCTAACAAAGTGTGCGAAATCCAATCTCATTCAGAGTCAGAGCAGCTGTGTAAATAAATCCCTGTGTGTGTGTTTGCTGCTGCTGCTGCTGACTCGGAAGTCCAAGTCTTGTCAAAACTGGTTCTGCTTTGGCCTCAGACTGGACTGGATGCGTGTGGAGCGGACCTTGGTGGTGGTTTTGTGATGTGAGTCTAAAAGGTCTGTGTTTTTAGATGGCGACGCTGTACCAGCTTGCTTGCCAGTATTGTTGTGAGGAGTAGGCTGAAGCTTCTGACTCGCTCGCTGTGGGCTTTTTTTTTTTTTTCTTTTCCACTCCGGTGACAAATCAATCTCTGTCCTTGATCAGTAAATTACTGCCCTTCACTCCGCCAGCCGAGCACAGCTTCATTATGTTCCCTTTGTCAGCTTCTCCCTCGCTCTCTGCTTTCCACTGCCTCTCTCTTTCTCTCTCTCTCTCTCTCTCTCTCTCTTTTCTTTTTTTTAATATATCAGTCTCTTCCTGTCTTACTTTTTTCTGCCTTGTGCATTTTGTCTTTTAACTTTTTTTTTTCTTCCCATTATCACTTTCCTTGAGTTTACCTCAATGTCTCCTTTTTCTCTAAATGGTCTCTTCAGCTATTTTACCACTTCTTTTTTTTTTCTTCCACTGTATGTGTCTGTCTTTTTAAATAGCTGCACAGGTAGACGGTCAAGGCGAAGTAAAGAGCGACAACTGGAAAAAAGGTGTTGACCTAAACTCTGTAACTTTTATCAGCGGTAGAGTGGTGAGTCATAGCCGGTCGAAAGCTAATTAACGGTATTTATCAGCTTAAAAAGAGTTATGGCAATTAGCGTTTTGATATGTGGGCTTAAGAGGTCAAATCATCTGTGCCCAAACTGCCCCCCAAATAAATATTTATGGCGCTATAAAAAACTTGGGAACACCATGTACGTACTGAAGGTGTAAAGAGCATCAAATTGGTAATTCATTAATTTCCTAAAACATATGTTGAAAAAAAATCAGTTTATGAATGACTGTATGTTTTTAGTGCTGCAACTAATGTTTACTTTCATTATCAATTAATATATTAGTTATTTTATTGATTGATCACTTGGTTGTTTGGTCTATAAAATGTAAAAAAATGTCGATAATTGTTTCCCAAAGTCCAACATGAGACTTAAAATGCCAGTTTTTATCCCAACCAGTCTAAGGATAGTTTACTGTCACAGAAGAAACCGGAAATACTAACATTTGAGAAGCTGGAATTTTAGTATTTAATAGATTATCAAAATAGTGATTCATTTTAATTGTTGGAAAATTAATTGATTGTTACAGCTCTAAATGTTTTAGTTCTTTCGCATTAGAGATTGCTGTTTCTGTGGTTGGGGGGGCTCAATTCAAAGGTCACTTAATTTTTTTCTACAAGTCAGACTTTAGCATTTGAATTAAATCACACCCACACTGTCCTGATGAGGCAAAGTAATTGAGTTTTTGAGTTGAGTTGAAGTTGGAAAAAATGCCCCTGTTAATTGTTCCTCATTCAGTTATGAAGATTGAATGTATTTAACATTAACAGTGATGTATTGTGAAGTTCAATTTGTCCTGACGTACCGAACTCTGCAATGCTTCTCAACTCTGAGGAGTATTTTAGCTTCTTTCAGCTCTTTAAAGCACATTTATAGATTTAGTTCACCTCTCCATTCACCCTGATTCCAAGTAGCATTAGCAGCCATAATCAGAGAAAAAGCTCTAAAAAGCCACCGTACACTACCTGCTCAGCACAAAACAACAAACAGACACGGCTAGCTGTAGACTAGCTGATGAGCATAGTGGAGCATTTAGCAGCTAAAGAGCCAGATGTTTCCCTCAGGAGGTTGGTAGAGAGCAAAAATAAAGCTAAAAGAGAGTGAATATTGGACTTATATTAACCAGGTGGACAGACACACGACTCCAATGCACTGCTGGATGTGGAAATATGCAACAGTTTCCCAACATGCTGATATATCCCCCATAACAACCCTACAAAAGAATAGTTGGACATTTTGGAAAATGACTCAGCAGGAATGTGAATATGCATACTTGAATACAAAATGTGAAGCAGTTCCTTTTAACGCTCTGGTTCCTGCTTCTGACTGTGAATATCTTTGAGTTTTGATCTGTCGGTTGGACATTTGTCACTATTTTTCTAACATTTTATTGACTAAATGATTAATCAGTTTATTATTAATTCATATCATCAATAGTGAAAGCAATCATTAGTTGCAGCTGTTTTCAATCATGATGATTTTCTGACTTTGAAGTTAAAATTCTTCTCATGAAGTGTTTTTTTTTCAGTACCTTATATCTCTCTTCTCATCAGCCGTCATTTCTTGTATTTTCTTCCACTTGAGAAACTTTCAATCACACTACTCGTTCTGACTCTTCCTCCATCAGTTGCTGGCTGTCTCCTCGCCCGCTGCTCAGTATGAACAGTAACGAGCTCCCAGTCTAATCAAATCGACGATTAAATCCCATTCAGGGCACAGCTTTATAATCTCAGGGCTGCTGATGCTATCTGGGTCATGGTGCTTCAGGCTGCCTCGCTGCATACAGATCCAGCGACAGTTGAGGTCCTCATCCAACTCAGTGGAAAAGGGACTTTCATATTACCAAATCCCACCAGTGGTAATTAACGGGGATGGCTGGATAAAGATACCAGCAGGGGAATTAAGTGCCATCTTCTTCTTTTTTCAGGTGTCTCTACAAGGAGAAAAAAAATCAAAACTGTCAAATATTGACATGTTTTAGTTTTATTATTAGAAAATAAAAGATGATTAAAAATACATGATTTATTTCCATTTGACTAATCATTGCAGCTTTCATAAAAATACTCACAATACTCAAAATCCTAATTAAGTAAAAGTAGAAAAACTATTATCAGGTAAATTTACTCAAAGAAGAACAGTAGTAAGTTCTGTTGTAGAAAAACATCATTAGATGATTAATAGTGAAGCATCAGTGTTATAGCAGCATGTTACTGTAGCTGCTGGAGGTGGAGCTAGTTTATACTACTTTATATACAGTTAGCTAGTTTAGTCCAGTGGTTCCCAACCTAGGGGTCGGGCCCCTCAAGGGGTCAGCAGATAAGTGTGAGAGCTCAGGAAATGAGTAGTAATGGTTTTAGCCTCAAACAGTTACTTAAGAGGACATATTCTTTACATTTACAGGTCCATACTTTTTATTCTGGGACTCTACTGAAATGCACTGGCATGATTTACCGGTTTCCAGTTCAACCTCTATCTGAAGCAGGTTTATATCTGATTTATATGATTTGATATATGACGTTTTTCATTTTTTTTTCATTTTATTGTGCTGTGTTTTATCTTGACTTTCCCATGTAAAGAACTTATTATGATTAGGATTTGGATCGAAGCACAAGATGGGTTACAACTTTTGCAATCAAAGAAATGTTTTAAAAAAAAAATCAGAAAAGGCTACTGTTGGAAGCTCTAAATTGCAGCTGGGACCTTGTTGCACCATGTAAACACAGCTGATTGTGTTCATTTATGATGAAGTGTTTCTCGGCGTAGCTAATTATCACCTTGTTAGGGGACAGATGTCGGGCAAGAGCCTCTTTATTCCAGGTGTAACCCCCTCACCATAGTATCCTGTTGCCAAGCTTTAAAAACCCCAACTCATCAATTTTCCCTGGAGGGTCGATTTATAAAATGACCTTCTACTTAATCACAGCCTCTCCTGAACTCTCACATTCAACCCCTAAGCTTAGTTCACGCTTTAGATGTTCAAGGTAAAGTTAATTTTGACTTTGTGGTTTGGCATTATAGTGAAAAGCTGTCCTGTAACTGGTACGGTGGGAGAGGGTAGTTTATCAAGATTATTAAAAGGCAAATCCGGCCGCTGTCAGCCTGTAGCCAGCTGGATCCCTGAGGAGCGTTAACGAGCCAAAAGGCAATGAGTCCGTCCTGCTGCTTTCATTAGAAAAGGACTTTGGTCAGGTCTACATGCCTTATGTTTTCATTTCCAAATATTTCTGTTCCATTTTACTGTATTTTATTTGTATTATGGTCTTGAGTCTGATCTAGTTCTCTTGTTGCATTGCCACCAATATTATATATATATTATATATATTAATCCGTTGACTCGTGTCCTTCACTACAATATGAAACATAACTGACAGTGAAGTTAACTCGAGGGGTCACTTTCCAATCAACAGGAAAAAAACAGTGACAGCAGCTTCTTGGGGTAAAAAAAAGTGAGCTGCATCCATTTAAAAGCATCTTCTAATCTTCTCCCTGTGTGAGAAGAATGAGTATCAGTCTTCTGTGATTAAATAAACTAAATATCTTTGGTTTGTTAAAGGTTGGACGTCATCTTAGGCATTGAGAGACAGAGATTGATTTGTCTATTGACAATTAAAATAATCATTAGTTGCAGCTCTAAACTGCTCAAACGATTATTTGATTATTGAAATTGATGCATTATCCGCCAGTCAATTAAATGCTGCAGCTTTACAAACAACAGTTAAGAAAACTAACTGTAACTTGAGCTGCAATTGATCGATTAATTGATTATTAAACATAATTGCGTCAGAGAGAGAGTCAAAAGAAGCGAAGTGCCCTACTGTGTCTAACATTATTACTAACATTATGTGTCGAGCCACTAACCCATTCCCATTGTAATCCAAAGTGCTTCAGGGCTTTAGAAATTCAACAGACTATTGACTGAGTTTTCATCACCAGGCGAGAGTTGGTTTAAGTTTTGTGTTGTAGTGTGCGTTGGTCAGCCACTCTTATATGTTTGTGCTGGAGTTTGGTGCTTTGCTAATGTTCACCACATACTTCACTGTCATCCTACAAAACAAATTATTAAGCCATTTAATTCAAAATGCATCCAAACAGTCACAGTTTAGTTCTGCCTTCTCCAAATGTTACTAGCTTACGTCATTACAAAAAAATCATGTACCGTTAATAAAGTGAGTACAAGTGTTCTAGTTGTCAATCCCTCATCAGGCAAAGATTCAATAGTGTGCCGTCGTCCCATTTATAAGCATGATACATGATGTGTGGAACTGAAAAAGAGAAGATAAGGGAGAATTTCTTTGACTTACATCATGTTATTGCAGAAGTATGAATTCAAATTGGAGGTCAAAAAAGAGAAACTTCATTTTTCCAAACTATTTCCCCTCTACATGCATCCGTAGTAAGTATTATTTTATGTCATTTGTTAAAAGTGGTAAATTAACTGCTGCTTTTCAATTCTCATTTTACTTTTGCTGGCATACTATGAAAGTCATGATTTATTTAAATAGGATGCTTTGCTTATTAAATAGCACCGTGGGTAGAACAAGTGCAATATTGCCTCAGGGGATTTTTTTTATCACAATCACCCACTGATGGAGGAGTCACACTTTATTGAATTGTCTCTCTAAAAATCTCTGTTCTCAAAAAGCAGTTGGAGATGTGGTGATTTTTTTTCTCCTCATGTTTGACGAGTCTGTCAATCTGTATTGTATTTTTTTTCCTTCTTCTTTCATGCCAGGAGCAGTGATTTTCAATGACAGGGAAATGGGACAGAATAGAAAGAAAGAAAATAAGAATGCTGTCGATATTATACTGTCAAGGCTCTTCTGAACCCCATTTTGGAGCGGCATTGTAACAGCTGATTTCATGTTGTCTTCATACAGGCTGACATATTACATTGTGTGTGCGCCCTCTTTTTTCAACTGAAATTACAAAATATTGGTTTTGTAAATCACTTCTTCTATGTTCCTGACAAAATAATCTGAAACTAAAAGGGAGAAATGTTTATGTTAAATTCCTTGATTGTATGATGGTGTCCCCTTGTTTGACATTTTAAATTAACTGCCTGTCAGTCAAACCCCATTTTGATACAGCATATCAAATCTTGCATAAAGTGATAACGTGTCGTTCTATCATAGGCAAAGCAGACGGTCACACTGAGCCTGACAGCAGCCTGTTACACAACACAAGAGCCTCAGACTCTGAACAACAACTCACATTAATCATGACCCTAACTTACAAACATGAATACATCATTTTCTTGACTTGTTGAACGAGCCAATAAACAGTCAGCAGGAAAATATGCAACATTCATATGGTATAACACAGCTGCTGTCAATCAAACACAGACAGTGTAATGCTCCTACAGCTACTGTCAATCAAACATAGACACGCCCCTACAGCTGCTGTCAATTAAACACAGACACCAACACGCCCCTACAGCTGCTGTAAATTAAACATAGACACGCCCCTACAGCTGCTGTCAATCAAACACAGACACCGACACGCCCCTGCAGCTGCTGTCAATCAAACACAGACAGTGTAACGCTCCTACAGCTGCTGTCTATCAAACACAGAGACCGACACGCCCCTACAGCTGCTGTCAATCAAACACAGACACGCCCCTACAGCTGCTGTCTATCAAACACAGACACCAACACACCCCTACAGCTGCTGTCAATCAAACACAGAGACCGACACGCCCCTACAGCTGCTGTCAATCAAACACAGACACGCCCCTACAGCTGCTGTCTATCAAACACAGACACCAACACACCCCTACAGCTGCTGTCAATCAAACACAGACACCGACACACCCCTACAGCTGCTGTCAATCAAACACAGACACCGACACGCCCCTACAGCTGCTGTCAATCAAACACAGACACCGACACGCCCCTACAGCTGCTGTCAATCAAACAGACACCGACACGCCCCTACAGCTGCTGTCAATCAAACACAGACACCGACACGCCCCTACAGCTGCTGTCAATCAAACAGACACCGACACGCCCCTACAGCTGCTGTCAATCAAACACAGACACCGACACGCCCCTACAGCTGCTGTCAATCAAACAGACACCGACACGCCCCTACAGCTGCTGTCAATCAAACACAGACACCAACACGCCCCTACAGCTGCTGTCAATCAAACAGACACCGACACGCCCCTACATCTGCTGTCAATCAAACACAGACACCAACACGACCCTACAGCTGTCTATCAAACACAGACACCGACACACCCCTACAGCTGCTGTCAATCAAACACAGACACCGACACGCCCCTACAGCTGCTGTCAATCAAACACAGACACCGACACGCCCCTACAGCTGCTGTCAATCAAACACAGACACCGACACGCCCCTACAGCTGCTGTCAATCAAACACAGACACCGACACGCCCCTACAGCTGCTGTCAATCAAACACAGACACCGACACGCCCCTACAGCTGCTGTCAATCAAACACAGACAGTGTAACGCCCCTACAGCTGGTTAAGACAAAAAAAAGCACTTTCTACCTTTTTTACTTCATTCTAGTATTATTAAACTATTAACAATACATTTAAAAGATATCCTGACATTAGTTTTCACAGCAAATAGCAAAGAGAAATGATTTAAGTGTGATCTCAGTTCTAACTAATACACTAACTAATAACAAAGACAACTAATCTAACTCCATCAACAAACACTGATGATGAAACAAGAACTGCTGCAGCTGAGGAACTCTGACAGAAAACTAATTCAATGTTCTCAGGATAAGATGTGATCACCGCAGTGGTAAACTCACACTGCGGTTAATTCTCCACAGGAGCGTGGACTGCAGGTCCTCTGTGATTTTCAGATTGTTATCTTAAGTGGCCATTTCTGTTTGTGTTCTTCAGAGATGCTCTATTACAGCTCCTAGTACATTTTTGTTCCTGTTATCAATTTTTTTTTTTTTTTTTTTTGCCCTCCATTGAATCCTGCTAGACCGCTTCATGAATTCCCCTCGGCCATGTGACTGCTCGACCGGTTGGAGATTAAAGTATAATATGTCTGGCTTCCTCTCACCAGCCTAACTGACATATTACCACCTCTTCCTCCTGAATTCGGTTATATGTTGTCGTCAAATGAAACTGATGGTATAGCGTTTTTAAGAGAGGTGAGATCTATAGAAAATCACACATTAAACATTATATAATCACCCACACACACACACTTTAAAGCAGGTGTGCAGATTTCTGCCTCATTGCACCAAATGTTTTCACTGGCTATATACCAAACAAATTAAGAATTCAAAAGTATAATGCCTGAATACTTCTGCAGAATAGTGTGTCAGAACAGAGCAGTGTTTGATCCACAGTCTTCAACTGTAGTAAATGGCGTTGAAAACCTTTTCCAGGACAGCTTCATTTCCTGTGGCTGTCTGTATTTTTGAAGCACGATGTTCGCTGGCAGCTCTGGCACTCCGCCTCTTCATATGTCTTTAGATGCACCTTGTTCTACTTTGAATCACAGTGTTTATCCAGCTCAGTGCTTCTAACTGATTTGTCTCTTTGAATGAGCAGACTTGTTTTTGCTTGATGAAAGTTGTTTTCATAAAATCTCATCTTTTGGATGTTCTGGTTGCGTGTGGTCCAACAAACCCACCGTTACACTGCGAGAGTGTCGAGTCCCATAATGCAGATGTTCTGTTGCTCTGCAAAACAGCCTTATGAATAAGTTGATGGGACTTCTACACAGCCGCCAGAGTGGATCGAGTCCGTACACAACAACAAAAACAGGTTGCTGATAGGCGATGGTAATAATATATTTGACTTCAACGCCAACGTCCTCTCCGCTCTTTCGTTGGGTAGACTGTCAGCCAGAGTTCGCACAATCTGCACCAAAAAACCCACAATAAAATATCCATAAAAAATTTCCAAACAGGCTGTTGGCAAGCAAAGATAATAGTATAGTTGACGTTTTATACTATTGCAACTAATGATTAGCCTATATGTGTTATCTATACATTTGTAATTTGTGCATAAAAAAACAAAAATGATGAAAAATCTTGGTCAATGTTTCCCAAGATGCAACCTAATGTTTCATTTTATCTCAACCAACAGTCCACAATCCAAAGATATTCAGTGTATTATCATAGAAGACAAAAGAAATCAGAGATTTTACACCTAAGGAGCTAGAATCAAATCATTTAGAGTTGGAAAAATTGTGTATTGGTCAATAAATGTATCCAATATATCAATATTTGTCCGATTTATCAAAAACAAAATCAGGCTTTATTTAACTAAAGTATTTTGCTTATCTCGTTTGGATTTTGTCGTCTCTGTATCAGTACTGCTATCCTCTGGATTATTCTATATTGTGGATGGGTTATCATTTACTTCAATTTTTACTTAGATTTCTGCAACCTTATCTGCTGAAAAAAGTCAATCAATTGGGGAAAAAAGTACAAAGTTTTCATTATCAGTTAATTCAAGTAAATTATGAATTATTTTCTCTAACTGTAAAATGTCATCATTCTCACATTTGAGAAGCTGCAAATAGCAAATATTTGGCTTTTTTGCTTAAAACATGAATAAAACAATTATATTCGATTATCAAAAAAGTCGTTTTGACTTATTGATTAAGCAGCTGATCATTGCAGCTCGAAAATCTAATAAAAATTAATCATCTTCAGGTCTTTTAACAGCACTGACCTTTTTGCTGCTTTTAACCCTTTTGGTCTGTTTGTGATTTGAAGATTATTATTTAGGATGTAACAAAAGTGTGAGGGCCATTGGTTAATTATTTTCTCTGTAGACAAAACAAGCAGTTGATTAATTAAAATAATAATTGATAGAGTCATGATTAATGAACACAATCAGTAGCTGCAGCCTTGGATCTTGTATAAGTGAGCTGTTTGCCATCAACAGCAACCAGACTATAGGACATATTTTGAAGTCTCGTTACTGTTTGTGCCCTTTAAGATGAAAACCTTTCAATATGTTGAGAACTTAGATTGTTTTTCTGGTGTAAAACAAGAAAATCTGCATATTAATTAATAGTGAAGCCTGCGAATACCGTATGACACGCTCTGTTTAGTCAATTAAGCCGAAACAATGTTTAAAATGAATCATCCTCCATGATGTAGTTGCAGTGTTCTTTCATCCACACACTTACAGCCTCATTTCATTTCATGTTTTCCTCGGTTGCTTTCAAAGCGACACTGGTCAACACTGATTTCTAAGTGGACACTGTGTCCGGGTGTGTGCATGGATAGAGCTCAGATAATCATCTTTTGTAATGCTGATTTGCCGCCTCACGCTGCCGACTCCCAGATGAAATATGTTCCTTCTATCTTGTTGACAGTTGCTGCAGCAGACAGCGTGAATATCTGAGGTCTCTCTGTCAGGCTGCCTGGAGCCTGGAGCTCCTTCTTAATGGCAACATTTTACCAAACATGAATAAATATATATACAACCCTTAAATTCACAGTCCAAACACAAGATTAGAGTCGGTTATCACACTCAGATTGTTTGACAGCTTGTTTAATAAATGGGCTAACACTAGACAACAACATTAATCTGGGTAATGCATGTTACTGATGTGCTACTGATTTTATCGCATTAGTAATGATAAATCATAAACACACAGAAGTGAAATATGTTTTCAATCACATCAAAGTGAGAAATCCAAAAAATGCTAATTTGCTCATGTATGTAATCTTTCACAGATTGGCTGCTTTGAATCAATATATTGTCATGTAGAGATTTCATCTTGTACTCCCTGGTTTACAGACCGGTACTACTTGGTGATAAAGTTAATGTTTCTATTTGTCAGCTTTGAGTACCTAGTTCTGACAACTGGTAATTTCAGCTTCCCAAGGACTTGTAACTGTTTCGAGTTTTTTTGGGTCCTTTGGAAGCAGAAATTACCTTACACATTTTTTGGACTCAGCACCTGGACTAGAAACATTTATGTGTGTTTTCTACCCTTAAAGTTCTGAATAAAACATAATTATTGGTGGAGTCGTGTTGCGTTTATTGCCACAGAAGACAAATAAATCTCTCATTCATGTACAACATTGTCTCTCCACCATTGCTTATGAAGGATTGCTAATGCCACCAGCACCTCTCTGTGCACAAACTGAGGCTACAGTTAACACTCTAATATTTATGCTGGGCACAGTAGCTGATATATAAAAAAATATATCTCTTGTCTTGCTATTACGTCATGAGTAGAGAGGGGCAGACAATCTGGCTCAACTGAATTTTCAAACCCAATCTGACAGAAATCAGTTCATTTCGAGTAAAACCTACCAGCCTGTTTATATTCACAATGTGTGTAGTGTTGGAAAATACTGGAAACTGGAACATTTCCGCTGCACTGTACTTTATTATATTGTATAAAATCATTGTTATAACATTTGAGACTTAAGTCCTCTATGACAAAGAACTGTATATCTTTGTGTTGTGGACTGTTGGTTGGGACACAAGAAGACATTTACAGTTACTGTACTTGGGCTGTGGGAAGCCATAATTAAAATTCTCCATCATTTTCTGATATTTTATAGATTAATTAATAATGAAAATAATAGTTAGTTGCAGCCTTAATCTTATGTTACAAATAACAACTTGCATGATATTTATTGGAACTGTCCGCTTTTTAAGAAATATTAAGCTGGCTCTCATTTAAATGCTCCACCAACCTTTTAGCACCGATGCACTCTGGTCTTATTGAAGCTAAACCAAATGCATTACACATGGTGGTCAGTAGTTCAGGGAGCTCGGAGAATTGGAGCATTTGTAAAAACTTTAAAATTTCAGCAGCTATTGAGGCATGATATGAATAATACACCTACAATATTTTGTCCAAAGAGCCAGTAGAATAAAAACAATACTTCTGATTTCTTGATCCTGAGGGCAGCCGATCCTCAGTAGACTACATCTCAAAGTGGTCTTGGGTGAGATACTGAACCCCAAATTGCTCCTGAAGGCTGTGTGTGTGTGTGTGTGTGTGTGTGTGTGTGTGTGTGTGTGTGTGTGTGTGTGTGTGTCTGTGTGTGTGTGTGTGTGTGTCTGTGTGTGTGTGAATGATTAGATCTTCCTGATGAGCAGGTTGATACCTTTTATGGCATCATCTGCCCTCAGTGTATAAATGTGTGTTAATGGTTCATTATTGGCATGTAGTGTAAAGAGCCTTGAGTGGTTGGAGGACGTTGGAGGTTGTAAAGTCGGTCCATTTACTATTCACTCTTACAGTCATTAATTACCCTTATATCAGCAGTGGAAATCTGTCTTTAAAGAGTTTTCAAGTAGACAGAAGTGAATTGTGAGATATAAATATCTCCAGAGCAAAGTGCTAAATGACCCGATGCTGTGGTGTGCGTGTGTGTGTGTCTGTGTGTGTGTGTGTGTGTGTGTGTGTGTGTGTGTGTGTGTGTGTGTGTGTGTATGTGTGTGTGTGTCTTACGGGTTAAAGGGTGGTGTTGTCACATTCTGTCAGCTCTCTGAAGGTTTTAGCCTGGAGGAATACCTGACAGCCATCTGGTGGTTGTTTTTCTCTGTGACATTTCACAGTTACACACATACACATATTCAGGTACACACACTGAAACACTCACCCACAAGATTCAGACACACACACACACACACACACACACACACACACACACATACACATTTAAAAAAAAGGCACGCTGAGACAAGGCCTGGAAGAAATCCAGCAGCTTCTGTTTGTTTGAATAATTAACATTTGGTTTGGAGTGTTTTGTGTTTTTTTATACCTTGCTGCTCCTGCCGCTGCCGGTTGTGATGTTGAATCATTCACACTTGTGCCTCACTCGGTGGCGAGAGTGGTTTGTCTCACTTGAATGTTTTCTGCTCGTCTCATAATGGGACAAGGTAAGATTTTAGCAAAACGTCCTGTGCTGTCATCTGCTTTTTAAATAACCAGCCAGTTAGTATTTGATTGCAGCATGTTGCAACATCATCTGTGAATCCATTTTTTACTATGAGGGTTAACTCCAGTGTTGAATTATGAGTAATCATCACTGCTTCTTCTCTGTTGGCTCTGCAGCAGCTCGGCAGTCGTGAAGTTTAAAGGACGTCTGTAATCATTAACATCTTAGCTTCAGTATTTCTCAAAAGTATAGAGAGGAGGTGTTTGTGCTGGATGATCTCTAGTTTGATGGTGGAACATTGACATATCCAACATGTGAAAACCTGATTTATGAAGGCTTTTGCACCTGTTCAGCATTTCACCCTAAACACAGGTGCTGTTTTTATATAATAGCCTAAACAGGTGGGAGCTGCAGTTAACGTGTCATTTGTGTGATTTCTTGCATTCAAGAGATAATCACACTAAACACAGGAGGCATGTTAACAGAGGTTGATAATGTATCCAGCATCACGCATCAGAATTAAGACTCTCCACCTATGAAGATATTTATTTGATGTATGCTAAATATATCATCATTTTGAACAATATCATATCTGAGTAGTAGCTGTTTTTGAACACAGCTGAATTAAATCTCTTGTAATCATGATCTCTGTGTTATCATTTCTTCTCTTGGTTGATTGATCTCTCTGTCTTAGATCTGGCACTAAACATGCACATGTTGCGGCTGCAAACTAATTGAAAACCACATTGCATATCTGCATGACACCATTATCGTAGTAATTAAGATCTTTAGATCCTGTAGAGCTGCCTTTGCAGAGGTTGCTGCTTTAACCCTCCTGTTGTCCTCCGGTCAGTTTTGACCCAGGAGGACAACAGGGTGTAAAATGGGGTATAATTTCATTTAAATCAGGCCTAATAAGGCATGAGTTGGACCGTCAACAGAAAGACAACAGGAGGGATGAGACCAGAAGGTTGCAATTGTAGTATGCCAAGACGTTACTAGTCGACAGCAGAGATGAAGAAAGCTGTCAGGTTGAAGAATGAGGATATCTCTTTGGTTTGGTTGGCTATGGGGAGCTCAGGGGAGGTGTTGAAGGGAGTTTAATCTTTAAAACAAAGTGCAGTCAGTTCAAAAGATTTACTATCTTTAAGAGGTATATAGATGAGGAGGAGCTGTGTTAATAGGTTTGTTTTCTTTATTTTTTGAAACCCAAGTGAATATTTGGGTTGTAAATGTATGTGTGAATTATATTTGAGTTAAGGGAGGAATAGTGAGAAAGAGATATACTTCTTCCTACTCTTTTTTGGGCACTATATTCTTCTTCTTATGTTCGTTTTCTTTATCTGTTTTTATGGTCATGTTCGAAATGAATAATTTGTACAAAGGCCAGAAGAACTGAAGTACCTGTTTCCAGAGCTAGGAGGAGTTTGGGAGACAGTGCACAAGGACTTTAGAGCCTCAAAACTGATTTACGAGATGTAGTTCTGAGGCTCTAAAGTTGATTTTTTTCCGTCTTTTCTAGGATCAGAAGAGCTCAGGACTGGACAAGTTTCCTCTGGACCAGTATCAGAACTCGTGCCACCTGTTCTGGATCGTGGAGGAGGTGCTGCAGAAATCAAAGGTACCGTGCAGGGTGGAGGTTGGGTCGGAGCAGACGGGCTTCTTGAGACACTTGGAACGGCACGTCTACCTATTGTCAGATGAGTTTCCCTTGTTTTCCATCTACATGTGGAGGATAGGAAGTCTCCTCACGACCTCGGAGAGATAAGATCCTTCCCCAAATTAA
This sequence comes from Scomber japonicus, assembly GCF_027409825.1. NCBI lineage: Eukaryota > Metazoa > Chordata > Actinopteri > Scombriformes > Scombridae > Scomber > Scomber japonicus. The sequence continues at coordinate 8,881,688 of NC_070594.1, read as the reverse complement.
AACAATAAAGTATATATAACAATTCAGATACTGAACTCTTACACCAAGTGGACAGTACATCAGACTTAATATCCATTTAAAGGAAGCGGGCAAAAGCTGAACATCAAGGCTTCCTCCACGGGTTAGTGAAAAAAGGACTCGACTTCTACATAAGTAGTGAAAAGAAGATTTATATAAGAAAGCAGTATTTAAGTAAATAACAGCACAGATGTATTTTTAATGAAGAATTCAATCCTTATTAAAGGCTTAGTGGTTTCCAGGATGCCGTGTCATCAAGAAATGTGTGAAATGTTTGTACTTTGGTCTCATTTTCTTCATCCTGCTAAGTGGTATGAATTGCATAACAGCACAAGTGCGTGGGGAAAAAAATAAACCCTAATATTTTATAGAGTTGCTTTCTTATTCATCGCAACATTACACCCGTAATTGAGTAATAAGATGTTGTTTTTTTTATTGCTAGTAAAGCAAAAAACATCATAAAAGTTTTATCCCTCATATCGTTGTAGGGATTTAACATCGCAGCGCTGTTTGTAATTGAGTCATGATACAGATGCGATCTTTTAAAGCTACCAAATTATTAATAGTTCCTGTTAAACACTAATAGTTTCGACTCCTTTTCGAAGGAATTGCTTTCTGTAATGGAACATCGAAGGGTTCCTATTTTATTTTATTCATCCGAGTGATCTCCGAGGCTCGTAACATCAGAGGCCCTGATGTAAAGTAAATGTCTCCTTTATATTTTCTACAGACTTTTAATGCAAGTCTTTGAAATGCTGCAGACCTAAAAGGATCTTGATCTTTTCCAGCTTTTTAACAGTTGGGGAAAAAAGTGTTGAAACTCTACAGAATGATGTTATAAAACAGCTCGTCTCATAATAGACGAGATAAGACTTCAGCGAAATCTTTAATGAACTTAGATGAATTAATCATTTTTAATTGGTGAATCCATCTGTCCATTTTCTGCTGCTTATCCGAGTCCAGATCATATTAATTATATTGTGGAATTATAGCAGGGAAGTACAAAAAAGCATTTACGGTAATGATAAACAATCTTAGGCCATATTTTCCCTATTGGATCTCCATTATACTTTCATATTTGAGACATTAAAATGCATTCTACTCCATATTAAAAAGTTCTTCAAAACTCTTAAAAGTCATAAAGTCATTAGATTTCTTGAATTTAAAACATGCAAAACAACACTACTTGATTTGTTTTTGACATTATCTATTAATGACTATTTTTGGTTGCAAATTGAGGGAAGGAAGGTCAAGCCCTGAACAAGCACTGAATATTAAAATGAAACATTTTTTTTTTTTTTTTTAGCTATTAATGGATTCTGTGTCTGCATCTGTTTACTAATGATCAGAGCTAGTTAGTCACACTTCCTTGTCAACAAACTGAGTGCCACCGCCGTCTGCACTGATCTCCTTCCCCGCTGGTTATTTGGTGTGTGTGTAATAACGGGCCCCATGCTAGAGCACAGCTAAATAAGTTTCCTGAAACGTCATGAATTACCAAAGGCTCCCGGGTCCCGGCTGTGCCGATAGTCATCGCTCCTATTGTGTCTGCTTTGGGTTTCTGCTCTTCTCCGTCTGTGATCTCCTCATCTTTCATATCCTGTTGAGAGCAAAGCAGGGATAGGCCACGCTTTTAAGAAATAAAAATGGACTGCTCATACGTGCGCTGATGCTTAATGTGCCTCGGTGGAGAAGTGAATCCGTCTCGCCATGCGTGGGATTGACAGGGGCAGACATGGCTGGTTGCATCATCAGTAGAGATGAGCCCCCAGTTAGAGTTTCAGCATATGTGTTTCATCAGTAGAGGAGATTAACATTTTGATAATGAAGAAAAGCTGCAGGTTTAAAGAAAAAAGAAAAAAAAAACTTGTACAGTGATACTCAGATGTCTAGATGCTTGAAGGCGGGGATATTAAGTGTGGTGCGTCTGTACAAAGCTTGATATATCTTATTCCTCTGTGCCGTAGAGCTCTGCTGCTGCTATTAAAAACACATCAATGGACCACTGCTGCACTGGGTGACATGCAGCTTCATCCATCATAAACATACACCGCTGTTTATTTTGACTCAGTCCCACACACAGCGTCCTGTTGACAGAAATATTCACTACAGCATCAAATGTGGATTCATCCACCACTGAAATTAGTCCCCCCAAAAAATATAGAAAAAAATAGAAATCCTCTCTGTGGGTATTGCTATCCTGTTCCTCTCCTCCCAGTTGTACAGTTTGCTTGCCGTACTTGGCACCAAAATACACAAACAAAGCAAATTTAGGAAATGGTTATTATAATGGGTAATTAAAGACTTCTCTCTCTCTGTCTCCCTCTTTCTCTCGCTCTCTCTCTCCCTCTCCCTCTCTCTCTATCTCTATCTATCTATCTATCTATCTCTCTCTCTCTCTCTCTCTCTCTGTCTTTCTCTCTCTCTCTTTCTCTCTATCTCTCTCTCTTTCTCTCTCTGTCTCTTTCTCTCTCTCTATCTTTCTCTCTCTCTGTCTTTCTCTTTCTCTCTCTATCTTTCTCTCTCTCACTCTCTCTCTGTCTCTCTCTCTCTCTATCTTTCTCTCTCTGTCTTTCTCTCTCTGTTTTTCTCTCTCTGTCTTCTCTCTCTCTCTCTCTCTCTCTCTCTCTCTCTCTCTCTCTCTCTCTCTCTCTCTCACTCTCTCTCTCTCTCTCTCTCTCTCTCTAATAATTCACCACATAATATTTCCATGATCATTTTAGGGAGGTAGGGAGGGATGTCACATTTGTGTAGCTTGTGTATCAGTCACACACTCACACTCTCTCTCTCTCTCCTGTCAAGGTTGTTGGAAGCTGTTGAAATTATTTTCTCAGGCAGATATCTTGGATTTTGAGTTTCTCATCTATGACAACAGTAATTTTTGGCTGTCTGACAGATGATTCAGTCCTCGCTGTGTTTCTGCAGTAAAGTAAACGTAATTTCTACTCATCATGAATGTATTTCCTCTGCAGCAGAGAAACACGTCACACCAGCTTTCAGAAACTCCTGCAGGTTAAATCGAACTAACCAAAATCATTTAGTGTTTACTGTAATCTCAACAATTTAGCAACATTAATGCTACAAACAACCCATAATGCAGCACTCTCTGTAGGAGCCACTGTTACAGCTGTACTCTCCATCCTGCATCATCCATGTAGTACCCATCTCTCTCTCTCCTCTTATTTCCTGTCTACCACTTCACTTACAATTGTTAAATAAAGGTAAAAATGCCAATTAAAGAAACCTTATTTAAAAAAGGACTTCTGATTTCAACTTTTTCAAATGCAGTTTTACAAATTCTTGGATTAGCTCATTCATATATCACCAGCCTTATTAACTTCAACTTTCAACTTCAACTTCAACTTTATTCATATAGCAACTTAAACACAACATGATTCATCCAAAGTTACACAGAGGAAGAAAGAAAACACAATAAATAAAAATCCAGTTAGACACAATATGGAGTAAATTATTCCTCCATACTCTCCATCATGTCATTTAGACTTTTGACTTTATTGTCCCAAAGTGGAAATTCCTCTCCATAGCACTGTACATATTAGACAACACACTAACAGCAGTACACACTCAGGCCTGCTGTTTAAGGCAGCTATGACTGTGAGAATCAGTCCTTCCCCAAAACGAGCCTTTCTGCACCTTTACGTTCTCTTGATGTTGTTCCCTTAACTATTCCTCGACTTAACAAACAGACTTTAGGTGGTAAAGTCTTTGCCCATCGAGCTCCCCGTCCTTGGAATGAACCACCACTGCGCAGTAGGGAGGCGAGCTATGTTGAGACTTTCAAATCTAGGCTAAAAAACAAGTCTTTTCTCTGTGAGCACTCTTCTCCCGACTTCACCGACTGGGAACTCAAACGCCTGAACTGTTTTCCTCTTTGAACTCAAACTTGTTGCTGTATTAACATGTTTATCTGGTTTTTGTGTGTGTGGGTGTACTTTTACATGTGAAGTCATGTTTTTGTTTTTATAACTTGTAAAGTGGGCAGAGAGGAGACTCTTTGGGCGATGTGCACTTAAAACTTCAAAGTTCAGAGTAAAACATCATGATCTCATTGTTTGGTCTAAATCTATAATATATTTGTTAGCTTTTAAATGATTTATGTCTTCATTAGGAGCAAATGGACTTGGGCCCAAAGACAGAGTTAGGGGAGTCAACTAAACACAGTGTTTATTTTGGTCTTTTCATGGGATTGTTTGACTGTAAGAAAAATATAAAAAAGCACCAGCCTTCATTTAACATATTGGGCATTTAACAATATAAAGAAAAATCTGAAAAAATAATATATACTGTATTTAAATTTCAGTAAATTCAAGTTAAATGTATTTGTGTAGCACCATCTCATAAAAACAGTTAGAAGTGCTTTACATAAAAACAAGAAATAAGATAAAACAGCAAAAAATATCAAAATAAACTGAAACATCCATGCATACATACATATAAAACACATAAACAAACCATACATACTATATAAATACAGTATTTAAAATAAAAGCAACAGTGGAAAGGACGATCTTTAGTTTGGTTTCTAACTCCAGGCGTATAAATACTGAATGCCATCTCAGCAGAGTTTGAAAGTGCTCTTGGCACATGGAGGAGATTTCCACCTTTTATGACTGACGATATCTGCTGGGGGTTTATAAACTGACAGCAGGTCTGATATGTGCTGTGGAGCCAGACCAGCGAGTACTTTATAAACCAAAAGGAGGATATTGGATTATACTCTGAAAACATCAGGTAGTCAGAGGACTGGAGTTATATGGTCTGATCTTTTTGTCATACTGTAGTTAGAAGTCAAGCATGAAATACTCAGATAACATGAGTTCATCTTTTTTTTTTTTCAATCCTCTGTTTATTTTATTTTTTACGTTGAAAACAAACACAACATTTAACATCCCCTCCATAGAAATCTAAGCAATAAGGGGGGAAAAAATAGTGTATTCATATAAATAACCATATAAGTACTAATGTATATATAAGAAATACACATGTACACCCATACCTACACTTACATACACACATTTATATCTTAATCATATTTATATGATGATTATGATAGGAAGAATAAATAAAAAAGAAAAAAAGAAAAGAAAGAAAGAAAAATAAACAACTATTATTATTATTATTGTACTAATAAAATATTAATGATCAATTCAATTAAAAAAATAATAAAATAAAAAGATTGGGTCTTCCTATTCTCTAATCCCAATTAAAGAAATTTACTCTACCTGTAATAACCGAATAAGGAAGAATATAATAATATAATAGAGTGTATCTAAGTCAAATTAGAAAATAAAGCCTCTAATAGTGACATTTTTTAGAGTTAAAAAAGGCAATTTTTTTTTTTTGTGACTATTTTTAGACCTGCAGCACATTGGACCACTGTACCATGAAATACTGTATAGCAGTGACAAAAAAGCATGAAGAAATAAGGTAAGAGATAAATCACTGAGGCTATAAAGTGCTTTAGTGTGCAAAGCCTGCAGAAACCACACGGGCAGATTGTGTAAATAATGTTCCACTAAGACATATCCTCAGTCTCCCCATCAGCAGTAGATGATTTATGAGCTTTCTGACTCCTTAAATCCACACAACCTTGATTGATATAAATATTGATTTTCCATATGTCCACGTCCCCGCTGTTTAGTGATGAAAGATTTGTTTTGACGGCTGATCCTGAAAGTTTTCAAAATCCATTAAAAATATGAAATGTGATCCACATTTGATCATTTTGCGGTCGCACAGGCTTTTTTGGAAAAAGGATTAGAAAAATATATTGATAAAATCAGCATGCCCTTCATCTTCTCCCTCTCTGTCTGTTATTGGATGACAAAAAGAAGAGGTTTAGGAGTCAAATCAGCTCAAAAAAAGAGAGATTTTACTGCTTTGCTAGAAAATTTCTATGCTAGATTTATCAGCGATGTCTAAAAGTAAGACAGCAAAGTAGACCGACAAGGAGAAAAGAGAAATATATTTGCTTGAAGTTGGTTGTGTGAGACAATTGATTTAAAGAAAGATGTGTCACAAGCCTTTCAGCAAAGAGCAGAGGATTAAACCTCTCTGTCTTCAATCACTTTGAATTCAAGAGGGTAAAGAGAGTTGAAAAGGCAGCATGAAGAGTTCACTCTTTATCTATCCACGACCGGCTGGTTTCTCAGACATTTGAGCTGATAGAGATAAATTCAAACTGCTCTAGTGTCACTCAGCTTGAATTGTGTCCTTGTATCAGCGAGAGCAGCCAGTGTATATGTTTTAAAATTATGTGAAGATTTGTTGGGTTGGGGTGTTACGATTGGATTCAGATGACAGGTCCCTTTTTATGGTTCTAGGATGGTAAAATACTTGGATTTGAGGAGCTCACAAACAAAACAAAAACAAAGTAGACAGAGATCCTTCAAAAAATGGAAAAATAAAAGGTTTACATTCTTCAAAACTGACTTTCTTTTCTGCCAGTAGCATTTCTAGTATATCTACTCCATCTTTGTTCCTCTGTCTACAACAAGTAAGAGATAAACTGATTAAACAGATATGTTTAACCCTCCTGTTGTCCTCGTGTCAAGGAAGGAAGGGAGGAAGGAATGAAGGAAGGAAGGAAAGGAGGAAGGAAGGAATGAGTAAAAGGAAGGAAGGAAAGGAGTAATGAGGGATGGAGGAAAAGAGGAAGGGAGGAAGTAAGGAGAGAAGGAAGGGTGGAAGGAAAGGAGGAAGGAAGTAAGGAGAGAAGGAAGGGTGGAAGGAAAGAAGGAAGGAAGGAATTAATAAATGAAGGAAGTAAGGAGGAGGGAGCAAAGAAAGAAGGGAGATGGGGAAGAACGAAGGAAAAATTAAAGAAAGAGGGAGGAAAGAAGGAACAATCAAAAGAGATGGGGTCATTTTGACCCGTGAGGACAACAGGAGGGTTAATATGACTATTTGTTTATAATTAAATTTACTGACTGTTGGTTATATTAAACTACATTTCTTTAGATTTGATTGACTTGAACTGATGAATTCTTCTATAAAGTTGATAGGCTCATGAGAGACAGATTATTAAAAAGACCATTCAAATTGATGGAAGCAAAGGTTGAGATGTGATGACTTTCTTTTTTCTGCCATTGATAGAAAAACAAAAAGGTTCTGCTCGACTCTGTTTTCTGCTCTTATGTTGAAGAAGTGATGTTCTAGCTGTGTGCGCTCAGGAGTGGGCGGCTTGTCATTGTTTTGTTGTGAAATGTGTGTTTGTTGACTGAGCAAGCTCATTAGCTAGAGAGCTAATATCTGCAGGGCGTTTTTATACTCGGATGGCACTTTTATTGTCGTGTTAAATGTTGGTCTTTAGTTCACATTAGTGGGGAAAGTGTGCAAAAGCGTCACCATCTGTGGGATTTTTGTGGAAAGTCTGGCCCTGGTTAGAAATGAATCCACAGGCTGAGGTACTCACACAGCAAAGGTCTCATTTTATTAGTTCCTTTACAACCCATTTACTCATTTGCTATAAAAAAAAAAGATTAATTAATGTAAATGGCTTCATGATTCTTACATATATGACTTCTAAGGTGTATTTATACTTTAGTGCTGCAAAGAGATGTTGATTTATCGATTCATTGGTGGACTGAAAATTAATTAGCAATTATTTTCTTAATCAATTGTAGCAGCTGATAACGTAATAATAACTGATAACCTAATAACAAAAACTATAAAATAAAAGGACAATCGTTTACAAGTGTAATAACAAACGTTTTGGAGAGTGTACAGACATGTTCGGCTCACTATGAAACTGTGGTGGGCCGCTACATTCTGTATAATTAATGGGAAACAATAAGTTTATAATATCTTTGGGTTGTGGAGAGTTGTTTAACCCTCCTGTTGTCCTCAGGTTGAGGAAGGAAGGAAAGGAGTAAGGAGGGAGGAAAGGAGGATGGAAGGAAAGCAGTAAGGAGGGAGGAAAGGAGGATGGAAGGAAAGGAGTAAGGAGGGAGGAAAGGAGGATGGAAGGAAAGGAGTAAAGAGGGGGGAAGGAAGGAAGGAAGGAAGGAAGGAAGGAAAGGAATAAGGAGGGAGGAAGGAAGGAAGGAAGGCAGGAAGGAAAAGAGTAAGGAAAAGATGGAGGAAGGGAGGGAGGAAGGAAGGAAAGAAAGGAGTAATGAGGGAGGAAGGAAGGAAGGAAAGGAGGAAGGAGGGAGGGAGGACGGAAGGACAGAAGGAAGGAAGGAAAGGAGTAAGGAGGGAGGGAGGAAGGAAGTATGGAAGGAGGAGGGAGCAAAGAAAGAGGGGAGATGGGGAAGAACGAAGGAAAAATTGAAGAAAGAGGAAGGAAAGAAGGAACAGTCACAAGAGACGGGGTCAATTTGACCCGGGAGGACGACAGGAGGGTTAAGAATAAAACATGTTAGGTTGCATCATGTTCTTTAGGAAACTGTGATCAAAATTTTTCACCACTTTCTGACGTCCTATAGATCAAATGACTGATCGAGAAAATAAGCGAAAATGAAAATAATCATTAGTTGCAGTTCTAGTTTTCTTATTGATGTTCCGTCTGTTGCAAAAAGTGTTTAGTGCCCCCCCCCCCCCCCTCTGATGATTTTTACCCCTCTGATGGTTTTTACCCCAAATAACCTGCTGTCATAGTCTGACAAACAGCCCCCGCATCGCCCCCGCAACGCCCCGTCTCATCCACTCAGTTTCTCTGTGAGTATGCAGTCAGGCTGATAAATATAATCTGGTTTAGCAAACTGTAAATTAAGGATGACTTCTGTTTATTCATCTTAATTTTACTGCTGGGGGGGGGGGTTGCATCACTGGGAGATGATGGTGTTATTTTATCTTCATTGCACCCTCAGCATATCGGTAGAAAATACACAGAGCAGGAAGTGAAATCCATCCATCAATCTCAATACATACGAAAACCTTTCTCAGCAAATACACGCTCTACTGAGCAATACTGTACCTGGTGGTATTCCTGCCTGTGAAGCTGCACACGTTTCTAGCTCAGTATGTGACCTGGCTGTGATAAAAAAAAAATGTTTTAAAAATCTCACTGACTTTACGAAGAAAAGTTTATTCTTATCAACCCATAACAGTTTTTTCCTGTCAAAATAGGAGAAAAAGTAACACAAATGACTCCAGCTTTGTGCCACTGACTCTGATTTGCATGTGTGAATATTTCCAGCCTGGTTGGACGGTGCAGGAACTGGATAATTTTATATATTTAATTCAGACTAATTTGGCAGCCACAGTGTCTGTCCTTCAGAGCTTCCCGCTGGCTGCTTTTCGGTTTCGGAGCTATCCAGCCAGCGGTTGGTTGTGACCGCCAGTACCAGGTGTTCTCGACTCATCATTAATGACCTTCATTTGTCGAGTACACAAGCGGTAATGGATGCATGTTGTCTGTAATGCAGCCAGCAGGGAATGGTGCTCCATGTTTGTTAAAAAGCTTCCCCCGTCCACTGAACTCTTTATCTATCCGGACATTTTCAAGTGAAATCTGTGAGCTAATGATTGACTCAAAGAGCCAACTGACTATATTTCCAAATGAAACAGACCGAGCTGTTTGCTAATGTGTCGACTCCACTGTGCACCTGAGCCTCATTTAGACCTGAATTAGGGCTCATGAACACACCTGAACTTTAGTTTTTTGTACTACTTCCATGTCATTTTGGAATAAATCGAGGAATGAGTTGATGTTGAGCTATGGGGTGTGACTACTGTCTGTAGCTACATATACGCTTAATTAATCTACTACTTCATTGTTCATTTAGCTATTGTATAAAATGTACGAATGTCTGCTCAATTTCTCCAAAACATCAAAAATATTTCAACAATGATACAAAATAGAGACACAGATTGTTGGTGTCGGTGCAACAGTTTGTGATTATTCGGACAGCGAGCGAACTGCATGTGGTGACTTGTGGTGTTCCTCAGGGCTCGATCTTGGGTCCTTTTAAAATTGCTGATATATACTGATGCTTCTTGACCATCACTTCCTTCCCCTTAACTTGACTCAAATACTGGATATTTCCGTTTTTTGTTGTTGTTTTTTTTTGGGGGGGGGGGGGGGGTTGGTGTGTATTTTTGCCTTTATTAGTAAGTTAGTGGCAGAGAGGCTGACAGGAGGGAGAGAGAGAGAAGTGGGTACGACATGCAACATAACTTCCTTGCCAGATTTGAACCAGGGATGTTACATATATATGGCTACTGGATATTTCTAACCCAGCTATGAAAAATGCATGTAACTAGATTTCTTTGCTTTATAATAAACTACATATATAACTACATAAACTAGAAATAGTATCCCAAACACATTTGTGGCAAAGTAACGTTGTTTTTTATTTATTGGTAATTAAATTAATATTCCAAGTTGATATAGTTTACTCCAATTTGTTTTACTTGAGTGTACTTTAATGCTCTGTTATTCATTTTTTCTAACTTGAGTAAACCACAGTACAGCTGGCTGCTGTTGTGCCTGTTTAATTGCTGTATTTTCTTTATATTAAAACATTAATAAAACTAATTTTGGTAATGCAATGTAGATCTTTAAATGTTGCTCTACTTTCAGAGCTGCTTTTACTTTCTTTATATGCAAAATGATTTTCACTCACTCTACATGTCCCAATAATTTACATCGACCCAGAATGGTAATTAGGTTATTTTTTTCTCCCAATTTAGCCAGGCGTGCCAGGTAATGCTAAAGTTCAGTTTCAATCTATCTAGGCCAATTTTGGCCTTTGCTTTGCGTGTCGACCCCTGTAGGGATTTCTTATTAAACCGTCTGAGCAAGGTGAACAGTGAGGATTCTCATTTTCTTGTGTTACTGGTCGGTTTGATCTAACTTCTGTCAGGCTCTTCTTAATTCACTCGAGAGCGAAATTTTCATTACCTTCCTCTTGCCATGCAGCCCTCTAAAATATTAAACTAAATAGTAAGCTACACCCGAGCAGTAATAGATTGTGTGTGATTGTCTTTGTCCAGGGTGCAGCTGCCTCCTTACAATCACTGTGAATGTGACCCACTTTATATCTTTTGTCGACCTTTATTGATCACTTATCGCCTGACAGGAAGGGCAGCCGAACAGGAGCAGCACTTTGCAAATCTGTGAATTCATTGACCTGCTCGAGGGAACTGCTACAAGCTGAGGTTCACTAGTTTTAAAAAGAAAAGGAGCCAGATGATTAAAATGTTGAACATCACAATAAAGGACGTGTCAAGCAATATCTTAGTATCGTTAAAATCAGCTGCTACCTTCATACATCACCCCCAGTAAGATAATCGACTAAATGGATTAAATTTAAAAGTATAAAATGGTCTTTAAAAGTTTGTTGTTACTTCAGAACGAATGCAGCAGATATCCAACCTGCTATACCAACAAATTGGCTCTACTACAGCACGTTGTGATTTTAAAGTGGCTATTATTGATATCCGAACAACAAATGAGCTGTCAGTGTGTAATGTGTTGGTTGTGGTTCATAGTGATGAACCTAGAGAGAATTATCAGTGACTCTGCAGCTCTGCTCTGCTTTACAGAGCTTCATAGTGAAGTTTGTAGTAAGGAGCCAGATATTTCCCTCAGGAGTTGGAAGAGAGAAAAAAGAGAGTGAATATTGGACTTCAGCAGGTGGACAGAAACATAACCCCAAAAAATTATGATAATGTTGCTCCCTAACTGCTGGATGTGGAAATAAGCTGTTTGCTAACAAGTTCAAGATATCAACTTCCAGAGTAGCAGTGCATCATAATTAGTTTAATTCATATCCATAAAACTCATCAACTACACACCACAACAACAATCAACCAGTCGAGGCAGATGGACGCCCTCTTAGAGTCTGGTTCTGCCTGAGGTTACTTCTTGCCACTGTCGCCAAGTGCTTGCTTATGTGGAAATGTTGGGTCTCTTTAAAATTAAAACCTCTATGTATAAAGTGCCTTGAGATGACTTTGTTGTGATTTGGCACTATACAAATAAAGATTGATTGAATGACCAACTCTTTCCCTTGGCGCAATTTCTTCCTTAACTTTTTTAGCCGTCAAAACTTCCACAGCACCAAATCTTCTCTGTCCTGCTGTTTTTAATTAAAACTAATTGCAACCACTCAACTGGTCCATGGTTTCATATTGATGTCCAGCAGTGATATTTAACCTGAGGTGGAAAACCCAAAAAACCCAAAAGTCATAAATGTAGTAAACTGTCCAAACTTTTGACAGATACTGTATATTAGATTTTTGTTTTTTTAAAGCATGAGTCAAGGAAGGAAGGAAGGGAGGGAGGAAGGCAGGAAAGGAGGAAGGGAGGAAGGGAGGGACGAAGGCAGGAGGGAGGGAGGGAGAAACGAAAAGAGGAAGGAAGGAAAGAAGGACAGATGAAAGAAGGAAGGAAAGGATGGAAGGAATGAAGGAAAGAAGGAGGGAGGGAATAAGGAAGGACAGAAAGAAGGAAGAAAGGGGGATGGAGGAAGGAAAGAAGGAAGGGAGGAAAGAGAGAGGAAGGAAAGAGAGAAGAAAGAAAGAAGGGGGAGGGAGGAAGGACAGATGGAAGGAAGGAAGTAAGGAAGGGAGGAAAGAAGGAACAGTCAAAACAGAGGGGGGGTCAATTTGACCCGGGAGGACGACACGAAGGTTAATGTATTTTTTAATGCATGTTAATGTCAGTGGGGGTTTTAAAGAGCAAATATGTTTCAATCACTTCTTTTATTCTTTATTTGGATCCCTATTAACTTCCACAAAGTGGTCATTAGTCTTTCTGGGATCAACACCATAGCAACAATAAAATAAACAACACTTTAAAGTCACACTGATGAATAAAACAAACAAAAGGAGGGGGGGGGGGCAGATGTGAAGATCAGATGATAATTCGATTGAAATCACTAAAAGTAGACTATGCTAATGTCATGGCAACCCTCACGGCAGCAGAAAGAAGAAAAGCTCCCTTGTTTGTTGTATTTGGCTAAACAACAAGTTTGCCTCAGGGCATGATTTGAATAAACATGTTTATTTATTAAATATTCTTGTGTTTGAATGTCTAAATTCCTCAGACTCAGTAATTTCCCCACACGGCTCATGAGAGAAGAAAAGAGGAGAGCAGAATTTAGTTAAAAGTAGTTTATTATGAGGCATTTTTGTACTGGAGGACATTTTTCATCGTGCATTTTTTATTTGTGTATTATCTCTTATAGGTGAGGATTTAAGATAAGCTCACCTGCACATGTTTCATTTGTATCTCTGAAGCACGTTGAATGGCACTATTCAATATGAAAGGTGCTAGGTGCTGGATAATCTGTGATTGATTGACATGAAATGTGTAAAAACTAAACAGCTTAGAAATAGGGCTGGGCAATATGGGCAGAATCACATATCACCATATCGATATTTTGACAATATTATAAGGATGACTATCAGTGCTTTCACAAAATATTTACACAATGAGATTTTTGCTAAATAATCATCAGTACTGTGGATGTAATGACTAAGTGGATAAAGACAGATAATAGAATAGTCTGTTAAGATCAGAAAGTTACATTTTTACTGTAATGAAGCCTTTAACCTCCTCGGGTCAAGGAAGGACAGGAGAAAGGAAGGAAGTAAGGAGAGAAGGAAGGAAGGAGGGAAGGGACAAAGGAGTAAGGAGGGAGGGAAGGAGGAAGGGAGGGAGGGAGGGAGGAAGGAGGAAAGGAAAGGAGGGAGGGAGGGAAAGGAAGGAAGTAAGGAGAGAAGGAAGGATGGAAGGATGGAAGGAAGTGAGGAAAGAAGTATGGGAGGAGGAGGGAGCAAAGAAAGAGGGAAGGAGGGGAAGAATTAAGGAACAATTAAAGAAAGAGGGAGGAAGGAAGGAAAGAAGAGATGGGGTCAATTTGACCCGCAGGATGACAGGAGGGTTAAAAGCAGGAAAATACATTTATTCCATATCACAATACAACGATACTCAAAATCTGAGACGATATCTATAAAATAGCCCAACTTAGAGTTCAAGAGTTTAATCTGATGGTATCTGGAGGAAATTAAAACCACTCATCTGAAAAGTGAAACAATGTGAATGTGGAGGAGGAACTTTGTGTAAATCTCCGTTAATCGGCTTGTTTGGATTAATCATGTATTAATAAATTCCCGCCAGACTGAATCAGTCTCACACACCTGAAATAACTTGAAGCTTCTTAGGAAAAACTGAGGACACAAATGGCAACACTAGAAGCTTGTTTGCTTTCCCTTGTAAACATTGTTGGTTAATATGTGTGAGTGATGTTTTCTGCTCCGTAAGCATCAAGAGAAAGATTAATGTGCTTAGTTACAGCTCAAACATGCTGGTTGGATACTGTTGCTATGGTTGCTCTGTCAATAGCAATATTATTAGCATGCAGATGATTAGTGTTTTATAGCTTTCAGCCACTGCCATTCACTTGTTGAAGATGAAATAGATGAGTCAGGGCTGCAGCAAATGGCTTTTTTATTATAGAGTAATCTGATTACTTTTTCATTAATTTAGTTTATATCATATAAATGTCTACATTACAGTTGTCCCAGAGCTCCAAGGTGACATCTTTAAATGTCCAATACCCCAAAAATACTCAGTTTATGATATAAACCAGACAAAATTAGCAAATCCTCACAATTAAGGGCCAGAAACCAGAAAGTATTTGACATTTAATGTTTCAAAATTGTTGATAAATAAAACAAGTTTGGTTTCAACAGAAGTGTGATTATGTGTTCGTATTTTTCCATATTCGTTTGTAGACAAAAGCCATTGAGACAAGATGCAAACGCCATTGAGACAAGATGCATAAGAAACACAGAAAAGGGGACATCAATAGGATTTAAAAGATTTAAATAAAATGAAAGATTAAAAAATAAACTAAAATAGAATAAAACAGATTAAACAGGAGACTAGAAATTACAATGCAGTGTAAACAGCCTCTTCTTTAATTTAATTTAATGTAATTAAACATGGCACAAGGTGTGTTTGTTCAGTATTTATAATATTTTAGTATGCAAACACACAAGTACATGCATGATAAAAATCCTGGGATCCTTTTAGGCCGCTTTCTGCAAATCTGTCCAGATTGTAGCTAGATTTTCTATAAATTACTGGTATGTCAAATCCTGATATTCATCCATAAACGGCACATTTAGGCTCAAAGTTAACAGGTATTTCCCAGTTTTTGTCTAACTTTGATTTGAGTATCATACAGTTGAGCTGCAGCTGTAGGAAGTAAGATACTAAAAGACCTTAACATCTGTCAGAAGTGCATGACAGTAGATATTGAGTGGGAGTATTGGCAACTTAATCTCATCTCTTCAGGTGAGATCTGCAAAGTGGCCGTTCTCCAGCGGTGACCAAGGTCAGCAGTAACAGTAGTCTGAGTCAGCAGAGGGTGTATGCTTTGTCTCTGGATGCTTGTTTAACCTTTATTTTCACTGAGAAAATTTGCTAAGCAGGCATGTTATTCCTCAGAGTCTCATACGTACAAATACTGTCACGTTCCTTCATTAGACGCTGAGCAGTTATTTGGTTTGCTTAGAAGATGGGTTCACAGTTATTTAAATCTGTCTTAAATCAACAGTAAGGTGCCAAAATGAACATTAAAGCATGTTTTTTCCTACTGTAATCATTCCTCCTGTCCAAAACCCACAGTCGTCCCTCTGTGCAAAACTATATTTAAAAGTTAATCTGAAGCTAATATAAAGCTTCAGTCCAAATGAGTCAAATAAAGTAGATATCTTTCAACGTTTCAGTCTTTTTAATGCCATAGTCCTTCTTTTTGTTACTATACTTCCACCACAGCTCAACAGGGGAACCACAAAGAGGGAATTTGATGCTAAAAAAGACTGTAAATGTGTCAGATATCCACACATATGACTAACTGAAGCCTCATATAAGCTTCACATCAACTTTTAAAATGCTTTCTTTGACCAAATGTGGATTTTGGCTCCATCACTTCCATATAAACAGCATTTGAAGGGGATCTTTTAATAGCCAGCATGGACAGGAGGAATGATTACAGCAAGAAATACCTAATTCAGTGTTCATTTGGTCACCTGATTGTTGTTTTAAACAGACTTGAAAAACTGTGAACTTGTCCTTTTAAGTGCATGAAGACACTTTATTGTCACTGACAGCGGTGCGAGGAGAGGTTTGATGTGAAGTCTTTATTTAAGTTCAAGTTTATTGTCATTAAAACTGCACATTCCCTCCAAAATCTGCTAATTAAAGCATTGTTCTGATCCCTTCTCCCGTTGGATGATCCACCAAAAATTAATTAACAACTATTATAATCTAGTAATTGTTATAGTAATTATTTTTAAGCTAATATGACAAAACTTCTCAAATGTGATGATTTAATGGTGTTCTTGGCCGCTAATGAATAGACATTTAATTCATTTAAGCCCATCTAAAGTGGAATAGACAAGTTTTTACTAGCATGAAATTTATGGTGAATAGGGTTGCAAAGGGGTGGAACATTTCCGGTAAATTTCCATGGCAAGGTAAGCTGGGGAATTTTGGAAATATTCCAAATTGGAAACTTTCCATGGGAATTATGGGAATTATGGGAATTAAATGGGAGTTTAATGGGAATGTATGGGAATTTATGGCAATTGAGGGTAATTTAGTGGAAAGGAATCATAGCTAAGCAAGAATAATTGTTTAGTTCTAAGTAATTGTTATAGTAATTTTTAGTTTTCATTCATTTATGTCCATCTAAAGTGGAATAGACACGTTTTTACAAGCATGAAATTTATGGTGAATAATTCATTGAGTTTTCATAAATATCCCAACAGTTACACTATTTGAGTATTACTTGTAAGTTATTATTAAAGTTAAACAATAAATGACTGAAATTTACTGATTGACTTTTTTTTTAACCATTACATCTTTGTTGTGTAAATCACCTGCAGCACTGAACACAATGTCACGAAAAACCGTGTTTGGATTCAGTAGCAGTAGTCCACTCTGGCCCGATCTATGCTTCACCGTACCTCTCACGCTGCTCTTTGCAATTAAACTATAGCTTGAGGGAAAGAGGAATAAACAATGTATAATTAAATTGATTTGCATTCTATTAGTATTCCCTGACATTGTCTGCAGTGACCCTGAAGGCTGACGGAGACACAACATTTGCAGATACATAAATTAAAAGACTTCGAGAGCAAAAAACAGCTGCTTGGGCGAGCAGCACAAGAGTACGTGTGAGAGCACTTCCTCCTGGAGGGGGGGCGGAGATCATGAAATCCTTAAATGAGGTTGGCAATAGCACCAAAGCGAGTGTTTTTGCTTAGTTTGAAAATACAGAACTGGTGAAAAGAGTTTGTAGCGGTTGCTCAGATGTAAGAGATAAAGAATGAAAAGGAAAATGTTATATAATTATGTTGTAATGAGAACAGTTTGGTTTCTGTTAAATGCTTTGAATGAATCGAGGCAGAGGCACAGTATATGTGACCGTTGAAGTCATGACGTCCTTTTTAGGTGCTGTAATCGCACCTGTTAGCCCCCTGTGTCAAAATTGACCTGGTCTGGTTTGATGGTTTATAATAAAGCATAAAGTATAAATTATCACCCAATTCAATGAAAGTAGAGATGATTATACTACCATGGAACCATCCTTATGATTTCCATTCAGTTAGATTAAATAAAAAAGCATACTGCTCATATTCAGACTCTTCACAGTATCTACCTCATAATTAGTCTCTACCAAATTTCTGCACAACAAATCATTCATGAATATGTCATCAGTCACAGATAATAAGCCAGATTAATCCTTAATGAAGCTTTCAGAGAGCTGAGAGTTTATTATTCAGTTTTTACACTATGAATATGAATCAGCTGCACTCAAATGTTTTAAGGAGAAGTGATCAAATTTCAAGCTGGAAGTAAGAAGTGTTTAAAGTGTGCTTACAACTTTCAAATGTAAAAATGGGTCAGATATTGTTGCCATTGAATCTGCTGTGAACACTGATAAAAATGAAGCTATTGTTGACTTTAAGGGACCTGAAATAGATCATAACTAGGAAGCCCCGCCCCCTACCAAGTGTCACCTGTCAATCAAAGTCACCAGCTCTACCAGAAACATGGACGCTACTTCTGAGAGCTTTCTGCTGCTAACTCAGCGGCTAGCTCAGCGGTTAGCTCGGCGGCTAACTCTGCGGTTAGCTCAGCAGCTGATGTCTTTTCAAATGATATAAAACCAACAAAAATACAAAATGTACATTTTAACAAACATTATGCTGCTTTTAAGACAATTTTAAAGATGTTTTTGAATTTCTCATATTGCCAAAACTTATTTGTCACTGATCCATAAAACAGAGAAAAGGAGAAAATTATCCAGATGATGTCAAATCATTATCTGTCATTTGATTCTTTGATTAATGAAGTGATTATTATAGCACTTGAACACAAAATCATTTGAGTGACACTCTATTTCCCCTTAATTTATCTCCTCCACCTGCTTCAGTCCAGCCAGCAGTAAACAACGTTTCCTTTTACAGCCTGCAGGTGTGAAGCTGTCTGCCAGCTCAGTAACAGCCTCAGTACATTAAGGTAATAAAACCATTATTACAGCGTGAATAAAAATCATCACAGCGTTAAAGACGACTAAGGTGAGAACACACTCGGTGGCTTGTCAGCTAACATTCAGGCTTTAATCACTTCTTTGACATGTGCCATGAAAGTCAGTGCAGTCGTCACACATTGTCATTCACTCATCATTTCTCTGACATTTTTGGCACCGATGGAAATCAGAAGTCTCACCGGTTGAGTGACTCAGATAATTCATGCAGCTCGTCTGGATTGACATATGAAAGATTTAAAAAATGACATGTATCAGCTCCGATCATGTGGTCACAATCACTGTGGGAGAAGACAGCATGTTTAAAGGTGAGAGAAGAATATAATCAAACAAAAGAGAAAAATCAAGGTGTTCTTTGTCAATGTGAGTAACATACTATTCTTTAATCTGGACTTCTCCCTAAATTTACCAGCAGAAGTGAAATCAGCCCCAACAGTGAATATTTTCTCATCTTTCTCTTCTTCTCCTGTGCTTATGATTGAGCTCTTTTAAAGCACTTTACATTTTAATCTTTCATTTGTACTCTATGTCCTTTTAATGATTTTAAAGCAAATCATTATTTTATGCTGCAATCTCTCTTTCTATTTTTCTGCACTTTGTTTTTATTATTAGGGTGTGGGGGGGGGGGGGGGTGTTTATTGTATGTTTTAATGTTTCTCAAATTACATGTTTTTCTGTTTTATGTAAAGCACATTGAGTTGCCATTGTGTATGAAATGCGCTATATAAATGAAACTGCCTTGCCTTGCCTTGCCTAAATTTGACCCACAGTTTACTAAAATTGATATAAAATGCATCTTTTTTTTAATTGTGTGCAGCTGATACACATTTTAATATTCAAATATACACATTTAACTTGTGTTTATTTTTAAACCTTTCATGCATGAATTATGATAACCTCAGTCAGGATTTTTCTCCTAATTTCTCTTTAGGCATTCATTTTCATTTTCATTTTTTCTTTCACCAAAATGACTACTACTATTACATTAAAATAACATAAATCAACTGATCTACAACCATAAACATTACTGCAGGTTTAGTGTTGATGTATGTGATGACGCTCTATGCATCAAAATCCTTTCATACATAACAAAACTGCTTTTGAATAGCTGTCCACTGCAGTGACCACTATCCATGAAAGGGTTAAAAAATCAGCATTTAACCCTCCTGTTGTCCTCGAGTCAAGGAAGGAAGGAAAGGAGGGAGGAAGGAAAGGAGGGAGGAAGGAAGGAAGGAATGAAAGGAAAGGAAAGAAGGAAGGACAGAGGAAAGAAGGAAGGGAGGAAGGTAAGGGAGGAAAGAAAGAGAGAAGGAGGGAGGAAAGGAAAGAAGGAAGGGGGGAAAGAAGGAAGGAGGGAGAAAGGAAGGAATGGAGGAAGGTAGGGGGAGGAAAGAAAGGAAGGAGGGAAGGAAAGAAGGACAGAAGGAAGGAAGAAAGGGGGATGGAGGGAGGAAAGAAGGAAGGGAGGAAAGAAAGAGAGAAGGAGGAAGGAAGGGAGGGAGGAAGAAAGGAAAATAGGAAGGAAAGAAGGAAGGGAGGGATGAAAGAAGGAAAGGAAGGAAGGAAGGAGGGAAGGAAAGAGGGAGGGAGGAAGGAAAGAAAGAAGGAACAGTCAAAACAGATGACATGTTGTCTTCATCATATTCTATAAAATGTTCTCCTAGACCATAAAATAATGATTGTGATAATGATTTTCTTTTTTCTCCATTAATAAATAGATCACACTTAGTTTGCTCTCTGACAGCTTCATTAAGGATTAATCAAACATTTATTAATGGCTGATGGGGAAGTTGTGAGTGTGAATTGGTTTAGAGACTAATTATGAGTCAGAATATAAACAGTATGTAAAGGGTTAAAGGAAAAGTAACCAACGGAGACCTCAGTTGTTTGCTTTTTTTTTATGCAAACAGCCGACAAAGGTGGAAAAATACAAGTTCTGACTGGAGAGCTTATATTAGGAAAATCAGTCGTCTACAAGATGTATGCTGTTAAAATGAATCTTGGATTTTTGGTATTTGATTTACAAATATTAAAGCTTTAAAAGGTTTTATCTTTGGTACAGAAGGTTAAATTTACATGAACTTTTCTCTGGAGCCTGGAAACAAATTATATTCATTTCTATGACTATAAATTAATTCTCAAGGCATCATTATTATAATTATTAGTATTATTATTACCATTATTGTATTGCTGTTCTTTCTCACCATAACATGCACTTTGTTGCATATTTATACTGCTTCTATTGACTCATTTATATTCATAAATCTGAAGTGTAGTGTTACAGTTTCAGGGCCACAGAGCTGGAAATGTGCAGTGTGCTATAAAGGCTTTCTCTTCTATGCTTGTTAATTAATTGGATTAATTGATAGTGCGTCACACTGCTGCCTGCCGGTGTTTGTTCTCTCTCTCTCTGTTCGGGTCTTTTTGTGTCGACTGGCTTTTGGATGAAGTCTCATAAGGATATGGTCTCTCCTTTTTTTTCTTTTTTTTTTCTTTTTGAAAGTTAACCCTCCTGTCGTCGTCCTCCCGGGTCAAATTGACCCCGTCTGCTTTGACTGTTCCGTCTTTCCTCCCTTCCCTTCTTCCGTCTGTCCTTCCACCCTCTCTCTTTCTTTCCTTCCTCTCTTTCCTCCCTCCCTACTTCTTCCCTTCCCTCCTTGCTTCCTCCCTTCCTCCCTACTTCTTTCTTTCTTCCCCTTCCTTTCCTCCCTTCCTTTCCTCCCTTCCTTCCTTCTTCCTTCCTCCCTTCTTTCCTTCCTTCCTTCTTCCCCCCTTCCTTCCTCCCTTCCTTTTTTCCTTTCCTTCCTTCTTCCTCCCTTCCTTCCTTGACTCGAGGACGACAGGAGGGTTAATGTATGCCTGTCGGGTTCAGGTAGGTTTTACACAGGTCAGTTTCTCATGAAGATCTCTTGTTTAAATTACATTTTTCCTAGTCTGGTCATATAATTCTTTCTTTAACCCTTTATATACTGTTCATATTCTGACTCATAATTAGTCTCTAAACTAATTCACATTCATACATTCCCCATCAGTCAGTAATAAATGTTAAATTTATTATGAGGGAAAAAAGACATTCACAATCACTATTTTATGGTCCAGGAGAACATTTAGTAGAATATGAACAACATGACAACATGTTTGAATGGTGTTTTTTGAATTTTGTACATTTGCAAATATAAAAATGTGTATTAGCTGCTAGAGCTGGGCCATTATGGCAAAAATCAAAATCAGGATTAATTGAACGTTTAACCTCGATTACGATTAATGAGCGATTATCTCCACCCTTGATGAACAATTATGTATTTTCACAGTTTCTTTAGTTTTGTATTTTCCACTGCTGCCCTCACACATGAGTATCTTTAGGGAGTGAAAATAATCATGTTTTAACCTTCGTGTCGTCCTCCCGGGTCAAATTGACCTCATGTATTTTGACTGTTCCTTCCTTCCTTCCTTCCTTCCTTCCTTCCTTCCTTCCTCTTTCCTCTGTCCTTCTTTCCTTCCTTCCTCCCTTCCACTTTTCCTTTCTTCCTTCCCTCCCTCCCTCCTTCCTTTCCTTCCTTCCCCCTTCCTTCCTTCCTTTCATCTTCCTCCCTTCCTTCTTTCCTTTCCTTTCCTTTCCTCCCTTCCTTATTTCCTTTCCTCCCTTCCTTCCTCCCTCCCTCCCTCCCTTCCTCCCTCCTGTCCTTCCTTCCTCCCTTCCTTCCTTCCCCACCACTTTCTACACAAACCATCTTTTTCCTACATTCAACATTTTAGAAATCGACTCCTCCTCACTTGTGATTAATCTGTCCTCTCTCTTCAGGTCTTTCGGCTTCACCAGCTCATTACAGAATCCATCATACTTTGACATTTCGCTGCGTACTGGCTGTCAGCTAATTGAGACTTTTGCACGACGAGGCTTCTCGAGAATCGGGCAACACCTCCTTCAGTGAAGACCCATTAGCATTGTCTGTCAGTGTTTGTCTGTCAGCGTACAAATGGCATTTTACAGCACCGCTCAACCCAGTTTCTTCCCGTGTGTGTGTGTAAACATGAATTACACAATGAGTAAGACATCTGTCAAACCCCATTGTTGTTGAGGAGAAAGTACAATATCAGAACGTTTCCTTTGAGTCGGAGGTGATAATTATGATCAATTTGTGCTGTCAGATTGTAAAAATCTGACTCAACAGGCAGAAGAAAGAGCAGTTCGTTCACCTTTTGTCACTTTTTAAAAGGTTCTCAGTTATTTAGCTGCACAGGAAAAAAGCTCTTCTTGGCTTTAGTAAAAACACTCGTGGGGACCAGTTCGGTGATTCAGTTATATCTGGATTTAGAAAACATAAAAACCTTAGAGTCTGGCTACGTGTCTGTTTACATTTTAAAAATTGAGTGTGTAATGGAGCGATACTTGATTTTTGAGGCTGATGCAAATACCAGATAATTTTGTCAGGCTGCAACTATTATTTTTTTAAATTTTATTATCAATTCACCTGTTGATTATTTATTTAATTAAGTGGAAAGCCATAGAACAACTTTATTGTTAGACCGACCCGTTTCAGCTCGCGGGCTTTATCTTTATCATCATAAAACACCTCGGAGCATTTCCCAGCTGGTCTCTATTTACATCGACATGCTTTCCAATTACAAACCCACTTCACCAACCTCCAGGTCAGAACGACTTCAATCTGTTTGATGCATGTGTCAAGCAGTGATAGCAGAAGGGGTGTGTGTGTGTGTGTGTGTGTGTGTGTATTTAACATCCAGCATCATTTCTAAAACCATAGCAACATGGCAGTCATTTTAAAAACCTCAGTGTGTCTGTGTTTTTCATCGCAGCAGATCGTCAGGTTGTCACATTGAAGATACAGAGATAACTAATTGATCACGAGCCATTTTTTGGTTCAAGCATTTATCCGAAACAGCATGAGAACACAGCTGCTCTGTGTAACCAAGGGGAACTAATTACTCTCTCCTTTGGGCAATTACTCGACCTTTGAAATTGTTGGAGAATTATCACAAGAAATGTTTCACTCCTTCTCGAGTCCTTCAGTATTTAGTACGTCGAAAATCTGAGGTTGCAGGCGGATACAGATTGTCTTTTGGATGGAAGTGTTTGCTTAAAAACAGAATATGTTAAAAAAGATTCATCTTTAGCACAGTGGGTCACAACTTTTAATCCCTTTACGAGTTAAGGTGCAGGATTTGTTTCATTAAAATGACTTTTAGAGGTCAATAGAAGTGAAAGTAACCAGTAAAAAAGAAAGAAAAAAGAAAAGGTGAGGGAACAATAATATATGATCAGGGAAGGAGGGAGGGAGGGAAGGAGGGAGGGAGGAAGGAAGGTAGGTAGGAATGAAGGAAGGAAGGAGGGAAGAGAGGAGGGAAGAGAGGAAGGAAGGAGGAAAGAGAGGAAGGAAGGAGGAAAGAGAGGAAGGAAGGAGCGAAGAGAGGAAGGAAGGAGGAAAGAAAAGAGGAAGGGAGGAAGGTAGGGAGGGAGGGAGAAAGGAAAAGAGGAAGGTAGGGAGAGAAAAGAAAGAGAGAATGAGGGAGGAAGGAGGGAAGGAAAGAAGGAGGGAGGGAGGGAGGGAGGAAGGAATAGAAGAAAGAGAGAGGACAGAAAGAAAGAGAGAAGGAAGGAGGAAGAACAGACGGAAGGGAGGAAAGAAGGAACAGTCAAAACAGACGGGGTCAACTTGACCTTGCTAAAAACCAGTCGACACAACAAGATATGCTTTAGATGTAACACTATGTTACTGAACATAAAGGTAAGCATACTAGGTCCCCTTTAATGTGTGGTCGCCAATGTTGGGAACCACTGCCCAACTGAGCAGTGGTTCATTGATCACTTTAGTACTTCATCCTCTAAGTGTGATAAATTAATCGAATTATAATGCCAATAAGTCCTCTAAATTAAACAAGAAAAATATGTGTTGTTTCATAAACTCCATACACAAATGTTTTCTGATGTTACACTTCCATATTATAATTCATTAAAGGAGTTTCAGAGCATGTATAGTAGCACGCACATGCTAAATGGTGATATCTATGAGTAGCCTAACTGATCCTGAAAATAATATATGACAGCTTACTCTCAGTGTAGAGAGCAAAGTGAAGTATATCTGCCCTCCTCTCCCACCAAGAGAAATATAAGAGTCAATTATTAGCTGTAGAAGAAGAACCATGACAGATCGTTGCAGTTCTCACACATTTTCTCTGCCGGTATCTCGATTTGAATTATTATGTCTGGTCCCTTGGCTGCAATGTGGTGGTCTTCATGCATGCAGTTCCTCATTACGGCAGCGCTGTTTCATGTGTATAACATGACTAATGAGGGATAGAAAGTTCCTCTCTCTGATTCCCAAGAAGAAAAAAAAACGCTTTCTACACTCCTGCAAAGCAACAAGAGATGAAGAGAAGAGAAGCAGAGACTCATACACAGCTCAAAATAAGTCAAGTATATTTGTCAGTACAAGAATAGCGCTTATTTCCCCTTTTTTTTAACATGGATATTTAGGGTGCAGTTTGGGTTGAAGTGTTGAAGCCTCAGTGGTCACATGCTTCATTCCACAGGTGGAGGACTTTCAGGAAAGTTGAAGAAAATGTAAAAGTAGAACAACACTGAAGACATCAAAACTATAAGATAACATCATGTAGTAAACAAAAAAGTGTTAAACAAACCTAGTAACTTTGGTCGCTATGGGCAACCAGCTTCATGAGGTCATCACCTTGAATGTTTCTCCAACAGTATTAAAGGAGTTCAGTTCACTTTTAACAAGGCACACTGGTTAAAAGAAAACAATCACATTTAATTCAAGTAAATCATCCAAATTAAATTCACCCAATTTACAGGAGAGGAAGGAAAATGATGATGCAACAGAATTAGCACAAAATGAGTGACATCATTCTGGTTGTTTTTGTTTTATCTGCTACGGGGAGCAGCAGGTGGGAATTCAGTGATTCTTCTCAAGGACTCTCGAGCAGTCTGGATGCTTGCCGACATAATAACTTGAACTGAAGATTCAAGGATTTTCTTCCGAGCCATAAGTTGTCCTCTTAGCTTGTTGGTGTCTCCATTTGTCATTAACTGGTGAAGCAGCTGGATTTGGAAGATCAAAACATCACAAGATCACACAAGAACTCATCATGTCAGGCTTTAAGTTTACGTGCTTGTGTCTGAACCACCGTCGGTTCGGATCAATCGGCGTCCTGCGAGGATTCTCATCTGATCTCTCGAATCCAGCTGCCTCACAAGGTAAGACAGTTATAGCCAGATGGTTCATCCAATCACCTGCCAAGTTTTTTTTTAAGTACCTGCCATTTTTCCATTTTTCAAGGATGAAGCTTCTGTGGAACAAAACTAAACATCTGGCACATCAGGCTTCATTTTTCATCTATTCAGCAGTTTTGTTTTCTGGTGTGAAGCAGCACAGCCTCATTTGGCAGCTTATAGTGTAATCGTAGACTTTTAGTGTCTTTGGTATTCAGGTTATGTCTTTCCTGTTTACTACTTCCTCCATTACAACTTAACGAACACACTTCAACCTGAACTTGTCATTTTTAAGGACAATAGGTGAGGTTTGCACACATCCTGTCGAACAGATGCTAATGCTGCTGATTTTTGGGGAGGTTTTTTTGTACACCAAGAAATGTTGCATCTAATCTCTGCTTAACCCTCGTGTCGTCCTCCTGGGTCAAATTGACCCCGTCTCTTTTGACTGTTCCTTCTTTCTTTCCTTCCTCCCTCTTTCTTTAATTTTTCCTTTGTTCTTCCCCTCCTTCCCTCTTTCTCTGCTCCCTACTCCTTCCATACTTCCTTTCTTCCATCTATCCTTCTTTTCTTTCCTTCCTTCTGTCCTTCTTTTCCTTTTTTCCTTCTCTCCTTACTTCCTTCCCCTTTTCCTCCTTCCCACCTTCCTTCTTTCCTTCCTTCTGTCCTTCTTTTCCTTCCGTCCTTCTCTACTTCCTTCCGTCCTTCTCTCCTTCCTTCCTTCCCCTTTTCCTCCCTCCCCCCTTCCTTCCTTCCTTCCTCCCTTCCTCCCGTCCTCCTCTCCTTACTGCCTTCCTCTTTTCCTCCCCCCTTCCTTACTCCTTTACTTCCTCATTCCTTCCTTCCTTCCTTCCTTCCTTCCTTCCTCAGTCCTTCCTTGATTTGAGGACAACAGGAGGGTTAAATGAAAAAAACTGGACATTTTTTAAAGGAATTCAAATCTGACATTTTTTTTAATTATTCAATCAAAAATCAGGGCTTTCATTGACGAACACCAGAAAGAACTGAAAAGAGTGAAACTTCAAAATAAAGTACTTTGAAATTCAATTTAAATTAAAAAAATGACTACTACTAAAAGTACAGTAAAGATTCATTCATGTAGCACCTTTCAAAAGAAAACTTACAAAGAGCTTCAAAAGTTTAACAATTTAACATTTAACAAAAGAGAAAAAGTGACTGAATTTAGTCCAGTCCAGTTTTTTTTTTGTGTGAAATTAATTGGATGATTTAGTAAGGTCAAAAGATGAAAGCCAGTTATAGGTGCTCGTCCAGCTTGATTATTATTATACTGGAACTGTGACCTTAACATAATGATAAAAACCACATCTGAACATAGTGAATGAAAAATCTAATAAACCAATGGTTGTCTGCCCCCTTTTTGGTACAGTTAACAGTGTTTCCCACAGGACAGGCATCTATTTGTGGTGGTGTGGTCCTCAGCTCATTTTTGATTCTCCCCAAATGAGAAAATGATCGCTCCCCCCCCCCCCCCCACAGTTTGTCACCGGCAACGTAAGGAACATCCTCAAAGCCACATAAACATTAGGGAAGACTAACTGCAGGCCAAACTTCAACATGGTTTTCAGCATATTTGAGGGTGACTTGTCTGTTTCAGCCAACATGAAGGATCGGAACTGCAGACACCTAAAACACGCTGTTCCGCCTACGGGACGGACCGGAAGTTGGGAGGTAGCGACAAGTTATTCTGAATGTTTTAAACACCAACCCTTAAACATATATATTCATGCCGTACATTGTTAGAAAGCTTAGATTCCCCTGATTCATTCAAGACCACTCATGAATTATATGGTTGCTCACAGCTATAATAGTATTAGCGGTTAGCTCGGCTAGCCACTAAAGTAAGCTAACAGCTATAATGCTACATACCTTCAAAGTCTTCTCTTTATCCACGACGATCATCTTATGACTCAGGACTTTCTGTACAGCTCGCCAAGTATCCATTCTGGTGAAATATGAAATCCGTTTCAATAAAACCGAAATATTTTCCTCAATATGTCCATGTATTTAGTCCAACACGTAATGAAACAGACACGGAACAAACCATATACGGTCCCTTTCACGTCACTTCCTGGCCTACACGTGCATCTGTGGGACACGTGACTGTTTTGTTTACGTCCGTGAACTCCTCCTGTTTCATACACACCACACACCAGCAGATAGCCTCTAGCAAAGACATATGTTTATCTTCTTCTTCTTCTTCTGGCCGACCAGGTGAATTAAGTGCGTCTTCTTTGGTTTTATTGCCGCCACCTACTGCCCCGGAATTGTTACGACAAGCTACATTCACAGACAGAGTCCCATTATTATGCTTTTATGAGCGAGGTCGAGCGAGCCAAAAGACGAAAAATCTATTCGTGGCGGACGTAATTCTTTCGTGGCGGGCCGCCACGAAAGACTGAATGTGTGGGAAACACTGGTTAAATTTGATAATGTTCTCAAGGGATTTGGAGGTTTGGTGGTATTTAGTCCATAAAATGTCAGGAAATGGTTCAAATTCCTTGTTTTAGCCACACAAAAAAGTCCAAAACCAAAAGATGATCAATTAACAATGATATAAAACAGAGAAAAGCAGCACATACTTTGCCTTTTTTTAACAGATGATTAGTATCCATGTATTAATTTTCAAAAATAATCGTCTATTAGTTTTATGTCGATGAACTATTTTGAAAATCAATTAATCGTTTGTCACTTTTCAAGCAAAAATACAAATAATTTACATTATCAGCTTCTTTGAGGATTTCCTGCTTTTCTCTCTTGTCAATTGAATATCTTTTGGTTTTTAAATATAGTTCAGATGTCACTTTGAGCTCTGGAAAATTATGATTTTCTGACATCACATAGACGAAACTGCTTATTGAGAACTTAATGCACAGATTAATTGATAAAAAATAATAATCTGTAGTCGAAGCTATGAGAATATTTGCTCTGTTCTGACTTTAAGGTGTTAAAACAGTTGTAATGTGAGTCTAAATGCAAGTGTAGCATCTGCATATGTTTAAGCCTGCAGAGACCATCAGTAACATCAGCAGTATCTTCTTGATTTATGGACATTATTGACCGCATTTTGTTTACCTGTAGTGCATCCATCTGGACCAGCGTGTGCCGTGAACCCTTATCCAGACGGTTACAGCCTACCAGTCTGGACAGTCTTTCATTGCTGAGGCAGGAAAACTCTCAGCGGGGACTGATTGACACAAATACCCACTGAGCCTCTGCAGAGAGAGGACCAGCGTTACAGTCAGCCGCCAGGAAATTGCAGTCAATCAGAGCGTGGCTTCGATGTCCGTCCTAATGAGTGTAGGGCTGTCACGTCGGTGGCTTCTCCTGGCGGACTTCCACTGCTGTCAGCACCCAGTAAAGCAGACAGGAAGTTAGTCTCAGAGGTGATGGTTGACGAGTATTTGAAATGAGTACGAAATGAGTTCCTCAGACAGGGTTTTATTGTCTGATGTCTCATTGATTTAAAGCTTGATTGTCTTGATTAAAGGACAGGTTCACAGGTTTTCAAGTCAGTCCTGCTATAATCATTCCTCCTGTTCTTACTGAACATTAGAAGATCCCTTTATAATGCACTTACAATGTAAATGATGAGAGATACAATCCACAGTCCTCCTTCTGTGCAAAAATGTATTTAACCCTCCTGTTGTCCTAGAGTCAAGGAAGGAAGGGAGGAAGAAGGAAGGATATGGAGTTTATTCCCTATCTTAATTCAAGAGCATATTAAATGGATTTGAGAGCAGTATTTATTGATTTCATGCTCAGATTTTGTGATATTTTCTCTCAAAACTCTGCTCTCGCACTCAAATGTGCTCTGCGCATGCTCGCACTGTGTCCTCGCACTCGGTTACAACGCTGCTCGCACAGATTTCCTGCGCTCACACTCGAGTTCTTCCTCTCGCACTCAAGTAGTTTGTGCTCGCGGATCTCTGCTCTGCTCTCGGATTTTTTGTGGCTCAAAGCTGTCAACCAATAGAAGGCCGGCTAGTATTGACCAATCAGACTGTCCCTGTTTGTTTATGGGTGCGTTCGCTGTTTTTCGAGGAGCGTCGCATACGGGCGGGCACTCTTTCAACCGGGTTTATACACTCATGACCTCCGCTGCTGTAATAAATGTGGTTTCTTTCATTTTTTTGACCACTGTTGGTCAGTGTTTTGGTTTATGGTTTTGGTTCACTGTCAGTGCTCAGCTGTTTTAAGAGAGAAAGCTCTAAAAATCCACTCTACAAAACCCCAAAATATTGAGCTGTTAATTATGTTTGAGGATTTAACAGCTAAAGAGCTGAATATTTCCCTCAGAAGTTGTTAGAGAACAAAAACAAAGAGAAAAGAGAGTGAATATTGGAGGTACAGTCACCGGTGTCATGACTCCAAATGAATGATAATGTTGATCATTTACTGCTGATGTGAAAATAAACAAGTGTTTTATATGACACAGATGATTATTTGCGTTTGAACAGGTTAGAAGCATAGACATATATATGTCTATGGTTAGAAGGGTCCAAGAACAGTGAACAAACAGGGACAGTCTGATTGGTCAATACTAGCCGGCCTTCTATTGGTTGACAGCTTTGAGCCACAAAAAATCCGAGAGCAGAGCAGAGATCCACGAGCATAGGCTACTTGAGTGCGAGAGGAAGAACTCGAGTGTGAGCGCAGGAAATCTGTGCGAGCAGCGTTGTAACCGAGTGCGAGGGAGCACATTTGAGTGCGAGAGCAGAGTTTTGAGAGAAAATATCACAAAATCTGAGCATGAAATCAATAAATACTGCTCTCAAATCCATTTAATATGCTCTTGAATTAAGATAGGGAATAAACTCCATAGAAGGAAAGGAGGAGGGAATGAAGGGAGGAAGAAGGAAGGAAAGGAGGGAGGAAGGAAGGAAAGAAAGGGGGAAGGAAGGAAAGGAGGAAGGAAAGGAGGAAGAAGGAAGGAAATAAGGAAGGAGGGAGGGAGGGAAAGAAGGAAGGAAAGGAGGGAGGAAGGAAGGAGGGAAGGAAAGAAGGAGTGAGGGGGAAGGAAGGACAGAAGGAAGGAAGAAAGGGTCAATTTGACCTGAGAGGACGATACAAGGGTTAAAAGTTTATCTGAAGCTAATTTGAAGCTTCAGTCGTCCAAATGAGTCAAATCAAGTCTTCTATATTTCAACATTACAGTCTTTTTAGTGCTAAAGTCCTTCTTTTTGTTACTATACTTCCACCACAGCTCAACAGGGGAAACACAAAGAGGGAATTTAATGCTAAAAAAACACTTGAATCCAAATCTAAGAATGAGTGAAAAAAGCCATCCCATTAATTTTAATACGACAAAAAAGTCGATACCTGGCATGCAACAAGGAATCACATAAGTGGATGATTAGACCAAAAGAAAAAGAAAAACATTGTGTAGCATTGTAGCATTGCACTGTGAGAACTGTGAAGATGGAAGAGAGACTTAATGTGGCTGTGATGACCTTTACAGAGTTGTACAATCCTGCTCCGAGGGAGTACAAGAACATGAATCATTGTGCACTTACTTGGTATTGTATAAGCCAGAAAGTCCAAATTATTGGTTAGTATTTCCACTTGTGCTACGGTTCGGTTCGTCGTCATACAAATGGGCCATTTTCACATCACCTAAAGATCTTTTTAAGTGTTTGCATTGTGATACTTACATTGCAGATATTTCTTACAGCACATTCTTACAGTAGATGCTCAGAAATGTTGAATTGAAGGTTGAATCTGGAAATAACTCACAATAACACAATAAATAGTAAAATAGGCACCGATCAAACTTTTTCTTTCTCAGTACCTGAACTTGAGGAATCTGCTGAAGGTGAAGGATTGTTGTGGCTTTAAAAACAGATTTGGAGGCTTGCTGTGACTGAATGAACGACTTAAACTGATATATATGGCTTTCACAAAGAAACTCTATTTACTCTGGTTGTTATAGAGGAGGAGTGGGGTTGGTGGTTTGATCCCCTGCTCGTCCTGTCTACAAAAATGGAGCTAAACAAAGCTAAAGAATTATTTAAAAAGAGTAAATATTGGACTTATATTCACCAGGTCGACTGCTTAGATCTGTGGAGGCGGCAAAAGGAAAATAAGAGCGTACAGTACGGGTCAGCACAATTGAGCAGTCAGTCTGCGTACTCACAAAGATGGTGTGAAGCTGAAAGCACTGTTAAATACTTTAGATGGCCTTTGTTTAATTCAGTCAAAGAGTAAAACATTTACAGCCACTTTCAGCCTCTTTGACTCCATTGAAGAAGCCTCTCGGTATTCCGCCGGCGTCCGCAGTCAGTCGGCAGGGCAACGTCGGCTCTTCTGATGAGCGTCTGAACTGTGAAATCTGGGTTTAAATCTCCGACCGCCTCCACAGGTCATCCCCCCCGGACCGCAAGCTGTGAGAGAGAGAATAAAAAACACACTTTTGAAGTTCACATTGGACATTTTCTTAACCTAATCTTTACCTCTGACCCTGAGAGTGTTTGTGGGCGTTTTGAGCAGCGGGGGGGGGGGGGCACAGTCGATCGGGTTTTTAACCTCAAAATCACTCAGCAGAGGAAGAAATCTCACACATGTACTGTATTTATGCTCATATTCTCAGTTGAGTAGTCCATTTAAGTGATTTATGAAGTTGGATTTGGTTATTATGTCTCATCTGGGGGGCAATGTAGGACTAAAGCCCCCCCCCCCCCCTCCCTCCCCCCTCCCACTGGATCAAACAGGATTAACAGTACTTCTCTAGAGGAGACATTGTGTTTAAGTTTTTACCCTTCCACTACAAGACTAGATCGAGGATGGAAGGTTTATATTTGTTCTAGATTAGTTTTTAGTTACAGTTTAACCTTCCTGTTGTCCTCGAAGGAAGGAAGGAAGGAAGGAAGGAAGGAGGAAAGGAAGGGAGGAAGGAAGGAAAGAAGGACAGAGGAAAAGAAGGAAGGACAGAAGGAAGGAAGGAAGGAAGGAACAGTCAAAACAGACGGGGTCAATTTGACCCGGGAGAACGACACGAAGGTTAAGGGTCTTCTTTTGGTTATATTTGTTTTTTTTTTATTTGCATCCACAGACCCTTTTTCATTTGGTACTTGTCCTTTTTGGTTACATTTTAATACACCTGACAAACTATTTGCTAATAACTAACTTTATTAGCATTGTTGTTTTTTTCTGATCGTCAGTCCAAAATGGAAATATATTGAATTTACAACAATATGAAAGCTCTATAGAGACAAGACAGTGACTTCTCTTCTGAGTATGCAGATAATATGGAAATCAAGCTCTGTGTAAATTTTATTAAATAAACTTAATTCATTATAAGTGTTTAAAAAATTCAAATATATCCAAATTAATTTGTATGTTGCAGTCATTCTTTATTGGCTGCTTTAATTTTTTTATTTTAATGCCTGTTTTTTTTATTTTTCAGTAAACTTTTTTCAGTGCCAATTTTTTTATTTTCATTGCCAAAATCTAAACTCTGTCCTGGCTTCATTAAAATCCTCACACGCAGCAAGCAGAGAATATTTGACTTTTTTTTGCTTAGTAAATGCTTGATAATCAAGATTTCTGCTGGTCATCTAAAAGATTAATGTACTAATTAACTCGCAGCACTAAATGAAACTGTGTGTGTGTGTGTGTGTGTGTGTGTGTGTGTGTGTGTGTGTGTGTCTAACCGCCTGTGACATATGTGTGACTGTGCAGCCGTCTGTGTCTAATTGACTGAGTTTATGTTGCACTGCATGTTAATTTTTTTTTTGCATGAATATGTATGAAACTGACATTCATTACAGTCACTGTATAGTTTATGTTCACAACACAGCTCATAACTTTGACTTCCTATCAAAGAACCAGTTATTTTCTCTACACACATCTTTTGTACTAACGATTCAACCAGGAGAGTTTCATGCCCATGTAAGATTAAAAGTGCTCCAACTGTGCTGTGGAGGTGAAAGTATTTGCATATTTTAATAAGTAAAAGTGTAGAAATCTGTTCTAAGTACATGTCCTGCATTTGAAATGTTACTTTAAAGTATCAGTATGGTGGTATTAGCATAAAATTTTACTTCAAGCACTCAAATTAAAGCTATCATCATAGAGAATGGCCCATTTCAAAATAATATATATTATTATCATGGATTATAATTATGTATGTACTACTGTGTGAGCATCACTAATGTCACAGCTGGTAAAAACGGAGCTAATTTCAACTACTTCATATACTACTTTTCAGTTTAATTTACATTTTTAGTTGATCATATTTTATATTATATATGTATTTTATATAATGAGAATCTATAAGTAACTACAGCTGCCAGATAATTGTAGTAGAGTCAAAAGTGAAACATTTGCCTCCAAATTATACTGTAGTGGAGTAGAGGGTTTAAGTAGCTTTAAATAATGGAGTTTAGCACAGTATATAAGTAAATGTACTTATTTATATTCCACCACTGTCTTCTGCCAGGTTTCCATCCAAAGGTAGCATACATTTTGAATTAATGTGAATTCCTATCCACAACTGTTACGTGAATATTTGGAGCTCAAACGATGGAAAACATGATGGAAAGACGACATTTCATTAACTTGAGGAACATTACAGTCTCCTCATCGCTCCTCACAGATCTGATGTTTTCATCTTTTCACTGACATTTAAATCACATGCTTAATGCACATCATCATTTATGTCACACACACATTGTCACATGTCACATTTATCGATACACCGATTTTTCCGCTTCAGCCATGCGCGAAAATATTCCATATTAAAATATTAAAATATAACACATACATTCTCAAAGTATTGGCTGTTTACAGCTTGTGACACTAAAGTGACTTTCTGTTTAGAGCGCTGGTTTCTTCTTTTTTGACAGCTCTATGGTTTCATACCAATCGATTTTCACATTACTGAAGTGTTTACAAGCTAGGACTTTTCCTAAATTTGAATGATGCAACTGGATTTGACAAATTACTAGTTTCCAAGAAGTTAGTAGTATTTAAGAACTTAAAGGATAATTACCGTTTTTTACAACCTGGACTTTATTTCAACATCCGGGGTCTGTAGGTTGTCCTAGTAACCTCTGATCTGGATGAAGTCATTTCCGAACGTCTCTACCACAGCCCGGTTTATCATTGAGCGGAAATCCTCCAGTGTTGTGATACAGACGTTTATTGACACATCCAGACGCGTATCTCCTGGCCTCACATGCCACCACAGGCTCGGAGGGGAATAGCACTAACATATCATAACTAAATATTGGTGAAAGAACTAGTTTCGGGGCAGATAATGTGTTATATAGAGGCTGCGCTTCGGTGCCCCGTGTACTCGCATTATACGTATATACGTGGCGCTCCACTGGAGCTAATTTCATCCGAATGACTCCAAATGACACCAAAGTTGTCTGGGTGAGTAAATGATCGTATTTTATGCTAGAAATAAGGTCCAGGTTGTAAAAAAACGGCAATTATCCTTTAAGAACAACTTAACAGTCAAACTTCAAAATTGATTTACAATCAGCTGGAAAGATGATAAAATCTTCTGTAAGGGACGGATCTCAATTTTGGCATCACATTCGGTTCCTTCAGACTTTTTGACAATGATCATCATTTATTTCTTGTCACACTGTGTGAGACAGCTCTAATAAAATGTTGTGTCAGACTGCACAATATCAATTTTGGAGGCTTTCAAATTGGGCAATGAATGTGTGATGAATCATAGCACCACAATGAAAATAGAAATAAGTACTTCAGAGCAGACACAACACTTACTATAAACACAGACGATCCAGCACTAGAAATTCTGGAAAGTTTGCATGGAAATTTGGCTAGAGACGTCATGCTGACTTTCTTCCAGCCTGAACACATATTCAGACGACATTTACCACAAACAAGCTGGTTTCATGCATAGCTCGGCCTTTACAAACTATAAATATAGAAGAGAGAAAGTGACAGACTGGAAATGATGAGGGAGAGAGATGACATGCAGGAATCAAACTAGGGATGTTTATGTTGTAGAACTATGCAAAAAATTTTAGGCAGTAAAAGTTAAGTGAGGATGTTTTCAATAGTTTGTATTTATGAGTTGATACAAACTTCAGTAAAAAGGAGAAAACTACAAATGAAATCATTATATTGGTTATGTGCAGCAGTTCTCCTCGGCTCACCTGCACACACTGTTTCAGGTACTCGCTCCAGGTCGGTTATTGCTCCTGCATGTTGGAGAAGTTCCCACAGTTTTTCTTCTTCTGTGTATTTAGGCGTCTCATTTGCTTCTGTCTCTTCATGTAATCCCAGACAGACACTGACTGAAGAGGATTATAATTATTGTTAATTGCGTCAAGTGCCCACAAGCATCAGCTCTCTGTAGTAGCTGTCCACTCCAATATGAGACAGGCTCATTATAACAGGCTGTTACTGAATAAATACTGGACCAGTTTCCTTCTCACATGGCAGAGATGTTCAGAGCGCTCTGACATTGCAAAGAGATGTTTTTTTTTGTTTCTAGCTTGTCAATGGGTGCCCCCACCCTGCAGAGATGTCACTAGGCAACCACATAAACACAGACTCACTCAGGAGATGATGTGTGATGGTTACAACTCCGCAGCATCAAATAAAGTGTCCCCGTCCACAGAGGTTAAAGATGATGTGTGTTTTTCTACTTTTTTATCTGATCTGGGAGCTGCTGGTTGAATATTAGTGTAATATGGTAAGATATAGTCACGTCCTGTTCACACTGGATTGAAATCACTTGCTGAACACTTTTCTACAACTTTCGTCAAAAGTGACCCGGTTTGGTATGACTGTTTATAAAGCATAAATTATCACCCAATTCCGTGGTGGACCTTTTTATCCAACTTCATCTCAACTTATTACCTCAGGTTTTACACATTTCTTTTGGAAATCATGGTCAATAGGCCTCCTTTAAATGAACGTATACCTTATTTTGGGGCTTTTTTTGCCTTTATTGTGTTAGTAGGTGGCATAGAGGCCGACAGGAAACAGTGAGAGTGAGAGAGGAATGACTTGCAGCATAAGTCCCCTGCTGGAATCGAACCAGGGCGCCAGAATACCTCATGTTTGAGTTAACGCCTGTTGTCCTTCAGGGTCAAAATTGACCTGAGGACAACTTTGCAGCACTTTCACCTGAGATAAAGTTTCTTACTGAACAAATATAAAATGTAACTCCAGATACAGCAGCAATGTGATTAACTTTCAGAGTGCTGTTTTCACCAACGACCACCAACAATGAATCAATAGACGAGCTATTGTGCCCAAAATGCCATTTAATTTGCACTCAGAATGCAATTTAAGCTTTCATCCATAGTCTCCACTGCAGCCTCAATAATTTTCTACTCAGAAAAAGAAATGGGAAAAAAAATCCTAGCAGGGAGTAAAAAACAAAAAAAAAAACAAACAATACAATTATTGAGATGCTGATTCACTTGAGTTTAATATAATCAGGTCACATTTGAGGGAATGTTTAGTTCAC
Source organism: Scomber japonicus (assembly GCF_027409825.1). NCBI lineage: Eukaryota > Metazoa > Chordata > Actinopteri > Scombriformes > Scombridae > Scomber > Scomber japonicus. Next base: position 8,844,403 of record NC_070594.1, on the reverse strand, counting down.
AAATTACAGACATGACAGAGTCAAATGAATAATATATAGGAGCACAGACGACCTCCACGGTTATAATAAATCACAGGAGAACTACAGGAATACTCGTCCAGTATAAATCAAACTCAGTAGAGCTGTGGTACTTATTCTCATGACTTCCCAAACTTCTTTGCTCATATTTGTTCTTATTTTTGACTCTATTTACCGTCTGTATTGCCTCCCCGATGGTAGCAGAGTCAACAGTCCCTGGTTGGAGTGTGAGGTGTCTTTGATGAAGCCAATCGCCCTCCGCAAACATTGTTTCTGATGGAAATCCTCAGTGAAGGGCAGCTAGGTGCCGGTGATGTGTATCGGACAGTTTTTACCCTCCACTGAAGGGCTTTTCTATCGGCAACAGAGCTGCTCCCACCGCACTGGGGTGCTTTGTGTTAGTGTGTCAGTACGATACAAGTTCACCAAAATCTGTGGAGACAGCTGAGCTTTCTTAAATGTTCCCAAAAGGTCCAGTCACTGCTATGCTTTCTTGATGAGTCTGGATGAGCTAATGGACCAACAGAGATCTGCCAAAATGTGGACTCCTAAAAAGTTGAAGCTGGAAACACATTTCACCTCTGACACATAGATATGAACAAGGGCAGGGTTAGGGTGTGCATGCCTGATTCCTTCTGTAGCTTACTATCAGTCCTTTTATAATGTTTATTGATTATTATATATGGATTTAACAAAAAAAGAGCAAAAATTTAAGTGATAATATGTTGAAGTGAAACACTTATTTCTAACTTGGTCTGAAGATGTTAAATGCAAAAATACGAGCAGAAGATATTCAACATAAAAATGCAAAGTAATGCAATCATGAAATCCAAAAACACATCACCTCAGTTTAAGAAATGAAAACTAACGACCACATCATAAAAACAAAGACAGATGAAATAATGATGTAATTGCAGATTTTTATTTCATTTTCCAAGTGGAAGCTACAACACAAAGCAACCAGACAGCACACTTTGTTACAAAGAGCATAAATAATATAGTCAGTGAAGTATTGAAGTACATTAATATTTGCCTAGAACCACAAAAACAACCCCTACTCCCATCCCATAGGTCCTCACCAATGTACAGTAAACCTTCACCTCTCCAAAAACAAATACTACATATAAAAAAAGAAAAATAAGTTATTGAAAAACTCCTAACATGACTTCTATGAGCCCCTCTTATGTTTAAAAACTGGACGTGTAGCTGTAGACTGCTCCACAACATGGCATCAGTGTTAAAAAAGAAGTTTTAGTTTCATGGTTCACTCCAGGCTCTTTAGATGAGTGCACACTGGCCCTGATAGATATTGCATTGCTATCTGAAAACATAAGCCTGAAATGAAGTTGCCTTCTAACAGCAGCAGCAGCAGATAGATAGAAATCTGTGAAGGCAGTTTTGCTTTCCTAAGTGTTCCCTGGAGGTTTGATTCCTTCTGGATGAGTTGATGGACCAACAGAGCTCTGCCAAGATCTGGACTCCCAGCAAGTTGAAGTTTTATTAACAGATTAAGAGACACAAAAAGCAAAAAATCCAAGGGATAATAAAGTGAAAACACTACAGTACTTCCAACATGGTCTGAACCACAGACTGTATAAAAGACACAAATCTAGGCAGCGCCATCTTGAAAATTTCTTGGGCAATCAACCTGTCAATCACGACGTAGCCACGCCCTAATGCATACCCTGCTTTATCGTCAAATATAAAATCAGGGAGGCCAAAATTTCACAAATGAACATCATACTGCATTGAAGAAGGCTTTAAACTAGCGATTGAGACCATAAACACATTTTGAAAACGTTTACTGAGGTTAGAAATCAAGTGAGAAATTGGTGAATTCACCATTGACTTGTATAGAGACGGTCGCCCCCTGGTGGCCTTTTGATAGAATGCAGCTCTAAGTTACTTCCGCGTTGGCCTCATTTCAGAGGATCGGAACTCCCCGCCTGGTCTGGACACAAAAATGCAAAGAAACATGAAGAAGTACAAGATATTCAACATTATAAAAAACAAGTAATACAATTATGAAATCCAAAAACACATCACTTCAATTTAAGAAATAAAAATAAACACCAACATAAAAAAGACCCCAAAAAACGAAACCAAGGACAACTAAAGCAATGATGTCATTGTAAATTTAATTATAAATCTTTGACCCTGTTGGCTACATTAATCACTAGATGCTCTTTACATGAGCTTACATTGACCCTGGTATTTTAGTTATGCTGAGTGTGGATCATTGCTATCTGAGCACATGAGGACTGAGGAGCATAACCTTTGATAATATTGAACATATGATGCCGCTTATTTTACTCTGAGCTTCACAGGCATGAGTTTGAGAGGCAGCATTTAATAAATACTGAATAATATTACTTTGCATCACCTGCTGTGTGCTCCTAAATGTAGCTGTCGAACCCCTGTACTGAGCAGAACATGCAAAATTGAACTGACACTAATTCAATGAGGACATGAGAAGTTTTTGCTCTCTGTGCCTGAACCTAAAGTTTTGCTTTCTAACAGCAGTGGCATGAATTGAAATGGTGGGAACTGATTTTTTTCTTCTTCTTCTTCTTTGACATCATCATTTGTATCGTTCAGTCGTCTCACTCTGAAACTTTTCCCTCTAGTGAGTCCTCGCAGTATCAGAGCCCGACTCCCCGCTGTAGTTTCCCTTTTTTATTGTTGCTTTGTCTCTTCGCCGATCCCCACCAACACAAATCCCTCCACGTTCCTTGTACTCTGTAATTAAAGTGATTCTGATTCAGAAGCTGCTCTCCTCCTCCTTCTTACCCCTCTCATCCATCTCCTGTAATTATTTTTGATGCCTATTTTAAGTGCAGGGTTATTAATCATGTCAGGGTTGAAGTACCCCTGGGTCTCCCGCATGCTGTGAGACATTTCCTTTCATAAGCAGAAGGCTGCTGTTCATATCGTGTCATCTCAAAACCACTTCGCACAAAGTTAACCATCTGGCTTTTGTTGTGTCGACTGGAAGGAAGATCAAAATCTATTGTGACGCTTTTGCTTGAAAATTTATGCCGCAAATCTTTTTTTTATTATTTAAAATTTGCAAATCAAAAAGGATCAGGTGTTCAGGGAATGTTTTACTTTTTCATCTGTGGCATCATTCTGTCATCTCTACAATCCTTCTTCTGTTGCTCCTGTTCTTGGAGAGAAATTATATCTTATCCTCCTCTTCTTCTTCTTCTTCTTCTTCCGCCTACTCTAAATTTCTGCTGTCATTTGCAGCCCACCCTCATAGTTAGAAAAGCAAAAAATCACTTGTTCAAACTTGCAGATTATATGGGACAAAAATTGGGAGGGGAAATGAGTGAGTAATGTTCTCTCCTCCTCCTCCTCCTCCTCCACCTCATTAAATTGCTCATCCAGGACGTTTTCTTGATGTCTGCTTTGACTCCTTATCTCTTCCAAAAACAGCTTCTCATTTTAGCCACACTAAATTCTTATTGAAACTTGGAGAATATGACTCTGAAGGCCACAGTGTGCTTGCAGTGAACTTTATAGTTTAGTTTTGAAAGGATGATTTCTCTGCAACTGAGGAGGTGAAGGATTGAAGACAGTCAGACCTTAAGTCAGTTCTCAATTTCATGTATTAAGGACAAAACACTGACCAGATTGTCAGGCTTTCTCTCTGAACAGAGCAGAGCAGAGTCATCTTTATACAGTACTGAGTGTGTACATATGTAATCGGTGATGGTTGACGTGGTGGGTACGTTGTTTAGGGTTAGGGTTAGGGTTGACCTACATTTATTCTGATAACAGAAACAATCGACAAAACCCTCTGGTCAATTATCCCTAAACACACGAGCCCCTACACAAATCAAATTACACAAAATACATATTAACATACTATACAAAAAGTTTAAGTTAACAAACAAACAAACAGAGAGAAAAGACGTAGGTAGAAAAGGTAGGTAGAAAAGGTAGGCGTCTACCTTTCCCATGGAGTACAGTGACAAAAGGGGGGGACCCACAGAAATGAGTGTCGGGGTTCCACTTGACTAGAGGAGTTATGTAAATATTTTGTTAGGGTTATTAATTAACATTCAACTCACATATATATACTTTATATATAGGTGGAATGACAATAAACAAACTTGTACAAACTTGACATTGTGTCTTCTTCTCTGTAGGTGTCTATGTGTTTTTCTCAATGTAAACATATAGTAACTTTTCCCATCTCGTTTGACCTCTGCCAGACGTGAGGTTCCTCCAAAGTTAACAATCCTTGGCTGGCATCACAAGACCTTTGACCTCAACCTACAGTACATGCCGGTGACCCTCACAATAATAGTTAGGGGTCAATAGATGTGCTTTTTGCCTTCATACTATTGAAAGGATAGTGAGCAGTAGCTGGAACACCCTAAAAAGAGCAAACAGCCAAACATAAGGAAACATTCACTAACTAACTTTACCTAACTTTTAAAAGAAAATTGATTTATTGGCACGAATAACAAGACAGAAAAATAACACAATGCTGCACCCCTTTCACTACATCAAGCTCATAATACTTTGACTTGTAATGGGCTATTTTTACATTAATGTATTGGTTCTTTTACTAAAGTAAAGGATCTGTACTTCTTCCATCACAGCTTTTGAACTGTATTGATTTGTACACCTGTAGCAGAAAAGAGCATCAACTTGTGAAGAGAACCACCTGCACTCTTTATCATTTCTGACATCTTCTTGGTGTCTCCTGTCATCTCTCAGTTTGATTTTCCTTCGACGAGCCCTCTCAACGACATCATCAGGGTTTTAGATGTGGATGTAATGACAGAATTAACTGAAGCTGAGTTTTTGTGACTCGGCAGCTCTGCCCCTTCAGACAGATTGTGCCTCATCATCAGACCTCTTCCACTGCATGTTCATTGTGGGAGGCTCATCGCTGGCAGCCGACATGCACTGATGGCAGAGAGAGGATCATGACGCAGATCCTAATGCGTAGGCGATGGTGTGGCGTCGGGGTAGAGAGGTTGCTCTATCCTGAAGTTACCATGTATTGACCACAACTAGGTTTTCTCAGATTGTGGAGTTTGTGGATGTCATTAGATCTTAAAATAACAATGTTGCCTGTCACTCATAGCAAAGACTTTTTTTTCTACCAAATGCTGTTTCTGGTGTTTCACTCCTATTTCTAACAGAGCAGACTGAGATCATTAACATGACAGCAACATTTCAGAGAGAAACAGAAACAGTAGCTGCTCAACCAGACACAAAATCACTACCAGTGATACATGAAAATGAATAAAAACCTCTGAACTGGCTGCTAAATATGTTTATAGACTCACCAAGCCAGGACTCCAATATCTGAAACATAAGATTTTTAAGATCAAAATAATTTGATGATTGAAGTAGGTGATTAATTTTCTGTTGATCGACTATTCGTTGCAGCTCTGATCTCAGTGCTATCATCAGCCTCGTTTAAAGCAGCGGCAGGCAGCTGTTTCCATCAAACAAGATCTGATCAGGGTATCTGCTGGTCTTAAAAAGATTTCTCGAAAAATATTAATTCACAAAAGTCTCCAATATTCTCTTCCGCCTGTGTAGCGATTATCACTACTCCTGAAATGTCTCATTGTTTCTACAGTGGATTGTGCTGCAGGAAGCTGATTAAGCCTTTTTTGTGGAGTGTCAGTCAACTCCTCAAAACTTCAGAAAACCAACAGTAGAATAATGGGAAGGAAGAACTTTTTACATAATGTCGACATGCTCCAGTTTACTTATGGAAAGTCACATTAAAGTCAAGATATCACAGCCACTGTGGGAATCAGCTCCTGTTCCCACCCTGCTGAGGTGTCCTTCAGGAAGATGCTGATTTCCTCAGCAGCTCCTGGGAATGCTTCTGTTTGGACAACCACGACCTATGAACTTCCATCCCCAGCAGGAAGGTGAGTGTCGCCCTTGGAGAGATCAGAGGAGCTGTACAGACATAAATCGAGTGGACACTGGGTCGTTATCAGCAGGGTTCAGCGTAACAGGTCATGTCAGCTGCTTTCAGCCAACGCCTGATCGCCTCATTAATATCATGATCGATTGAAGGTCAAGGTGCTGAAGAGGAGTATTCATTGATTAATGAAGAGCAGAATGGACACACTGAGCCCAGACAGACAGGCTTTTCATTGAACTGTTCAAAGAGGAAGGATTTGAATCACAAAGTCAGCTCTAGTAGTCGTCACCATTTCTTTAGCAAGGCAGTGACCTTTGATTAGTTAATGAAAAACTAATCAGACAGTTTTGATAATTAACTTTGAAGTCAGCCAGGTTTTCTGCCTTTCCACAGCCAGCATGAAGTAATCACTCTTCATGATTAATGCCTGCAAGGCTGCTCGTCTGAACAGCATACCTGGTCGTGTGCTGAAAGATTGTGCAAGAAGCGCTCAAGAATTTCCTCACCTCCTCCTTGAGTCAGGTTGTTGTCCCCACATGCTTCAAAGCTAACTCCTCACGTTCAAGATCCTTCACAACCTGGCACCATCATATCTCTCTGAACTTATTCACATCTACACACCTTCTCGAACTCTCCGATCCTCCTCAGCCAAACAGCTCTTTGCCCCATCTGCCAACTTAACCACCATGGGGTCAAGAGCCTTCAGCCGATCTGCCCCCGGCCTATGGAGCCCTCTCCCACCAGACATTTGCACTTCGGACTCTGTCTCCACCTTTAAATCCCACCTGAAATTGCACCTATTCAGAGTGGCATACTCTGTCTCAAACTAACTATGCAATCTTTGTTCTTGTTTATTTATTGTACTAATGCACTTTGTAGTCACATTCATATTTATTCTTTAACTTTGCACTACATGTTACCTGATTTATATTGTTTGATGTACTGTTGTTGTGTTATATGTGCCTTGTAAGGTGTCCATGAGTGCTTTGAAAGGTGCCTTTAAATAAAATGCATTATTATTATTAAGACCACTACACCTGAGACGAAGTGGTCACCTCCATCCTGCTTCAATGACGACCGCCCTGACGCACTGACCTCCAACATTATGAAGGACTTGGAGAGGCTACTCATCCATCACATAAAAATCCATCCTTCCTTTCACCCTGGACCCCTTTAAGTTTGCATATTGTGCCAACCAGTCCACTGATGCCTCACCTACCTGTACATGAAAGGCTCTTATGTGAGAGAATTGTTACATAGATTTCAGTATCATCATCCCTTAGCAGCTGAGGGGGGAACTGGACCTGCTGGGCTTCAACACGTCACTCTAACTGGATACTAGACTTTCTTACTGAGACACTTCAATCAGTCAGGATCTGCAGTGACCCACCAAACACCAAGGATGTGTGCTCAGTCCCCTGATCTTACAAGTCCAATCACTTTGTCAAATTTGCCCATGACACAACCACAATGGGTCTCATTAGAAGCTATTACGAATCCAACTACAGAAATAAGATTAATGAAAAGGCCACATGGTACAAAGGTAATAATCTTTCCCTAAGTTTAAGGAAAGTAAAATAGATTGTAATTGACTTCAAGAAAGTCCAATCCCCACTGACCATTAGCGGTGTGTGGAACCAGTGAGCAGCACCACATTTCTGGGAGTGTATATGTAGTGGAATTACGACTCAGGACTTCTCAGCTGGATAAAAAGCAACATTTGACCTTTTGTGTTGTGCTTTAAAACTGGACAAACTTTCTCTCCTGAATAAAAAAACAAAAGACATTCCACAAAGAAGCCAGACAGACCCCTGGGCGTTATCGGATCTTCATCGGACATAGAAATTATTGCAGACTGAACTGGCCACATGGTGCAAAGATAATAATCTTTCCCTTAATTTAAGGAAAGCAAAGTAGTTTGTTATTGACTTCCAGAGAGCACACACCCAACACCCCCTGCTGGCCACCAATGGTACTGCTGTGGACCAGGTGAGAAGCATCAAATTCCTGGGTGTATATATCACAGAGGACCTCTCCTGGACAAATAACAAATAACAGCAGTGTCTCTACTTCCTCCAGGAGCTAAAGAGAGCAACTCCCGACACCCACCATGTGCTGCTTCTACCGAGAGCTTTCTGATCAACTGCATCACTGTGTGGTTTGGGAGCTGCACCGCCTCCAACCTCGCAGCGCATAGTGAATACAGCTTGGAAGATCACCGGTGCCTCACTTCTCATTCTTCTCCCTCCTGGATATTTACAAACACCCACTTAGCCCACAAAGCCGCCAGCGTTGCGAGCGACCCCACCCGTGCACCACGCAGCCTCCTCAGTCTCCCGCCATCTGGAAGGAGATACCGGAGCCTCCAAGCCTGCTCCACCAGACTGTGTAACAGCCTTTTTTTCCCAGCAGGCTGTCAGGATGCTGAACTCTCTCCCCTCTCTGCCTCCAAAAAGTCTGGACTGTAACTTACCCATCCTAACCTTTACACGTCCAACAGCACCAACCATACACACACACACACACACACCAACACCCAGCACTGCCAACATCTGAAAGGAACAGCATTTCCATCTTCTATATGTCTGCTACATTCGGCAGAATTGACAATAAAGTTGACTGTGCCAACTTTACTGCCATTTGAAAATATGTTACATTATAGATAAAGATCATTTTTATTATCAATTAATCTCAAGTTAATTTTTTTGTTGTAAAATAATGAAAAAATACCTTTTAATTTTCCCACAGGGCGTTTTCAAATTTCTTTTTTTTGTCTAAAAACTGGTCTGGATATTTCCACAAGGTAAAAAACTCTTTTAACTTCATAACTAACAAAATTGAAAAAACATGAAAAAATATCACCTGTTTAATATATGTATTGTGTTCTGGGACATGCTCAGTGACCTTACACAGAACAACTCTACTGTGACTGACAATTTGATCGCTGTTATTAGTCTTTGGAGCCATTTGGAAACAAAGTAATGTGACCAACCTCTTTTATAATGAAGGAACATGTCATCCAGTGCACCGGTGTGATTCATTGGCGTGTCTTAAATAGTTTTTGGGTTTTTTTAAAAAGCAAAGAGGAATAAGATATCAGGGTTTGGATGCATACATCAGTTCATTGTTGGTTTGGATTCAAATCATATAGAAAGTCCTCTGCCTCATTCTTTAGTTCGTCCTCTGTCTTTATGTCACCATTTTTCACTCCATACCAACAAAAATGCCAAACACGTTCACAAATATGCTCCGTCACCTTCGCTGTGAGGCTCATGTTACAGATTTCAGTTTCAGCAGAAAGCAGATGAAGAGTGAATCCATCAGGGAGCTTTGTCATTGGATGGAGTATTAATGCAGGACAAACAGGATGGATGCATGACGGAGGGGGCGGGAGGAGGGAGGGGGGTTATTATATATGCTGATACACTGTCACTCTCTAGATACACTAACCCACTCTCCATCAGCAGGGATAAGAAAAGCTGCCTCATTCTGCTGTTCATCCATTTCTTTTTATTCCCCCCTGAGCATCTGTCAGAATAACAAAACATTGCTCGTGACAACACTCCAGCTCTGCCATTTCATTTTTCACATATAACATAAAGTGAAATTTAACATACAGAGTAGAGAGAGAGAGAGGGTAGAGTAGAGTAGAGTAGAGAAAAATGTGGCTTGTGTTGTGTAGTGAGAGAGATGCTGACACAGAGCAGGATAAGCATGAATCCTCTACTTAGTCATGTTGTGCACTCTACTGCCCTCTACTGTCACAGAGACTCCTGTTTTAATAGAATCTGGAGGGAAATGAACAGAAACTAACAGCAAACTCCTGCTGAATCCTCCCCGAGGCTGATGAATCGTTTCTGCCGCCAGCTGCTGTGGCAGGTGTAGTGAGAGGAGAGCTGTTGGTTAAATAAGATAAATGTGCTGCTTGACCTGTTGAGACTGTTTCAATGTTTTTTTCAAGTGCTTTGGCTATACTTTCACAAAATGCTGTAATATTCATTTTGGCTTTAAATATCAAAGTTAAAGCAGAGTCCAAATGTAATTATTAAACTAGCTTTTTTGTCTGCTACAGCAACACAACTGACCTTTTTTCTCCTTTGAGGAAACCAAAAGGGAGGAATTTATGTTTTAAAGTATTTGGTTTCATGATGTCACCCAACAATTTTACAGTAAATCATTGCAATATCAGTACACTAGTATCAGTTAGCAGCTAGATTACTAATTATCTGTTCATCTGCTGCACGTTAAACAGCACATAAACACTGTCACAACATTTCAGACCCATTGAACACTGGTTTGGTCGTTACGTTTAAAATTATTTGATTGCAAAGACAGATGATTAAATGTGATTTCAGTTAGACCAGTTTAATATCAAACAATTAATAAAGTTTTATAAGCTGATCATTTGTTTTATATGTAAAATTGTAATATTAAAAGAAGAGCTGTTGGATAAATATAAAGGAGACATTTCGTGGAGTTGGTAAGTACTTTAATTTTCTACTTGAGTACATATTCTCAGTTACATTATTAAGATTTCAGAAATGTCTGGTGAAAAATGTATAACAGACATTTCCCTACCCTAATAAGCAATCTATGACCCTTTTAGGGGCCCTGACCCCCAGGTTGGGAACCACTGCTGTAAAAGGATCAGCAGTGGGTCATTTATTAGAATACATGTTGATGGGGTTCAATGTGCTTTAATGCCCCTAAAAGAGTAAATAAGTATTCATACTTGTAACTCATGAAGTAGAGGCTGGCGGCTCATGAAGAGTTTAACTTCATACATAATAAACACAAATGAAAAGTGTTATATGTGATTATATTTCTTAGAGTCAACCTCAATGATTTTTATTATGATCTTGCTTCTTGCTGTTTGTTGGTAAGATTAACTGGAACATGTAAATATACTGACATTATACTTATACTTATAAACATATACTCTACCTATGTTTCTTTGATGGTGTTGTCATTTTTTAATATTAGTTATTTTTCATGTTGTGATATTTACATATTTAGAATATATCTTTACTTGATTTGACCTTTGATATTCAATTATTTTACAGATTTAGTTTTATATTATGGATTAATTCTCCTATTTGAATCATAATGTGCATTAGTCTTAAATTAATTGGACTGTTAACATCTGTACTGTCGTATTATGAACTTGTCACTCATCTGTGAAGCTTTTTTCATGGCACTAACCCTCCTCATGTGTTGACTGATTTCTTGCAGTCTGCTGCCCTCTAGTGAGACGAGACTCTCTCCAAAACTGCCTCCCATGATTCATATTTTAATATGAAGGAGCAGTGGGATTGGGGAGGTGGTTACCACAAGCCAGCAGCTAAATGCAGCTAAATCCTCCCTGAGGCTGATGAATGTATCTGATCTACAGACGCTGTGGAAAGTAGGAGGAGTGCTGGAAGATTACAGAATAAGAGCTGCTGTATGTGAGTTTGTTTTTTCCTCACTTGGAGATCAATTCTTTTTCATACCTTTATAAATTAACATCACTTAAGTTTTAATGCAGTTTAACATATACTGTATGCGCGGTAAATATGTCATCAGTGTATTACTCAAAGACTTTTCACATTAGATTAAAAGTGACTAACAGAAAATTAAATGTTTGGCAGCAAAGCAATAAAAAACCAAATAGGTAAAATGCATAAATTATAAAACATCAAAACTAAAGAGCTGATTGGGCACAATTACAGCACATAGATTAGGTTAGTAGGACTGGGTGTTACAGTCCCTATACTTTACTTCAGCACTTTAGTTGAGTGAAGTTGTTCCTCTTCCTAATGTTGGACCACTTGAGGATTTTATCTTAATTGGGACAAAAACCAGATTTTAAAATATACTTTTTTCATATTTTTAAAAACAAAAAGCAAGTTCAGTTGTTCTAAGATAAAGAGAGTTTGACTATTTCAATTTAACGACATAAAAAAGAAAGTAGCCCAATTCCGTAAAGTCTTCAAAATACTTTTCTTTATAATCACTGAACACTAATCCATCTAAAAACTTTTCATTTATTACTCTAAAAGCTGCCTAGAATCACTTTCCTACATATTGAAAATGCAAAAATTACTTGGCCTAAGCTTTTAATTAGGCATTCATGAAGTTAATTATAAGGGCACCACCTCCACTGAATAATTCATTAATAATTAATTTATTAGGAGTACAAGTAAATGAATTAGAAAGTGATGAATTCTTATAATATAGTGACCTCCATCTCTGACATAAAGGAACAGACAACTAAATGACTCTCAGACAGAAACATGGTAGATACATTTCTTACTGCTTCCATGGTGATGAAAAGCTGATGATGAGGAACTCCCTGGAAAGCGCTGAGCAAGGCGTGAAGCAGACTGAGTTATCATCGGGTCGCCAGAGTAATAGACGGATGAGGATTATTTCAGCAGGTTCAGTGAAACAGCTTCGGTTCACTGCTTCCCAGGAGAGTGAATCCAGACTTAGCTGAGGTCATGTAGTGGACACACTCAGCGGGGAAGTGTCCCAGTCTCAGTCGCACACTGCAAGGAGCTCTAAACTAATCAGGAGATTCCTTAGAAAAGTTTCACTTTAAGATAAAAATAGATTATCCAGATGGCAGCAGGCATGGCTCAACTTACTCTTACTACTACTCTTACTCACTTAGTAGTAAGAGTAGTAGTAGTAGTAGTAGTAGTAGTAGTAGTAGTAGTAGTAGTAGTAGTAGTACAACTACTATTGCTGCTACTCTTACTACTACTACTGTTACTCTTACTCTTACTACTACTACTACTACTACTCTTACTACTAAGTGAGTAAGAGTAGTAGTAGTAGTAGTAGCAGTAGTAGGAGTAGTACTACTACTACCACTATTGCTGCTACTCTTACTACTCTTCCTACTACTACTACTACTACTCTTACTACTCTTCCTACTACTACTACTAGTACTACTACTACTACTACTCTTCCTACTCTTCCTACTACTACTACTAGTACTAGTACTACTACTACTCTTACTACTATTGCTGCTACTCTTACTACTCTTACTACTAGTACTACTACAACTACAACTACTACTACTACTATTGCTGCTACTATTACTCTTACTACTACTACTACTACTCTTACTACTTCTAATACTACTACTGCTACTACTACTATTGCTGCTACTCTTACTACTACTACTCTTACTCTTACTCTTACTCTTACTTACTACTACTCCTAATAAGAGTAGTAGTAGAGTAGTAGTAGTAGGGTGGCTGTGGCTCAGGAAGTAGAGCAGTCATGGTTCGATTCTCTAGTCCACATGTCCTTGAGCAAGACACATAACCCCTAATTGAATGAGAATGAATAGTTAGTCTCCTCCTGATGAGCAGGTTGGTACCCTGCGTGGTAACACTGTCGTCCGGTCATAATGACTAGAAAAGTGCTATGTAAGTACAGTCCATTTACTGCTACTACTACTCCTACTACCTACTACTACTACTACCTCTTCTTCTTCATTATTCATTTTTAATTTTAGTGACATTTCTGATCAATTCAGACACTTGTTGTGTATTAAGAAAAGAGAGGAGGAGAAGTATGAGAAGGAATGTGGCATGTCCTAAAATTTATGACAAGAAGGGAGTAAGTGAAAAGGGAGTAAGTGGTGAAGAGTTCATCCTGGATGTCTGGGAGAGAGAGAAAACTCCTGTTTTCTGTCGTTATCTGACAAGAAAACCCAACTCATTAATTCTCAACGTCAATTTTTCCTCCCAAATTCTGGTGGAGGAAACACAAGTTTGTAGTTCTGGTCTCCTTGACATGTTTAGGTCACAGGTAATTGTGTGTGTGTGTGTGTGTGTGTGTGTGTGTGTGTGTGCATACTCCTGCATCTACACATACAGACTATTATCCAAAAGGAATCATCATGTCTTTTCTTCTTATATTCCTGGTGTCATTTTTCCTATCTGGGATTTTAAAAAAGGACGATGTAGTCATGAGCAGATAGTCAAGTCAATGCATTTATTATTCGAGCATATTTCAAATCAAAACGTATGTAGCTCCTCCCAAAGGTAAATTGGGAAGCTGAGATTTTATATTTTGTTTTTGCATTCTCTTGTAATATACTGCTCCTCTGAGCCTAATGTCTGTTTCAGCTCAGCTGCTCCGAGCACAATACGCCAGTATGGATCAGCTCATTAAATTTTACTTTGACCCGACCATTAAATATGCTGATATCGTACTATTGCTCAATAGGCATTGTTATTTAATTTGTGTTTCTCCAAAAAATGCATGAAAGAAAACATTTTAGATACTTTCCTAATCTTGTTTTTTTAATGTTCTCCTGTTTTCCTCAGGCTTCCTCTGATTGTGTCTACAAACACACCGATTCATACTATCAGCCAGCTTTTACATCCACTTCATCAGTGTCTTAAAAAAGAGGCAACTAATCCATCTCCGGTGTTTGTTGCATCAGCTGGGATCTGTTGAACTCTGACAGCAGAGTGCCCACCCTGCACCCGAGGAGGGTCGAGATCAAAGCAGCCACGAGTGTCAGACTGTGCTACTGTACAACATCTGTATCCTGCCGGTAAGTAGGACACAGCTTCACTACCAGATAAGTCGAGTGTGACTCTGTGAACAAGAGGCTCTGAAGGTGTGCGGCGTCCATAGAGAGGTGTGGCGTCACCTGTTGGTTTCATTGGAGTCAGTTTGAAGCACACACTGTAAAGCAACTAGGATAAGAACACTATAAAGATGCAGCTATTTATTTGTTTAAATTGTTAATTTTCATGTTTTATTTTTATTTTTTGTGTCCTAGAAAAACAATTAGTGTGCTTATCCTCAAATTAACCCCTTTTTGGTTGACAGCCTTGCTTTTGGTTCCTCTCAAAAGCTTTTCAAAGCCAGTTTGAAAAGCCCAGTGTTGCAGCCTATGGTGGGAGCCTTTTTTTTTTTTTACGTTTGGAGCCAGGACCTTATACTCGGAAGTTGGAATTTCTGAGTTGCTTTCGGAAATTTCAACTGGAACTCCCCCTTAAGTTGAATTTTTGACTCCAAAGGGGCGGACAAACCCCACTAGCCCAAACCTCAAAATCCAAGATAGTAGCCTTGTGCATCAACAGCGTGAAAGTTGTAGTAACATCCTGTTTATTAGCAATTCAGTCGAAATCAGTCGAACACATAAGACTGTCCAACTTCTATCTGCAGACATGTTGCTGCAATGATTGTATTGCAAAATGTGTTGTGATCAACTGGCGTTGCTATCAATGGCTAACCTAGTTTTATGACCTCTAAACTGGAAAGATTCAAACTCACGTCACATCACTCCCAGCTTTGACTTCCAACTTCTGAAGTAAATTGAACGCAATATTACATGCTCGAAACCTGCCCCCCCCCCCCCCCCTCCTATATACTCGAACTGGAGGGAATGCTAGCTCACTGCACAATTGGGCTAAACAATGCACAAGAGCAGCAGATCAATCAACAAATACACTGTTGCAGCCTTAGTTTCCTACTTTGAGTTCATTAAACTGAGATGGACTGTCAGAAGTTGTATTGCTCTAATATATCTGTCACTCTTCTGTCAATACAGCTGTTATCTAGAACATCTCCATTTCTTTGATTTTAAGCAAAGAAATATAGTCCATCAAATATAGTCTACAAAGAAAGATTATAAAACTAATGTGGAGTTTAAATGTCTCTTTCTGTTCTGGTCTGCAGTAAGGAGGACTCAGGTGGAGGCAGCAGTTATTGTGCTTCCGCCTCAGTTTCACTTTCAATTTCTCATGCTAGAGTCTTACTGTAACTTTTCTGACCCACATTGAGGCTCTACAGTCAGTTTTGCTAGTCGCTGTGTCGTTCTGCACACACTGTAAAAGCTCTCTGCGGCAAATTTGTTATTTCAGGCTACATAAATAAACTTTAAACCTTATTGCACCACCAGACAGTACGGGCGTAATCACTGTGGCTCTGATCTGAACCATGTGTTTTCAGGGCGGGAAACACCAGACAGCCTGAAGTCAGTTTCCATGACTTGCAGTGGGTTTTGGTTTTGACTCTGTGTGTGTGTGTGTGTGTGTGTGTGTGTGTGTGTGTGTGTGTGTGTGTGTGTGTGTGCATGTGTGGGGGTTTATGCATGTGTGTGTGTGTGTGCATGTGTGGGGGTTTATGCGTGTGTGTGTATGTGTGTGTGTACTATATGCATGCATGTGTGGGGGTTTATGCATGTGTGTGTGATATCTGACATTCAGTGAAGTGTGTGGCAGTGTGTAATCTGACCGAGAAGTCCTGGGCGATGTGGGTCATTTAAATGTCAGACACAGGCTGTAAGAGAGCAAGAAGAAAGGAGGAGAGATTAACTTTGAGCTCCAGCTCAGTTGACGCTCACACAGAATCCCTGATTTCATGAATCTTATATCACATGAAATGCTGTATAGAAAATAGAAAATAAGACGCTTTGTTGGTATATATTATTTCTTCAGGTTAATATCAATCAAATGTAGATAATTGGTCTTCTGGTGCTGACCCACTCCTGAAACATCACCAACTCAAATCTAATGTAACACCTTTGGTTAAAAAGAAGTGACATATCAGTTTTTTAGTTGATATATTGAACTTCAGTCATGTTTCTGCTCACCAGGTGAATGTAAGTCAAATATTCACTCTCTTTTAGCTCTGTTTTTACTTTCCTGTGGCTCTTTAGCTGCTAAAGTCTACAGCTAAGTGTGTCTGTTTGCTGTTTGGTACTGAGCAGGTAGTGTTCAGTGACTCTTTTAGAGCCTGTTCTCTGAAACCAGCTGCCAAATTGAGGCAATTAGCTGTGTTATTAATTGATTTCCTCACCTGGGTGATTGCAGGACAGCAGGCTTTAATGTGTTTTTTAGTATTATCTCCTTATTTACTGCCTGTTTCAGTGCTTTGGGCAAAGTGGGACCTGCATGGAACGGCACTATATAACGGATACATTGGTACACTCAAGTAAAAATGGGGGAGGGTGGATATTGAGCACTTCATCAGATAGGGATTGGTTTTTGGCACAGTCAGTGTGATTGTGTTACAGATCATTTTAGGCGTTGGAAAGCTGGGGTTGCACACCTTAAAGGCAGGTGAAAAACACGTTGATATGTGTGGGAAGTGTGATAAAAGGTGTGAAAGTGATATCATATTATTGTCTATCTTTTATTATCTTTCCACAATACTTCATGTTTACTTCACGAGACGTTGCTCAGACTTGTTGAATCCTGTTTTTGGTTTTACAGTTAGGAGTGAAAGATACTGGAAAGTGTCTTTTTCTTGGAAGTAAAAAAAAACATCCGGACTCAATGCTCTCATCCATTGTGGATTGAAAGGCTTCAGTCACTTCACTGACGCTCTCTTTCATTATCAGGTGTCTCAAGTGTATTGTGAAACACACGTACTATAAATAAACATAGCTTGGTATGAAAACACGTGTCAGATAGCAGAGCTGAGGCGTCATAAAGGCCACAGAATTAAATAGAGATCACACTGGTGGGGTTTTTTTGTTTGTTTTTGGTCCACTGGTACGTGTTTAATAGAGCATGTCAAGTCTAGGTTCCCTTTCATTTTCAAGTTGAAACTAGTCAGTTTCGTAACAGCACGCTCGCTCTGGTAAACTGTAGATACAGGGTTATAAATAGGGCAAAGCAGTAATAAGGTTTTTAATTTCTATGCAGTAGGTAGTTTATGTGTGTCTATTGATGCACATAGAATATAGTCTACTTATACTTTTGTGTGTGGATATGATTTGCATGTTTTTTTCACAATGTGTATATTTAACTGTAATATAAGGGTGCAACTGATGTCTGTGATGTCTGTACATAATCAATCAATCAATCAATCAATCAATCTTCATTTGTATAGCCCCAAATCACAACAAAGTCATCTCAAGGCACACTTGGCAACATTGGCAAGAAAAGACTCCCTTTTAACAGGAAGAAACCTCAGGCAGAACCAGACTCAGAGTGGGCGGCCATCTGCCTCGACCGGTTGGGGTTGAGAGGAGAGAGAGGAAGGATAGAGGAGAGAAAGGAAGGATAGAAGAGAGAAACACAATGAAAATCAACAATGAAGCTAGAAGGTCCGGGACTGGAATCTGTCATCCGGACGTCTACAGGCCCAGATTACCTGTGAGACCAGAAAGCACAGACAACTCCGGGGAAGAAGTTTAGGTTATTGAATGCATTAATAGAACATGAATGTTAATAGATATAGATGGATGGATAGAGAGAGAGAGGAAGGAGGAGAGAGGAGCTCAGTGCATCATGGGAGTCCCCCGGCAGTCTAAGCCTATAGCAGCATAAGCTAAGAGCTCTAGGAGCCCTAACGATAAGCTTTATCAAAAAGGAAAGTTTTTAGCCTACTCTTAAATGTAGGGAGGGTGTCTGCCCCCCGGACCAAATCTGGAAGATGGTTCCACAGGAGAGGAGCCTGATAGCTGAAGGCTCTGCCTCCCATTCTACTTTTAGAAATACTAGGAATCACAAGTAGACCTGCATGCTGGGAAAGCAGTGTTCTGGTAGGTACAGAAGGTCAAAGAACAAGTAAATAAAGCTGCAAATGTTTGACTAATCATTCCAGTTCTTTTGGGATTGGGTTATAAAACATTTAATCAAATTTCTTATTGAATCTTCTAATGTTACCTCAATCCCTCTTTCACTTTTTTGTCCACTATCTTTCTTTCTCTTTCAGCTCCAGTGAAAGTAAGAAAGTAAAATAGATGCATAAACAGTGGTGGTGCTCATGCTTTTCTGGTCTGAATCTGGTTGTTTTTTTAGAGCAGTGCTGTAAGGAATTTAAATAATGCATGTCTGCATGCACACTAATTAACAACAGGACAATTACATCTTTATGTGGACAAAAATATAAAAATAGAGCATTGTAAACACATTTTGAGCTTAAAGTGTTTTGGAGTTAGGTTTTTTTTTACTGTGTTGCCTTGTTAGTCCTTTTTGTTAAATATAGGCTACATGGTTTTGTTACAGAACAGCTCTTTGATGCTTAGTGATTAAAAAACATGAATAAATGCATGATGTGGTAGCAGCTGGGCTTACAGTAAAAATAACACTGAGGAAGAAAAGCAATTAACATCTTCAAACTCACGCATCTTTTATTCTCCTCTCTCTTTAATTGCTTCTTCCCTGCAGACTCAGCTGTAGATTCTCTAAATTTTAATAAAGATAATTTAGTTTTAAAGGGGTATAAACAAAATGTCAAAGCTTTGGATCAGGAAACAAGTGTCCTCATTCTCCAGATTTTCAGATTTGTGGTGTAAGGACTCTTTTGTGTTGTTTTTATATGTATTTTATTATTCTTTTCTTGTCTTGTTGTCTCTTCATGTCCTGAATAAAGCACTTGGAATTTCTTTTTCCTGATGAAAAGCGCTTTAGGGACACAAATTAACTCGCCTCGCTGATGCGTAAAATGCGTAAAATCCATCCAGATACGCACAGCCTCCATCGAGCGAGAGACTGGTTGACTAATGTGTGAAAAAGTCAAAGGTAGGGGGAGACATCATAGAAGAAAAGGCATATAACAGTTAAAATCCTCCCTGATGCCTTCCTACTCCTCCTCCTCCTCCTCCTCCTCTCCTTTTTTCCCCGAGCAGTGCCTCCTGACACTCTGTCTCAGTCAGTCTGTCCAGCATGTAGTGTCAGCCGGCGTCTAATATCATTCTTAAGAAGACTGAGAGGGAGCAAAAGGAAGCAGAGAGGAGGACAATAAGAAAGATTCAAGTTTGTCATGTAAGAAAATCAATCACCTCCACTCCACCAGCCACCGTCCTCCCCTGTGTTCCTCCTCCAGAGCTTTTTTTGCGTGCAGCGGAGAGATGAGAGCCTGCGTGGTGCTGGTGCTGCTGGGCTTCTCCGTGTCCACCTCGGCTAGCTTGGACCTGGTCCTCCTCCACACCAACGACGTGCACGCCCGGGTGGAGGAGACCAGCGTGACCTCTGGAGCATGTGGCAATGGTCCGTGTTTCGCCGGAGTTGCCCGGAGAGCCACGATGGTTAAAAAGATCCGCGAAGCCGAAAAAAACGTGCTGCTGCTGGATGCCGGAGACCAGTTCCAAGGGACAGTCTGGTTCAACTTCTACAAAGGCGCCGAGGCTGCACATTTTATGAATAAACTGCGTTACGATGCCATGGTAAGACCTCATTTATGATGTCATCTGTCAGTCTAAATGATCTGAATCTACTCCAATTGAAGAAATATGTCAGGAAACTCCTCATTCAATGGTGTGCAATACTGAGTTTAAAGTGATGGTATGCGTAATGTGGGCAAGAGTAACTAAGTAAAGTGCTGAAACTAACGATTATATCCATTATCGAGAATTTTCTCTCTTATTTGATTGATTGTTTGGTCCACTAGAAAAATGATGAAAAATGTCAATCACTCTTTTCCAAAGCCCAGCTGACTTTTGATGATTTAATTGGGTAAATAATGGACAATCAGTAATGGAAGAAAAGTTAATTGCAGCACTATATGTAGACGAGTGGACGTATAAAGTACCAGAAAATAGAAATACTCAAGATTAAGAACTAGATTCAAGTACACTATTTTCATATAAATGTACTTTATTTCTCTTTATTTCTAGTATAGTGTCTGTATAATAACTACAATATTATAATATAACTGAAATAGACTGATAATAGTCAGTAGCATGTGGGTTATAATGATAATCGTGATCCTGGTATTACTGTATATCTCAAGGGATTACTGTAGTTTCCTGCTCATGGACAATCAGGAGTCATGTGGTCGTCATTTAAGTCTTTGGTGCTTGGGTGGTTCACTTATCCAACCTTTTTTAGTCTGATAATTAGACACACAGCACCACAGCAAATCTTTCACTCCTTTTTTTTTGGTGTTTATTCAAATATTGCAGTGATGCCACAACAGATTTAAAACATCATTATCTCTGTAAACACACTTTAAACCATCTAAAATCACCGTTTACATCTTCACAGAAACAGCAAAGGAGCCATCGATCACTTTGATTAATTTAACTTTTCTGGTTTTCACTTAACAACCACTAATACAGACTTAGAAGATGAATTGGAAAGGTTTCTGTTGAAGGTCGAGGAATCAGGCTCTAACTCAGAGGAAGGAAAAGGAAAGTTGATTTATTGGTTTTGGTCTAAAGGCCTCAATTGGTTTTAATTAGCTTAATAGCTGCGACTCAAAGAGAGAAACGTTTTAATGGATCAGCTGTCTTGCTCCGTCTGCCTTTTAATCTCTGCAACAGAATTAGAGAAATTAGTTGAGTCACATTTTGCATCCTGATGGAGAACGAACAGTGTTTAACTCTGAAATGACACATTTTAAAACAGGACTTCTGTATGGTGACTGAGAGCACTTGATGCATTGCAACTTAAACGCTTTGATGATTCATAGTATTAAAGTATGTTTCAAATACAGATGCATATAGCAAGTTTTAAAGAAAACAAAATGAAGTTATCAGGAAGTCAATATGATAAAAATATAACATTGTGGTCTACACAGAGCTACAGTCTAAACGTCTGTAAGTGTTAAAAATGATTTACTTTTAGCTGTTGTCTCAGCTGAAGGAAGCCTGTGGTTGTTAAATGATAGGTTGGAGTCAAATATAATCCCCAGATTGCAAGAAAACTCCCTCACAGCCGGTGACACACTTCTGAGTCGTGTTTCCATCCACCTGGTGACTGCAAGTGCGATAATCTCTGTCATTTTAGTTCTCTTTTTAATCTCTACCAACTCCTGAAGGGAAATATCTGGCTCTTTAGATTCTAAATCCTCCACTATGTTCACCAGTTAGTCTACAGCTAAATGGTTTTTAGAGCTTTTTCTCTAAAAAAACACCACCACAAGAGTGCTGAGAGTGAATCGAAACAGTAAAGTTGCAGCCGAACAGCTAAACAATGAACTGAAACTCACTATAAAGTTCTATAAAGCCAAGACGAGCTTCAGAGTGGCTGATAATTCTCTATAGGTTCATCACTACGAACCTTAACCCAACACATTACACATTGACAGCTCAGATGTTGTTAATATATACATTAAAGCTACTTTAAAGTGTGAAAGATAGCATCAGGTTTAACCCCATGTCGTCCTCCCGGGTCAAATTGACCCCGTCTCTTTTGACTGTTCCTTCTTTCCTCTTTCTTTAATTTTTCTATCCTTCTTCCCCTCCTAACCTCTTTCTTTGCTCCCTCCTCCTTCCATACTTCTTTCCTCATTTCCTTCCTTCCTTCCTTCATCCTTTCCTTCCTCCCTCCCTCCATACTCCTTTCCTTCCTTCCTTCCTTCCTTCCTTCTCTCCTTACGTCCTTCCTTCTTTGCTCCCTCCCTCCTTGCTCCTGTCCTTCTTACTTCCTTCCTTCCTTCCTTCTTTCCTCCCTTTCTCCTGTCCTTCCTTGACCTGAGGACAACAGGAGGTTTAAGGGGAATATAAAGTTGTGCATCATCAGCATAAATGCGAGTATTTCTAGTACATATCTAAAAATAATTCTGTTAGTACCTAAAAACATCATTGACACATGATCATTTTAAGAAATGTACACATCTGGGCATGTTCATCAGCTGTTAGTGCCCCCTAGAAACATCTGCTCTGTTGTCTCTGAAATTTTCTTGTGTTTTCTGTGTATTAAACTTATTTCTATGGTGCATCAGAGTATCTTTATTAGGATTAGATCTACTGACTGAAAGCGTTGTTTCTGTCACGGTCAGACACAAAGACTTTCTCTGTTGTTTTGTTTCTGTTTGACTTTCACACTGTCAGCAGTTGACAGATGTTTGGATCACATCAACAAACTTTTTGTTCTCTTTTGCTGCACTTGAAGAACTGCTGGTGATTGAAGCTTAGCGTGCACCTTGTTTTGTTCCAGAGACATTTTTGCTTTTATTTTGAAATATCTGATTGAATAACAATTTTTGTTCTTTAATGAGCTGCAGCACAGTTCTGTGGAAGAAGGCAGAAGTTTCTGTGTGCAGATTAGATGAACAAACAACCTGACTAAGAGAAGAAATATTTAAAGTTTCAAGTAAAGTATGACGACCATGCTTAGTGTTTGGGTCAGTGACTAACAAGTGTCACTGACCAGTTCGCACTTTGAAATCATCTCCTACGTCAAGACTACACTGTCATCATAGCATTTCCTTTCTGTGTGGCAAGCTGATGATTTGAAATAAATCTAAAAGTCAAGCTCATGAATTAACTTTCTTTGCATTCATTTAATTCCCAACCAAGATACACTGGTAAGAATTGCTTTATAATGTTAATATGAACTTAAAAAGTGTTGTGAAATGCAAAATAATAAAATTTTAAACGTGATAAAAATGCGATTAATCACGTTTAACTATTGAAATTCAGCGATTCATTGTGATTCATCGCTGATTCTGTAATTCTTATTTTAAAATAAAGTGTTTAAAAAGTGCTAACAGCCTATAGTGAAACCATCTTGCTCTTGACTGTCACGATGAATAAGTCAAAAGTGATGTTTCGAGGACACCGCTCAAAACGTTACTCTTGATATCACATTAAATTACATTGGGAGCTACAGTGTGCGGACTTGTGACATTTAAAGATCCCTCCCTAATGCTCTTTCTGTGTAAGCGATCAGGGACCAAGTCTACATCCCTCATTCCTTGCAAAAATGTATTAAATCTTTATTTGAAGGTTTTAAGAGGCTTCAGCTATCTTTTGAGTTAGTCAAGAAAAGACTGTGGAGGAAAACAGTTGATGAACTTACTTTCCATGTTGCCAAATTAATATCCTCTTTCTCATTTAATCTGCAGCTATCAGAATAATCTAGAGGAACTTCTTTTGACTTCTGTCTGTCTTTTCCAGGCTTTTGGGAATCATGAGTTTGACAACGGAGTGGATGGACTCATGAAACCGTTCCTGGAGGACATCAAATGTCCTATTGTCAGTGCTAACCTTAAAGCAGACAGGACTCTGGCCCCGACGTTTGGCACCACCTATACATCATATAGGATACTTAATGTTAGCAACGAGCGGGTGGGAATTGTAGGATACACATCGCGGGAAACGCCTGCTCTGTCCGAATCAGGTGAGGGAGATTGGTTTGTTCTCTGTCTCACATCGTTTACATAGTCATCTTCACTGTTAACATTACATAAGATATGAAATTATACAATCTGTGTCTTCCACTGGTTTATATCAGTATAACATACGACTGTTTCTTATCCAATTGTCAGGATGGGGTAAAGGGTATTTGTGGTATGTTGCACACACCAAAAAAAGTCTTCCATAAGAAAGTGTAGAAGCTTCTTGTCATTTTAACAAAGTGGCCTGTATAGTAGTCAGGTCAAACTTACTTTTACTTACTGGTTGTCAGTAGTGGAAAATAACTAAGCACATTTAATCAAGTGCTGTACCTGAATACAATTTTGAGATACTTTGAGGTAAATTAAGTATTCCCAATTATTGTACTTTCTACTCCACTACATTTATTTAACAGCTTTAGTTACTTTTCAGATGAAGATATGACCCAATGGATAATATAACAAGCATTTAAACTATATTGTTAAAGATGCATCCAGTGGTTTCCAACTTTTTTTGCTTTTGACTTCTTACAAAAAGCTGTGTGTAAAGATTAGAGAAAAAGTCCAAAAACTGAAAACACATTTGTGTATCAGAACTTTGTTTTTTCTTCTTTCCTCTCCCATTAATCATCTCACCACCTCACATATTTATCTGCTGATCCTTTGGAGGGGCCCCACCCCTAGGGTGGGAACCACTGGACTAAACTATCTAACTGTGTATAAAGTGGTGTAAACTAGCTAACCGTATATAAAGTAGTGTAAACTAGCTAACTGTGTATAAAGTAGTATAAACTATCTAACTGTGTATAAAGTGGTGTAAACTGGCTAACTGTATATAAAGTAGTGTAAACTGGCTAACTGTATATAAAGTAGTGTAAACTGGCTAACTGTATATAAAGTAGTGTAAACTAGCTAACTGTAGCCTATATAAAGTAGTATAAACTAGCTAACTGTATATAAAGTAGTGTAAACTAGCTAACTGTATATAAAGTAGTGTAAACTAGCTAACTGTATATAAAGTAGTGTAAACTGGCTAACTGTATATAAAGTAGTGTAAACTAGCTAACTGTAGCCTATATAAAGTAGTATAAACTAGCTAACTGTATATAAAGTAGTGTAAACTGGCTAACTGTATATAAAGTAGTATAAACTAGCTAACTGTATATAAAGTAGTGTAAACTAGCTAACTGTATATAAAGTAGTCTAAACTAGCTCCACCTCCAGCAGCATGCTTCACTATTAATCATCTAATGATTTCATATATAATAATATATTACTACTTTTACTGTAATACTGCATCACTCATAATACTACAGTACTTTACTTATAATGGAGTATTTTTACATCACTGTCCCTGTCACTCTGCAGGACCACACCTGCTGTTTGAAGACGAGGTGAAAACGCTGCAGGTGGAGGTGGACAAACTAAAGACGCTGGGGATCAATAAGATCATCGCTCTGGGTCACTCTGGCTTCACCGTCGACCAGGAGATCGCCAAGAAGGTCCGCGGCGTTGACGTTGTGATCGGCGGACACAGCAACACTTTCCTCTATACAGGTGAGTACAGCTGTTTATGCCACATCTGTCATATCCTGATGTCTAGCTCTGCTGCTTAGTCACAAACAAGTAAACCTTTTAAGTGATTGTTTTCTCTTTACTCTCTTTTACTGTTTATTGCAGCTCAAAACAAATTAAGTGGCAGTACTGTAGCTTCTCTGAAACATTGTGCCCATGTTCGCTTTAAACATTTTCAGCTATAAAAATAGTTGCAAGATCTAATCAGTTTCCAGGATGGTTAAAGTGAGTTTAGGATTTCTGTAGTGACATGTTAATGGCTCTCCTGTGCAGTGAGCTATCCAGGAAGTTATATAACCTTGACGCTTTCCAACCTGCCGTGTAGCACTGCCAGCGACCTCACAAGAAGGTTTATCTTAGGTATGAGAAAAGAAATGCTTTTATTTTGGTAAATTTAGAGAAGATCAATTAAAGAGGCTCAATTAGAGCCATGAGATACTGCCTGCCAAATTCATATATTCTTCTTCTCTCTTTTTTGGCCTTTCAAACAGACTAAAACAGTGTTTTTCATCCCAAAAAAAAGGCCTCCGAAGTGCATAATAACAGCAGCTTGGCGTTGTTAAGTGTACGAGAGGAAACAGAGCCTTTTAGAGCCACCTTCATATCGCTGACATAACAGATAGGGTCAGTTGTGCAGCTTTTATTCTTTTTAATTTGAAAGAAAGAAGATAAAAACACAATAATAGTAGCAACAATGGCGAACAGCTTTGTGCGAGTGTCATTATCTTTATCGTCTGACTTTTTCCAGCTCATTTAGAGTTCAATGTTGCTATCTACCATCTTCCTCTGCTGAAACTGTAATCTGCTCGCAATAAACTAAATGTCAGGAAGCTGCAGCAGAAATGGAAAGAGCATAGTGTATTTAATGTGCGATGGTTTTATGTGGCTGGTTTGCTCATCTGTCCTCCACACAGGCTCATAAAGAATGAAGAATGACCTGTTTTTGGCCTTTTAATGTAGATGTAGAGGTATTTGGAGTAATGAGCTGAAACTTCGCTTTCCTGTTGTCTGAGTCACTTCTGTGAAGGAAACTGAGATGTGATGTTAAAATAAGATAGCATAATATATACTGCATTATGGGTCAATTATGTTTTTTGTGTCTAAGTGGTTTAGTCAAATTCAAAGGGGTTAACATTAGAAAACAACCGTATGAATAACTTGCACACATACTTTTTTTGTGGACCCAACATAAAATCTCTGCTATTAATCCATTTTGAGAGAATATATTAGAGGATTATGGCAAAAATGTCTAAGTGGTGTAACCATAAAAACACTAAATTCTCAATAAAACACCAGATCAACTAGTTTGGCATGATCTTACATTTTCACTTCGTAAATTTAGGAAACATTTACTTTTTAGTAAGTAAGTCCACTTAAATACTGTAGGTGGATACAATATTTAATATGTATCATTCTTTTGTGGTTACACCATTTGACAACTTATTGATGTCTTAAAGGTTTCTAAATAATCTTCAATCTGCTGCACAAAAAGAAAGTTTCCTAATACAAACAAAGATAGTTGCTGTTTACCATCATGTATTAGCTGCTTGGCTCCATTGGCAGTTTTTTTATTATTATTGACATGAAAAACAAATATAGTGGTTTGGAAAATTTCTCTTCCAGATTACTCATTAGGGTGTAATGCTTTCCCATTGTCATGCTTCGAGCGTCTGTGGTTGGGAAACTCATAAATTAATGTACTTCCTCCCTACAGTACATCAGACATGAGTTTGTGTTTCTTTTGTCTTTACTTGCTTGTCACTTTAAGGATCATTTTGCTGAGACTTCTCTGTTCACTTTGTGACTGTATTTTGTCTCTGTTTTAAATACAAAAAGCTAGGGCTGCTCGATTATGGAAAAAATCATAATCACGATTATTTGGGTCAAAATTGAAATCACGATTATTAAAATGATTTTTGTTTTAACTTTGGAAACATGCTGCATTTCTTGTTCATTTGGCTTAATTAATTTTCTCTCCCAGCAGCAGCCTTTTATCTGCCGCTTAACGCAACACACAGCAAAAAATGTGCAGAGATATTAGTGCTGAGCGAGTTACCATGACGATAGTTCACACATTTAATAATCAGACAGTAAACTCATTATTGTCTACGAAAGCGTATTGCATTCACTTGAATTAAAAAAAAAAAAAATCCGAAAAATTAGCCCGAAAAACAGAAAAGAAAGAAATTACTCAGAAAATCAGAAAAAAATTCCCCCGCAAAACCAATAAAAATAAATTACTCTGGAAAACAGAAAAAAAACTCTGAAAAAGCAGAAATAATTACCTCGAAAAACAGACCAAAAAATAAATTACTCAGAAAAAACAGATTTTTTTTTTTAATTCAAGTGAATGCAATACGCTTCCGTAATTGTCTGACGCAGATATTAGAGCTGAGCGAGTTACCATGACGACAGTTCACACATCACTTCCTGTTTTTTAATAATTAGTCAGTAAACTCAGCATCGTCTGACGCAGGCTGGAAATCGTGCACTTTTATTTACAGTTAAAACATTTCGCAGTGTGTTTCAGCTTCTTTCAAACTAACAGAGCTGCGGCGGCTTCCTTTCTAAGCTTTTCAAAATAAAACCTTTGTTATTGAGCGCTATCTCATTATTATTAAAAATCGTTTCCCCTCGATCTTATTAGTTTTGAGATCGTTTGGCCCCTAAATCGTAATCACGATCAAATTTCAATTAATTGAGCAGCCTTACAAAAAGATGGTAGTCAGTAATTTACTTGGGTATGTTTGCCTACATTGATGTTACTTTCTATTATTCTATATTTTCATACTTAATACTGTGTAAATATTTGATCCTGTGAGGACATACTGTAAGTCACTCTGGCTACCTGGTTTATAAACTATCATCTCAACTTAGTGAGTGAGCTGACTGCGATCGTCTTCTCCTGAGCTGAAGTGATTATATGAATGTTAATATTGGGTTTTACTTTATAGCAGATTCACAACCGTTTTGCCAGCAGTTTGGTAGACTTGTGTCAGCCAAGCAGGTCATACTATAGCTGTCAGAAAGTCTTCACACCGCCAACTCAGAATTACAACTAGGAAACTGATGGGAACGTTGTTGCTTTTTTTCTGATTTGACCTCTTTCACAGTCTGAACAATGTGACGCTTGAAAAGTGGAGCTTGAGCTTAAAGACTGATTAATATTAAGTCACATCCGACAGGTTAGGGGTGAGGTTGATTGGTTGAGTCAGAGATGTCCTAATATGGTTACCACAGAGAGGATAAACTCTTTGTCTGGTTTTCTATTTGTAAATACTTAAAATTTGATAGATGTAGATGAGTCAGTGACAGATTAGGGTTGGCAAGATGAGCAATTCAAAAATATCTTTAAAAAATGTCTTAAAAGCAGCATCAGGTTTGTTAAAATGTACATTTTGTATTTTATGTCATTTGAAATGACAATTGCACCATTTTTAAGACTGGAAGCTCCTGAATATGTCAAATGATGTAACCACAGAAGAATGATAAATATTCATTCTTAATCATTTGTGAGTTTCACAGCTACAGACGAACTTGAACTTCAAAAAAAGGAAGCATGACAATTACCCCACTTCTTGAGAAAGCATTACAGCCTAATGAGTTTTCATGACAATACTAAAAAACTGCTAATGCAGCCAAACAGCTAATAACTCATCATGATACATGTTGATGGTCTTCCTGCTGGGCGTTGCTGCCTGACGCACCTCCTCCAGTAATAAATGATGGGAAACAGCAACTCCCTTTGTTTGGATTAGGAAACCTTTTTTTTGTGCAGCAGATTGAAGATTTAGAAACCTTTAGGACATCATTAAGTGTTGTTAAATGGTTGGAAAGATGAGCAATTCAAAAATATCTTTAAAAATGGTCTTAAAAGCAGCATCAGGTTTGTTAAAATGTATATTTTGTATTTTTTGTTGGTTTTATGTCATTTGAAATGACATTTGTACCATTTTTTTAACCAAAAACTAAAATGTCAAATGGTGTAACCACAAAATAATGATAAATATTGTGTTCCATTACCTTTATTTAATATAAAAAGTTATAATGTAAGATCACGCCAAACTAGTTGATCTGGTGCTTTATTGAAAATTTAGCGGGGGGGGGGGGGTTTAAGCAATGGCTGCAGACTTGTTAGCTGTCTTGCAGCTCGACTACATCTTCAAGTGTTACTTCTACACTTCTGCTCCAAGTTTCATTTTATCCTCCTGGAGCAGCAGTCCGTCTCCGTCAGCTGTGTTTTTGCTGCTGGGTGGGAGGAAACTTTGAGTCTTCATTCTGGTGGTTTACCAAAGAGTAAACACGCTGTCCACACGAGTCTGGCAGCTCGGTACTGTTATATAAAAGCAGCAGTGCACAGTCACTGAGCAGGCAGAGGAAGTGGGCTGTTGGTCTGAACCCCAAGGCTCAGAAACTCCTGGATAAAAAATGTTTTTTCACAACAAAGATGAGGTAGTGCGTAATAAACCACACTTAGTCATTGTCTGGAGTTAAGTGAGTAAGAGTCACTTTGAAGCTCAGAGTGATGCAAAGCTGTGAAGTCAAAACATGGGTTGTGTAACTCAGTAAACCCCTCCGACCGAAGAACAAAATAAGTGATGTGACTGTTTTTGCGGAGACGTTTTACAGCTGGAATCTAAGTTTACTACTCACAGCCGTCATTTCCAGTTAGTAGGGCCAGAAAAGCCAAATTAAACTGAAAGTGTGTTTAAAGGGCATCTGGTGGAGCACATATGTTTCTATTTTAATTCATATGCAGGTGCAAAACCACAATATATATAAATATTTTTTCCATGTTATTTACACAACTACAATAAAACTTTATTTATATAGCACCTTTCACAGGTTAATATAGTTCAACGTGCTTTATAGTTGATTGACAAAAAATAAAGAAAGGGATAAAAAACATGGGAGAACAAAAAGAAAGAACAAATTAAAAGACACAAATTGAGACTTTAAATAAAATGAGTTTAAAAAGGTTGGAGTAAAAAGGTTCAAATAGATTAAAAAGACAAAAGAAAAAAAGTTAAATTAAATAAAAGAGATTTAAGTTTAATGAAAGCGAGACTAAAACAAAGCTAAGAAGAGATTAAAAGACAAAAGAAACTGACAAATAAAATTGATAAGTAGATGATAATAATGATGAAATAAAGTAAAAATTAAAACATTGAAACAAATACAATGAACATTTCAACACTTCCAGCCGTTCTCAGATTGTGTGGGCAGCATATTACATCCCTTAACCTTTGTGTCGTCCTCCCGGGTCAAATTGACCCCGTCTGTTTTGACCGTTCCTTCCTTCCTTCCTTCCTTCCTTCCTCCCTTTCTTCCTTTCCTCCCTCACTCCTTCTCTCTTTCCTTCCTTCCCTCCCTCCCTCCCTCCTTCCTCCCTTCCTCCCTTCCTTCCTTTCTTCCTTCCTCCCTTCCTTCCTTCCTTCCTTCCTTCCTTCCTTCCTTCCTTCCTTCCTCCCTCCTTCCTTCCTTCCGTCCTTCCTTCCTCCTTCCTTCATTCCTTCCTTTCTTGCCTTCTTCCTCCCTTCCTAACTTCCTTTCTTGACTCGAGGACAACAGGAGGGTTAAATACAGTATTGTACAACCGTTTTAGGCACTTGGGCTGTTTAGATTATGATCCATAATCCAAGACCATCATGGTGGTCTGGCTTGCCCCAAATTGACTCTGCAGCATGACGATGAGACCATGAGCCCAAACATCCAGACAGATTCATAAACAAACTATCTGCATCAAAGAGGAGAACAAGGAGTTTCTGGTTTGGTCTTCTCAGAGCTCTGATCTCACCATCATGGAGTCTGACTGGGTTTACATGAAGAAACAGAAACAGCTGAGAGGCTAAAATCCACAAAAGAAGAAGAAGAAGTGTGGTGTATCGAGGAGAACTGCTGCTGCTGCTTTTAACCCCGTCCTATCGTCCTCCCGGGTCAAATTGACCCCATCTCTCTTTTGACTGTTCCTTCTTTCTTTCCTTCCTCCCTCTTTCTTTAATTTTTCCTTCGTTCTTCCCTCTTTCTTTGCTCCCTCCTCCTTTCCTTCCTTCCTCCCTCCCTCCTTACTCTCTTCCTTTCTTCCTTCCTCCTTTCCTTCCCTCCTTCCTTTCTCCCTCCTTACTCCTTTCCTTCCTTCCTCCTTTCCTTCTCTCCTTCCTTCCTTCCTCCTTCTTTTCCTCCTTTCCTTCCTTCCCTCCTTCCTTCCTTCCTCCCTCCCTCCTTACTCCTTTCCTTCCTTCCTTTCTTCCTCCCTCCTTTCCTCCCTCCCTCCTTTCCTTCCTTCCTCCTTTCTTTCCTTCCTCCTTTCCTTCCTTCTTTCCTTCTTTCCTCCCTTCCTTCCTTCTTCCTCCTTTCCCTCCTTCCTCCCTCCTTTCCTTCCTTCTTCCTCCCTTCCATCCTTCCTTCCTCCCTCCCTTCCTTCCTTCTTCCTCCTTTCCCTCCTTCCTCCCTCCTTTCCTTCCTTCTACCTCCCTTCCATCCTTCCTTCCTCACTCCATCCCTTCCTTCCTTCTTCCTCCCTCCTTTCCTTCCTTCTTCCCTTCCTCCCTTCTTCCTCCCTTCCTTCCTGGACTCAAGGACAACAGGAGGGTTAAAGACGTCACCCTACAATCCTTTACTTCCTAATGTCTCTTTCTGTCCACTCTTTTTTCTCTTCCAGGAAAGGCTCCATCCAAGGAAGTCCCTGCAGGTCCTTATCCGTACATGGTGACCTCAGACGATGGACGAAAGGTTCCTGTTGTGCAGGCCTTCGCATTCGGAAAATACCTGGGTCGCCTGGATGTGAGATTTAATGATGCGGGGGATGTAGTGAAAGCTGAAGGCAACCCAATCCTGCTGGACAGTAGCATCAAACAGGGTAAATACCTCCATGTCTCAGAGTATTATATTAGGTTTTCTGACCTGTTTATCAGTTTTTTTCCTCTTATGTTGTAAGGAGGAAAGATTATCTTAAAGTCTGTGACAATCAGAGCACATCTGATTACACTTAGACACAGGCATAAACATTTCAAGAGCTTCAGAGTCAAGAGGGTGTGATGTACAGCACGACAAGGAGGAGAAGCTTTAAACAAAACCACGTTCCTGCACATGCTCAGTGTCGTCTGCCTTACACAGAACTGCTCTCCAGAGACTGAAAATGTGACCGCTGTTAATCTTTGGAGGCGTTTCTAAACAAACTGACAGACCAGACTCTTTATAATCCAGCAGCATGTCACCCAGTGCAGCACTGTGGCTAACTGATGTGTTTTTAATAGTTAAGAACAGAGGAATAAGATACGTAAGGCTTTGGATATACACACACGCATTAGTTGTTGTTGACGATGAGAAAATTACAGAAAGTTGTCCGGCCCTTTTTAAGAGTGAATGTTAAGTCCAGTAAAAGCAGCATGTTAGCAGAGAGTAAAAAGTACACTTCAAATGTAACTACCACAACAGGATATATATATATAAAAGGAGGTAACACTGATGACCACAATATATCCTTAGGCTCCTCAGAATACAACTGACTATAAAGTACCAGTCTGTGAAACTGGAAATTTACCCAAAGCCCTCTGAAAGTAGAATATTTTATTATATCAATTCAATTATTTGTCAAAGGAGAGCTTCATAAAGGACCCAGGTGTAGTTAGCTGAAGTTAACTGATTACTACCAGTGATTACTTGCTTTCCTCTTCTTTCAAACCAAGAGACTGTCAGCCAAAAACACACCAGTCTCTACAGCAACAATTGTTAGTGAATTTTCCATATTTGGGGTCAAGCATGGACCTTGACATCACCGTAGAGGCAGCACTCTCATCTTGGCAGATAAATACTGTCTTCTGTCCTTGAGAAGGTGAAGGCAACTGTCTGTGGTGTTTTAAGGAATGCAGGAGTTACTAAAGCCGAAGATGGGTATCTGTGTTTCCTTGTTAGTAGAATAACAAATGACCTTTACCTGGAGTAATCACTTCAGCTGGAGATGTGAGACAGTATCCTGATCCTGAATAAAGGGGAAGTACCGGCTGCTGTTTTCTTTAATTTTACAACCACATAAAACATTGACAGGAAGGGTTTTATAGCAGGCAAACAGAAGGCAGAGAGATTATAGCAGGCTGAGTAAATTATTACCTCAACCTTACCTGTCTTAAAGCTGAATAATGTCCCGATCAGATCCAGAATTTCTTGCCGATGTGGAGGAGTGGAAAAAGAATCTGGCAAACTACTCAGCTAAGGTGGTGGGAAAGACTCTGGTGTTTCTGAATGGGACGACTGAGGAGTGTCGCTTTCGTGAATGCAATCTGGGAAACCTCATCTGTGATGCCATGGTAAGTCTTTAAAAGAGTACTCAATCATACACTGTTCGATGTATGATTGACAAAACCAATCAATGCAAACATGGAAAACCTTAGCAACAACCTTAGCAACCAAGGCTATGGGGCAGATGGCCATTTGTGAGCCAACATCAGCTTGTCAGCAAGGTAGAAGAAAGAAAAATCATTCAGGAGTTTTGATTTGCAGCGGACATTTTTACATGGGTCTTTTGTGTCCATGTGGTTTTGTCAAATTTAAAGGAGTTAAAATTTGAAAATAAACACATGAATAACTTGCACACATCCTTTTTTTGTGAATCCAACATAAAATTTCTGCTTTTATTCAATTTTGAGAGAATATATTAGAGGATTATGGCAAAAATGTCTAAGTGGTGTAACCATAAAAACTTTGTATGCTCATCTTGCCAGCACTTATTTGTCACTGACCTGCCTACATTACATAGAATTTATCTTAGCCACTGAGTTATTATCTGTTGATCAAATAGTCATTGCTGCTCTAATTAATCCACACACAATACAGCAGAAAGCGATTTACTCACCTGTTTCATAGTGAGTATTTGTTTGTATAGTATGCCTGTAAATTACTAAAGATATTCACAATAATTTAAAATGTTCTTTCAAAAGATTAACGTATAATTGTGTGGAATTGACACATCAGCACTTT
Organism: Scomber japonicus; assembly: GCF_027409825.1. NCBI lineage: Eukaryota > Metazoa > Chordata > Actinopteri > Scombriformes > Scombridae > Scomber > Scomber japonicus. The sequence continues at coordinate 8,809,896 of NC_070594.1, read as the reverse complement.
CAGCTGGTTTTCTCAGCTTCTCTTCACATGAAATAATAATAAAGTTATATTACTATAAATTAGAAAATACACACCGATGAATAGACACCATCAAACTCACCCAAAGTGGTATCTTGAAGCAAATAAAGATTCAAATAGCGTACAATGAACGCTCCATCAGTAGTAGGTAGTACATTGAATATTAACGTAGAATAAAACATTTATGTCTCGATTTTTTCAGCTTGACAACAACGTTGGATTCTCAGATGGACTCCAGTGGAACCACGTCAGCGCCTGCCTCCTCAACGGAGGAGGCGTCCGAACATCTATTGATGAGCAAACCAGGAATGGTACGTCCCTGGTTTCCATGGAAGTTAATTAAAACCAGAGCTGTACTCTCAGAGCCAGAACATGGAAGAAAGGGGATTGCATAATTTCTAAAACTCCACCAAGCACAAAAACAACCTGCTTTGAATTTAAGAAAACTTTGTCATCCACAGGTTCGATCACCATGGAGGATCTGATCTCCGTTCTACCCTTCGGAGGAACCATCGACCTGGTCATGCTGAACGGCTCCACACTGAGGAAAGCCTTCGAACACTCAGTTGAACAATACGGCCAGAGCAGAGGAGAGTTCCTACAAGTGGCCGGTACCTGTGGTTTTACATTTTCATCTTTAGTATATTTAGGACGCTTAAATGAGTACAGATTGTAGACACGCTTTCTGTATCGATTACATCTCTTCATCCATCCATGGATGATATAAAAATACTTGTTAGATAAGTTTAAATGGTTAATTGAAAGTATTAATAAAGTGTATCTAAATGTCAGATTCATCAAGAAATCAGTTTTTGCCACATTAGTTTTGATTTGTCTGCTTAATTGGGGAATAATAAGAGAAATAGAAATCTCTGTCATATTTCTGCAGAAACAGCGCCCCCTACAGACTGGTACACTAATATGATTAATACTATAGCAGGATGGGCATGTATGGAAGATTTAAAATGCCTAAATAAAAAAATAGATCAAAAAATGAAATAAAGTCAAACACTAAATAATTTTGTTAAAAGTGAAAAATGTGTCAAATTACAATTATTTAGCTTCTTTTTTTTGGTGGTAATTTTCATGCTATGTTAAAATTAAATCATATTACAGAAAACACAGTGGAAAGGTTTATTGCAATGTATTAGGAGCTTTTTCTTTTTCCAGATTGGCGATGTATTGTCGATGCCAAAATGAAAAACAAATCATTCAGTTGTAAAAGACAAAAAGCTAAATTGCAAATAGGTTTTTTCATTTAATTATGACACATAAATACAAGTCATCAAAACTAATAACCTTAACACCAGTTCACAGAGTAGATTGGTTTTAAAGGTAATTCATTAATTGTTCAGTGTAGTGTCTCAAAATATTGTATCATTGTGATCCTTATTATTTGTCTTTATTCATTGAAGCTCAAGTTAACAAAGTCAGATGACTTGTTTTGTCGGCCCAACAGTCAAAAACTCAAAAATGGACGATGGAAAACTGGGAAAAAATAGGAATTGTTCACATTTGAGAAGCTCCTATGAGAACATTTCAGGCACTTTTGAATTTAAAAATTACTTAAAAAATTAATCCGTGTCATAATTTTTGCAGATTCATTTTCAGTCAATTAAACGTCTAATCGTTTCAACTCTTACACAAAATTGTCAAAATCTTGTTCGAAACCTTTGATTTAATCTGATCAAAGAATTGGTGCCAGTTTTTGGTAACTAACCGTTACGGTCAGACTGACAGATCTTTTAATGTCCTCCATCAGGGTTTCAGGTAGAGTTTGACCTTTCCAAACCTCCCAATCATCGTGTGAAGAGTCTCAACATCCTCTGCACAAAATGCCGTGTCCCTCACTACGAGCCTGTTGAGGATTCGGTGGTGTATAAAGTGGTGCTGCCGAACTACATGGTGGGCGGCGGAGACGGATTCAAGATGATTAAAGAAGAGATGATCAAACACAACAGCGGTAAGTTGAGGCTTCCAGATGTTTTTAGTTGTAAACCTGATTGTTGTATTTCAGTAAAGTAAAGATATAAAAATTCACTTCTTTTATATTTCTTTTCAGGGGATTTGGACATTTCAGTTGTGGCAAAATACATCACGCAAAGACAAACAGTTTATCCGTATGTTGAAGGACGAATTAAGTTCTACAACTCTTCTTCTGGACTTCGAGCACAAGCCACTCCACTGGTTTTATTGGTTTCACTGGTGCTGCTCTGGACTTTGTGTGGCAGCATTTAAAGTCGAAATCAGCCAGAAAGACAAGAGGGAGGACTGAAAAAGACTGTTTTTTATAAACTGCATGTGAACTTTGGGAATGAAATGATCCTACAATGCTGAAAATCTTGACTTGAGTTATTTTTTTTTTTTTTTTTTTGCAGCTCTATTTTAACACAATTTTAAACCATAAAATTCCCTGATTTCCCTGAAACAATGTGGTTGGGAGCGTCTTGAAACTCCATTTGGACCAAAACTACAGCTGATCGTTTAACCTAAAGGGTGCAGTTCCTCTAATGACCACTAGATCGCAGCTACAAGAACACTCGGACTGTTTTGAGTTTAGCAGGAAATCCTCAAATTTCTATCTAGAAAAACACAAAATAAAAATCTTTACACAACAAAAAATTAAGGTGTGGTGGTTTTATGATTTCAGGCGACATTGATCGGTAAGTATTGTGACATTTGTGCTCTATTACCATTTTTGGATTTTCTGACTCCAAATGAGCTGCGACTGACAATTATTTTCATTATTGATTAATCTGCCAATTATTTTCCCAATTAATCAATTAATTGTTTTGTCTATAAAATGACAGACACGAGTGTTTATGTTAAGAGTCTATGTATCATGTAAGTTGGGGTGTAAGTACTTGGTCCCTCCCAGGTTCCTCCCTCCTTTCCTTCCTTCTTCCTCCTTTCCCTCCTTCCTCCCTCCTTTCCTTCCTTCTTCCTCCCTTCCATCCTTCCTTCCTCCCTCCCTCCTTTCCTTCCTTCCTTCCTTCGTTCTTCCTTCCTCCCTCCTTTCCTTCCTTCCTTCTTCCTCCCTTCCTTCCTTGACTCTAGGACAACAGAAGGGTTGACAGTATAAATACATATAAAGCAGAAGAAGCAATCCCTAATAAATGGTCTTTAAATACACATTATTACTGTCTGTATAAAACATCCACCTCCACTTTATCTTCCTTTAATTGTGGCTCAATCTATACTGAAACTGCTACCAGCGGTTCAGCCGACTCTCTGCTGTCTTGACATCAGTTGTGTTCGACCGTTTTAAATCTGCAGCTCCTCCTGCAGCACTCTCGGAGCCAAGGGAAACAAGGCCCCCTCTGTGTGAGGGATCTCCCAAACAACGCCCGCTGCTTACTAATGCTCAGGAACTCCTTATTACTCGCTTTAGTGAGCTCCAACACAGCTGGCACCAGCACGCAGAGGAATGTGCTGCCAAGTACAGCCACATTAAGATTTAGAGGAAACTATTCTTCTGTTTAATTTAATGCCAAGGGGGTTCTGAGAAGAGACCGAGGTCACCGACTTGGCAACCGTCAAACATGAGAATACAAGTACAAGTTGTGTTCATGACCATTTTTAAGCTTTTTTTAATTTTTTTTTTTATAGTTTTACATTTTAATTTCCAGTGAAAACTGTTTCTTGTGCTGCGGTTTAGAGTTAGAAAATTTGGAAGAAAAGGGTCAGGTCACTCAAAATACAATTCATTTCCAGTCAGATAGTTTTGGGGGTTTTATGAGATGCATATAGTTTAAAATAATGCATTTAAAAAGTAAAACAGCAGCATGTTGAGGTATCTTATAAAATGTTTTTCAAACTTAATATCTGAAATAGTTTGAATGCACTTTTAAAACAGGACTTTAATCTTTATTTAAATAGCCCCAAATAACTATAAAAGTAATCTCAAGGCACTTTTCTCAAAGAGCAGGTCTTGGGAATCACTACAAGTTGTGTTCATGCCAATTTTTAAACAGTCTTTTATTGTTTTACATTTAGTTTTCCAGTGAAAACAGTTTCTTGTGCTGCGGTTGAGTGTTCAGAAAAGTTGGCAGAAGCTTTTTTTTTTAATCACTTTAAAGGGTCAGGTCACTCAAAATACAAATGATTTCCAGTCAGATAGTTTTGGGGGTTTTATGAGATGCTTGTAGTTTTGTTTGAAGTGATGAGAGCTCTAAATAATGTATTTAAAAAGTAACACAGCTGCATATTGAGGTAACTTATAACATGTTTAACTTTGGGTGAACTTAATAGCTGAAATCAGTGTGAACTCACCTTTAACACAGAACTTTAATCTTTATTTAAATCACTATAAAAGTCATCTGAAGGCACTTTTCACATACAGCAGGTCTACTCTGTACTCTGACTTTGTACTTCTGGGCTACAGGGTGTTAAATTCCTTGACGTTGGAGCATTATCAGAAACTGATCCAGCTCATATTTGGAAGTAATGAGTTTTATCAGAATGACTGATTATTCTTCTATTTTGACAGAGTGTTTATTTGCTTAGAAAATTCCTTCTTTGTGATTAGAACGAAAGAAAGAAACAAGAAATATATTTTTCCCCTGTGTGTTTTTCTTTCTTTTTTCCCAGATTGAGTTCATCACAGCTGACGTGTTTTGGATTTTGTACACACTTACAGTTTCGGTGTGATGACATTTTCTGGCCATAACACCGTTCTTCTGTGGAAACCAAAGTTTTCAAGTTTTTCAAAGGAAAACGAAAGCCTCTGGGGAAAAATGAATGCTTTAGATGTTAGCAGTGATGGAAAGTCATTAAGTACATTTAGTCAAGTACCGTACTATAATGAAGTACGGTACAGTTTTGAGGTAATTTTACTTTACTTCTATGTGATGCTACTTTAAACTTCTACTCAACTACATTTATTTGTCAGCTTTAGTTACTTTTCAGATGAAGATATGACCCAATGGATAATATAACAAGCTCTTAAACTACATTGTTAAAGATGAACTCAGTGGTTTCCAACCTTTTTGGCTTTTGACATCTTACAAAAAGCTGTGTGTTAAGATTAGAGAAAAAGTCCAAAAACTGAAAACAGATTTTTGTATCAGAACTTTGTTTTTTCTTCTTTCCTCTCCCATTAATCATCCCACCAGTCCTCAGATTTATCTGCTGACCCTTTGGAGGGGCCCCACGCCTAGGTTTGGAACCACTGGACTAAACTAGCTAACTGTATATGTAGTATAAACTAGCTAACTGTATATAAAGTAGTATAAACTAGCTAACTGTATATAAAGTAGAGTAAACGAGCTAACTGAATATAAAGTAGCATAAACTAGCTAACTGTATATAAAGTAGTATAAACTAGTTAACAGTAGGAAGTAGAGTAAACTAGCTAACTGTATATAAAGTACTGTAAACTAGCTAACTGTATATAAAGTACTGTAAACTAGCTAACTGTATATAAAGTAGCATAAACTAGCTAACTGTATATAAAGTAGCATAAACTAGCTAACTGTATATAAAGTACTGTAAACTAGCTAACTGTATATAAAGTAGTATAAACTAGCTAACTGTATATAAAGTAGTATAAACTAGCTAACTGTATATAAAGTACTGTAAACTAGCTAACTGTATATAAAGTAGCATAAACTAGCTAACTGTATATAAAGTACTGTAAACTAGCTAACAGTATATAAAGTAGTATAAACTAGCTAACTGTATATAAAGTAGTATAAACTAGCTAACTGTATATAAAGTACTGTAAACTAGCTAACTGTATATAAAGTAGCATAAACTAGCTAACTGTATATAAAGTACTGTAAACTAGCTAACAGTATATAAAGTAGTATAAACTAGCTAACTGTATATAAAGTAGCATAAACTAGCTAACTGTATATAAAGTAGTATAAAATAGCTAACTGTATATAAAGTAGTGTAAACTAGCTAACTGTATATAAAGTAGTATAAACTAGCTAACTGTATATAAAGTAGTATAAACTAGCTAACTGTATATAAAGTAGCGTAAACTAGCTAACTGTATATAAAGTAGTGTAAACTAGCTAACTGTATATAAAGTAGTGTAAACTAGTATTTTTACATTGTTGTATTGGTACTTTTGTTTAATAATCTTTGTTTTGCAGCTTTTGAACCACACACAAATGTCTTCAACATTGTGCAGCTTCAGAGTTTACAGGTCAGACATTCATTAAGTTTGCAGAACAAATTGTGAAACTGTCTTATGTTACCCAAGAAATGTTTTTCTGTCCAAATAAAACCTGCTGACTCATTTTCAGACAACAAAAACTGTCAAATCTGAAACCATCATGAAGAGGTTTGGCCTGTGGAAGTGTGACTGCATCATCCAAAGAAAGGAAACTGTCCAACATCTGCTTCTTGTAAAATTACTCCTGGCTTCAAAGTGGATTTCTCTGTAAGTTCATTTTTATATATTCCAAGACATTTCGAAAACCTTAACTGTATTAAACAAAACACTCAAAAAAGAGTAGAGCATCTTAGTTTTAGTATCACTGACTGATGATGTTTAAGTAACAGCAGCATCTGCCAGAGTTAGTAGAGATGTAGCAGAAATAGAAATATAAAAACTGACTTTATTTCAACTGACAGAAAAGAAACAGAAAATACTGAAAGTAAATGATAGACGCCGACCTGTGTTCACCTTCTGATGTGTTTAAAGACTTAAATTATAGTTTTTTCTCAGTTTGTGCAAAAAACATATATATTCAAAATTGAGGCTGAGTTTTTAGAGTCTAGTGTAATAAGTGACATCGCTTGAAGCAGGAAATGCTTTAAGCTATATGCAGAACTTCTCCCCAACATCTGGAAACAGCTGTGAAATTAACCTTTAAGCTGATTCTGGCAAGAAATATATACAACAGAGCAAATCACTGCAACACCGCCTCTGAAAACTAAAAAACTGACCCTGAAACTCTGTGTAGATACAGCGAAGGCCTAAAATGACACTTTGTTGATCTTCCCAGCAGCTGAATGGTTACTGTGTATGCTGCATAATTACACTCTCACTGGTTCAGTTCCTGTCAAAAGACCTTTGTAACATACCATACTCCTCTTTCTTTCTCTCCTTGTTTCATGTCTTATATTTCACTGTCCAAGGCAAAAAAAATAAGGTCCAAAAACAAACAAATAACACTTCAGGATGTGGTGAATTTTGCTCTAAATATAAAAAAATAGTGACTTTAGAAGAAATAAAGTTAATTTGTGTAACTTCTGTGCTTTGTACAGAGGAAAGATTGCTTCAAAAGAACTCTTTAAATATTCATACATTCGACTTAAAAATACCCAAATTTGTCTTTTAAGTTAAAGGAAGGGAGGGAGGGCAAGGAGCTCCTGGGAGGCCAGGTTGGCTATACAGGCAAAGCAGAGGTGTCAAACTCATTTTCATTCAAGGGCCACAAAAAGCCCAATTTGATCTCATGTGGGCGAGACCATTAAAAAGATGGAAGGAAGGAAGGAAGGAAGGGAGGGAGGCAGAAAGGAAGTAAGGACAGATGGAAGGTAGGTGAGAAGGAAGAAAAGAATAAAAGTGAGGGAGGGAGGGAGGAAGGACAGATGGAAGGAATGAAGGAAAAAAGACAGGAAGGAAAGTGGGCTGAATCGGACCCCTCGGCGGGCTGGTTCTGGCCCACGGGCCACATGTTTGCCATCCTTGACCTAGAACCCTCGACCTGCACTGGGAAAACCTTCCTGCTGCAAGAAGTGAGCGAGATTAATGCCAGCACCCCTTGTTTTATAATAATAATAATTTGGTTTCACATGTTTTTCTTTGACTGAATGGATCCTGGAAATATTTAATGAGAGATTTCAAACATGTTTAATGACTTTCAGTTAATCATTTTGGGTTTATTCCCAAAGTAACATATAAATATTGTCAATGGCGATGAAAGAAAAGACGACAGATGACGTGAACTTGCAGTGACATCAATAAATATAGATCTTTTATTTTTTTTTATTAGTAGTGCATTAATATACATTGGAATGACGAGCTGGTCCCAGAGGTTTGGTTTTTTGTTTTTTGGAAATTGATGAGTATTGCACTTCCATCATCCAGGGCGTGGTGTGTGAGATGTGAATACAGTGTTTGGTAAAAACATCCTCCGGTTCACATGACGACCGCTTCCCTCACTCCCTGCTGAGGAGGAAACATCAAACACCGACGTCAGACACTCATATTACATATACTTCATATTCAAACCTGTTTATATCACAATCAAACCAACAGAGAAGTATCACAGAGACTAATTAAACTGTCTGCTGTTTGTTTTTTGTTTTTTTAGGAGCTAAACATTTTCCAGATGTTCACATTTGAGTTACGATTTTATAACTGCTCTAAATGCTCCAAAATCCCGATCCTGTAATAACTGCAACAATAATTTTGAGTGTAATATTAAAGGGGAATCGTGTAATATTGATGGCAGTGAGTTAGTTTTAATACTAATTACTCATTTATTTTATTCTATTATAAAACACCTTTCTTTTTTTACTTATGGTACAATAAGGATTGCTTTGCTGCTTTAAGTTTTTTATAAAGTTACAGCTTGTTAATTAGTGAGTTTTAGAGGTGTTGGTAGGTGTATTATTTTAAATTTTGGGCAGAGCTAGGCTACTTGATAATCTCTCGCTCTCGCTCTCTCTCTCTCTCTCCTTTTCTTTTCACTTTGGGCAGAGCTAGGCTACTTGATAATCTCTCGCTCTCGCTCTCTTTCTCTCTCTCCTTTTCTTTTCACTTTGGGCAGAGCTAGGCTACTTGACACAGGTGTAAGATTGATGATTAATCTTCATCTGGCTCGTAACGTTTCCTTATCGCCAAATATTTTATTTCCCGTTAAGGTCTATATCAAAGCTCGTCGGCAGGCAAATTCAAACTCGCATTTCCTGTTTGGGTGTGTGTCTCCTCCTCTGCTGGTTCCGGTACATTTGCAGGTCAGACTATCAGAGTCCATCTTTGTTTGATTTTAACTCAGCGGATGTGTTCGCTCAGCCAATAAAAACAAGTGCTGCTGTGTTCACTCACTGTTTTTAGCCAGTTATCACATTACTGTTTAGAGTTTTATTACCTACATCACAAATACATCTTTTATACACCAAGCTATTCATTTTCTGACTCATTGTTGCAGCTCTAGGTTAAATTTATCTATTTTTCTGTGTTTGATGTGTCTCAGGTCACACTTTAAACATTTTAGGGAAGTTAACAGTGAGCCTCATGACACTTGATGTGTCTCAGGTCACACTTAAAACATTGTAGGGAAGTTAACAGTGAGCCTCATGACACTTAAAATAAACATCTGGAAAATGTGTAGTTCCTAAACTAAATGACACACATGTATGTATTCCATTTTTAGGGCAGAGTGAAGGGAAATTTAAGTTCATGACCTTAGTTAAACTCTCAGAATGAGAGCAATTAAGAATATTTCCCCAAAATGTTGAGCTACTCCTTTAACCCTCCTGTTGTCCTTGAGTCAAGGAAGGAAGGAGAGAGGAAGAAGGAAGGAAGGAAAGGAGGGAGGAAGGAAGGAAGGAGGAAAGGAGGGAGGGAGGAAGAAGGAAGGAGGGAAAGGAGGGTGGAAAGAAGGAAGGACGGAGGAAAGAAGGAAGGAGGGAGGAAAGAAAGAGAGAAGGAGGTAAGGAAGGAAAGGAGGGAGGAAGGAGGGAAGGAAAGAAGAAAGGAAAGGAGGGAGGGAGGAAGGAGGGAAGGAAGAAGGAAGGAAAGGAGGGAGGGAGGGAGGGAGGGTGGAAAGAAGGAAGGAGGGAGGAAAGAAAGAGAGAAGGAAGGAAGGAACAGTCAAAACGGACAGGGTCAATTTGACCCGGGAGGACGACACAAAGGTTAAAAAGGAAGCCAAACTGTTCTTATTGTGAGTGTGTTATCACATTACCAGACTACAAACTTTAGTGTCACTCTCAAACACTTTCCAATTTGAGATCAATATTTATTTATTACCCACATCACAAATAAATCTTTTAAAGACCAAACTATTCATTTTCTGACTCATTGTTGCAGCTGTTTGATTTGTTTCAGGTCACATTTAAAACATTTTAGGGAAGTTAACAGTGAGCCTTATGAAGAGTGATAAAAAAAAACACTTAAAATGAACATCTGGTGTGTTTAGCTCCTAATTATAAATAAATAAATAAATTGATATAAAATACTTTTTTAGGGCAGAATGAGGAGAAATCTATTTTTACCCAAAATGTTTTAAACTATTCCTTTAAAACCAAGTTCAGCTCCCAGGTTGATATTTTGTTTACTGCCATGATCCTGTCGACGCCCCTGTTGCATCATGGGACGTTACACAATCTGAACTAGTTTAATAAATAAGTGAGATCTGAGTAGAGCTGTGAACCCATGGGGGATGAAGTGAGGTGTGTTTTACACACATCTGCACTCAATCTAAATATGTAGATAGAAACTCAGTGACCCGACTTTAACACAAACATGGCTTCTCTTTCTGTTGTTTCTCTTTCATGAAGCTCGCCGCTGGCTTCCCTCAACTGTTAGAACTGTATAAATGTATAGTGGCTGAAATAAAACACAAATTACATCTATTTATATTCTATCTATTCATCTACTTAGAGCTGCGACTAGTCAAAAGAAATGAATAGTTTGGTGAAAAAGAGCCTTAAATGATGTCAGAGGACTTTACCCTCCTGTTGTCCTCGAGTCAAGAAAGAAGGAAGGAAGGGAGGGAGAGAGGAAAGGAGGAAGGAAAGGGAGGAAGGAAGGAAGGATGGAAGGGAGGAAGGAAAGAAGGAAGGGAGGAAAGAAAGAAGGAAGAGAGGGAGGAAGGAAGGAAGGAAAGAAGGAAAGGAGGAAGGAAGAAGGAATGAAATGAGGGAGGAAGGAAGAAAGAAAGCAGGAAAGGAGGGAGGAAGGAAGGAAGAAGGACAGAGGAAAGAAGGAAGGAGGGGGGAGGAACAGTTAAAACAGACGGGGTCAATTTGACCCGGGGGGGCGACAGGAAGGTTAAAAAAACAGATAATATTCCCATTTGAGAAGCTGGAATCAGATAATTTAGAAATGTGTTTCTTAAAAATGATAGTTTTGGAAATTGGAATTGGAAATTTATATATAATCTAAATTTTAAAATTAGCAGCATGTGAATATTTCTACACACAGAAACTAAACAAACTGTAAACTCTCAAACAGCAGAGTGGAGAGAAAAGGGCTTAATTTCTCATCATATTTTAGTGACTTGATGTTAATGAATGTAAACTTTCACTCTGGTTTACATTAAAAACCTTTTTTCTTCCCTTTTCTGGTAAGAATGAGGATGAACTGAATCTCTCATGCTTGGTTTCATCCTCTCCGTCTGTTTACTCCTCACAGAACTCATTTCTAAACATGGCCGTGTCTCTTCCTTGTTTACCTTGCTGAGTTCGGGAAACAGCTCCTGCATGGCGATGTCCAGCAGGACGTACGTCATCTGAGGAGACACAAAGAGGAAAATGTAAATTCACTTGAGTTAAAGTCAAATTTAATGAGTGAGAGAGCTTCATTAAGGTTCATTTAAACATCACTGAAATCAATTTATGATCAAATACAACAGAAAACTAAAAGACAGGCTGGCACCGATGGTTCAAACACTGTCTGCCACATTTAAATATTTACAGTTCAGTAGTTCATTGTTATTTTAAGATCATCATCATATCATTATTAATATTATTACTGAGAGCAGATAAAGAAAGATCCTGGTGTATCAGACGCTCTAAAGTATGTAATAACAGAGGAAAGGGAGGTCTTGGAAATTATGGAGGATGTGTGCTTGGAAAAAAAAACAGGAAAACGGAGACAGTGAGCAGAGGATTATCATCAACATTCATCATTCATTATCAAACTGGGAGTCACACAAATGTCATTTAGCAGGAAAATGTAAATATATATTTTAGGGCTGTCAGCGTTAACGCGTTAATCGCAAGCCTTTTTGTCCCTTCTACTCACCCGTAGACGGCTCCTCTAAGCTATGCTTTGAAGTGGCCTCCTGCAGTAAACCTACCGCAGTGATGGAAAGTAAGAGAGCTACTGGACTTTTGAAAAGTCCAAAAGTAAAATGCAACCTGTGTCAAACGGAGTTTAACTACCACCGGAATACGTCGAGTTTGAGTTAGCACCTCCACGCTAAACACCCAGGTGCAGCCAAGCCAGCCTCAGCTCCACCAAAGCACCATTTTGGAGTGTGGGAGTCGCAGCAGAGCCGTGATTGATTCCCAGTTCAGACACTCTGGTAAGAAATGCTTTACATTATGGGCTTAAAACTGCCTTCAAATGTAAAATAACAGGATTTTAAACATGCAATTCCAAACGCGATTAATCATGATTAACTATGGAAATTCTGCGATTAATCTCGATTAAAACAAATTGATCGTTTGAGAGCCCTAATATATTTATGTTATGTAATTTTTACTTCTGGAACAAAGGAACCAACTTCACACCAACTTCACACTGAGCAGGGTGTAAAAAATGCCTGAAAGAAAACATTATTGAAGTGGAAACATGTTAGTATGGAGTAAGTAGAGAATATACATGTTGTCTCAATAGATCCTGCAGCTTCTGTTTGTTTTTTTTCTTTTTACTCCTTTATGGCACTTTGTTCATCATCATCATCATTTCATTTAAATAGAGTGACTGAAAAAGAGAAAAAAGAACTTCATATTGTTAACAGGACTATTTCACACTGTTATTTAACCCTTAAATACAGTTCAGGGTCTAATCTGACCCAGTTTTATATCTGAGAGAAGAAATCACCTTAAAAAACCAGAACACATTATTTTGTTGAGTTTTTGACTCCAATTTCAATCAAAATGTCAAAAACGCCATTAAAAATAAGGTTTATTCACCTTTAATATAATTAGTCACGTTCTCCTGTGTTATGTAACGGTGGACCAGAATATAATGAGATTTTAAATTTTAGTTTTTTCTCAACCAAAACTGTAAAAACTCTCTCTGAAGGCTTCATTAAGGATCTATTAATGACTGATGAATGATTAGGGTTCCAGACTAACTAAGAGAGGTTACTGTCAAACATTATGTAAGGGATGTAAGGGAAGACAAATCTGTACTTTCAGCTCCTGTTTACATTCAAATTGTACTTATAAACAACATTTGGGTTATTTGGGTAAATCCACTCCTCACTGTATATACGTGTGTACTTGAGCTTCAAGTTCCAACGGATACATTATGTATACAGCACTTTAAACAGCTGACAGTATGCACACGTACAAGCATTACAAAAAGAGGAACAAATAAAATAGAGAACAAAGTTTAAGCACAAATTTAAAACCCAAAGGAATCAGATAACAAATAAAACAGATTAAAAGTTTAAAGTTTCATGATTTTAGTTATTTATTTTAATCCTTCAAGGCCTTGCTCTTTTTGGTACGTTGCACTGCTCACTTTATCGCTTCATGTTTTTACTTAAATTTACTTATTCACTCATTATGCCTACTGTGTAAATGTTCTTTATTATAGATTTATTATATATTTCTGTATTTCTTTCTCTCTCTCATGTATCTACGTGGCTGCTCCTGAAGAGTTACTACCCTGCATGTTTTTAGGTATCTTTAGGTATTTTTAGGTATCTCTCCACTCGGACACACCTGATTCAAAGTATTAGATCGTTATCAAGCAGCTGAAGCTCACCAAGATGCTTAACAACGAGCTTTAGATGCATCTTAAAAGTATCAAAGGGGCGTGCAGGTGGTTTGAATCCTGATCGGAGGTATTTTGCTGCATGTCACACCCCCTCTCTCTCCCATATTTCCTGTCGGTCTACTGATAAAGAGTCTATGCCAACAAAATCTTTAAAAAAAATGTTTTTAAATTATTAACAGACCTTTTTTCTTTTCCCTGAGTGGGGAACTCACAGCCCAAATAGCTAAGGTGGGAGGATCTGAGGGGGGCTGGTGGTGTTGTAAGGGATGAGAAGATATATATACGTAGGGGTGAGACTATGAAGAGATTTATTATTGTGAGCGGGAAATAGTACCTTGAGAGATGCCATATGGTAGAGCGAGTTACAGTAGACCAGTCTGGATTATATTAATGCATGTGTTACTCTTTCTAGGTTCAGAGCCTGATTTGTGGAGATGGTTCTGAGTTGGAAGAAGCTTGACCTGATAACGTCATTCCACAAAGGGCCATGTGGCTGCAGGTTTTAGTTCCAGCCAATCAAGAGCACACTATTTGACCAATCAGCTGTCTGAAGACTGAGATCAGCTGATTAAATGAATCAAGTCTGGTGTGCTCCTGCTTGGTTGGAATGAAAACCTGTAGCCACATGGCCCTTTGTGGAATAGTTTGGAGACCCCTGACATAGACTGTATAAAAGAAATGGACGTAACATCCGTGACGTAACCCATTGGTTTGTGGACTGCTGCTCAGAAGCCAATAGCTTCGGATCTGGGCAGCGCCATCTTGAAAATTTCAGGTGCATGCTGGGAAAAATAAAAACACAGATTCTACTTATATGGCCATGGGCGGAGCCATGGGCGGGGCGGGGAGGTTGCTATGGTTGCGAGGGCTGGATCTCGAGGACATTGGGCAATCAACCTGTCAATCACAACGTAGCCACGCCCTGATGCATAGCCTGCTTTATCGTCAAATATAAAATCAGGGAGGCCAAAATGTCACAAATGAACATCATACTGCATTGAAGAAGGCTTTAAACTAGCGATTGAGACCATAAACACATTTTGAAAACGTTTACTGAGGTTAGAAATCAAGTGAGAAGTTGGTGAATTCTCCATTGACTTGTATTGAGACGGAAGTCCTTTTGACACCAAAACGGTTGCCCCCTGGTGGCCTTTTAATAGAATGCAGCTCTAAGTTACTTCTGCATTGGCTTCATTTCAGAGGACCAGAACTCCCCGCCTGGTTTTTTGGAAGTTTATTGCTGTCAAATATATAACACCTAGTTTCTTGGCAGAGTGGTCAGATTCATGCATTTGCTCTTGTGGTTACAAAGAGTCACTGTTTACCTGCTTGTTGAGGATAGGCTGCTGGAAACTGTCAAAGAGGAGTCGGATGCCTTCGTATTTCGCCTCCTCACCGATGCATTTTCCAGCAAAGTCTAAAAAATCAAAACACATTAAATTTGTTGGAACTTTTGACCTCTCTAAAGTCATTTTGGCACATTTATCTTTCACATTCCTGAGGATAACCATGATGTTATTATGTGTAATTATGTGCATTTTACCCACCATTAAACCTAAAAATAGCTTTTTCCCTGATGTGCTTTTTTTTTGTTAGTCGTTACGTTCACTCTTCTGTTACGGCCATAAATCTCAAACTTGGATTCGTCAGCAAATACGACTTTTTTCCAGTCATCCTCTGTGAAATGCTGGTATTTCATTTCCCAGCCCGAGCATTTGGCCTCCCCCCCCGTGAGATGTGGTTTAAAACTGTTACTCATTCTCTTAAAACCACTACAAGCCTTGTTTTGAGTTTTCTATCTCTCAGGGAACTAACCTTGTATTATCGTATTGATCTTCTGATAGTTAGGTCACCTTTGCTTTACCTGATCGTGCTTTAGATACAACTGAGTTTCATTCACTGCCCCCCTTAAAAACCTTCAGTCCAGTCCAGTCCTGATTTGATGCTAAAAACACTCCTCTCTCCTCTCTCTGCTTTAGAATAACTATTTCTGGCTCTTGATATTGATCTTTTGGCTCCTTCACTTATTTCTGTTGCCATGTTTCCTAATGTTACAGTCCTGCTAAGTGAGAAATGATCTGCTGCAGCCTCGAGGCAGAGTCGTAATTATAACAACAGGTAAAACTGGAGTTACTTGAACGAGATTGAATCCATCTGAGTGTCATGTGAACGCTTCAATGAAAAAGAGACAACTCAATGAAACCTGACCTTTTGTATAAAGTTGATCAATTCTACAGATTTGCTTAAATTTGATTGTTGACCTAGAAGTAGTTCAGAATCTTAAATATTTCCTTTTCATGTTCAACATCATAACTTTCTGATTATTTACAGGTTTAAATGAAAAAATGAGAGATTTTTAATGTGATCTCAGACTTTTGGACCTCATTATATGTATAATCCATTATCTTCATTTAAAACTCAACCTACTGCAACACCAATAAATCTCTTTTATGTGCAGAACCTACTTGCCAATATATTCTAAGGAAGCTCATTTCATCCACTTGGGGAAAAAAAAGAAGCTCTGTTTAAGTCATTTCTTCTGTTTTTCGGACCAATTTTTTTCCCCTGAGTACTTTTTTTTTTTTTTCTAAATTAACGCAATACGAGGTGGGAGCTTAAATATTTCCTTTTCATGTTCAACATCACAACTTTGTGTGTTTTTAATTTTTTCTGAATTCTCAAACTTTACAGGTTTACATGAAAAACAGAGATTTTCAATGTGATCTCAGACTTTTGGACCTCATTATAAATCTCATAAATCTCTTTTATGTGCAAACCTAGCTTATTTCATCCACTTGGGGAAAAAAAGAAGCTCTGTTTAAGTAATGTCTTTTTTTTTTTTCTTTCTGTTTTTCGGACCAATTCTTTTCCCCTGAGTACTTTTTTTTTCTAAATTAACGCAATACGAGGTGGGAGCTTCTCGTAGGACTTTGAAGTATCTCAGTAATTCAGAAAAAAAAATTACTAATGACTTCATGTACTCGTACTAAAGGAGAAAGTCATTTTACTCTGCCTGACATTTTCATTTATCATCATTAATCAAACCTTTTCTTGGTTTAACCTCTTTTATTATTGAGTTAAACCTGGAATGATCATTTCTCCTCAGTGACATGCATAGTAGGTGTTTAAGAAACGTTCAAACAGGTAAATAATAGAGCGATATTACTTCCTCAACAGCAACAACAAACTGACCTGGTAAATAGTTCATCATCTCCTCAAACGTCTGCTTGGCTCTGATCTGTTTGTCCTCTGCCGTTCTCTCCTCGCTGCTCTCACAGAACACAGCGTCTGAAAAGAAGAAGAAGAAAAAAACAACAATATAAAGAGAACAATATTAAACTTTAATATATCGGCTGCTTTTTAAACTTCTCCTTCCTATGACTCCGCTGTCTTTCCTTCTTTCCGTCTCTGTCATTCAATAGAGGAGAAAATAATTGCATGCACATTAAAATTTGACACATTTTGTTTCCAAGTTGGGAATCTGAACTTTTTATATTGTTTATAAACTGAAAACTTTTATTAAAAAACAGGACCTCCAAACAACTAACTTCCAGTCACTCCTGGTAAATTATTTAGAGGGTTTTGGGTGTGCTGTAGACTGTCAGCATGAAAGATGAGCGATAACTGAATACTGAACATATTTTTTCTTTCCTTTCCTTTAAAAACAACTCATATCTACACTGGCTGGTTTCCTATTGTTATTCATACTCAACGTTTCCCATTGAATTTTCAGAGACTATGTTGGTTGGACCTCAGTCTGACCCTCTAAGAGGGGGTTGGGCTCCGCTGGAAGAAAATACTGTACATCTTTAAGTCAAATGCATCGTTCTGGTGACCTCTGAGCAAAATTAAGAGGTTATATCTATTTTTAAAAAGTGTGCTCTAATCAATTTTGTGCTTTAGTAATTTAACTACATGGGAAATACATTTTACCAGTTTATAAATGTTTAAAACAGACCATCAAAAAAGACTAATGCCTAATATAATAAAAGACTACTGTTTCAGCTCTGAATCAAAGAAAACAGGTGATTATTGAAGTTAAACTAGTTTATAACTTATAGGAAAATATAAAATACTGTTTAGATGTTGGCATTTTTCAGTAAATCTCTTTTTCTACATTGTTTCAAGTTCATGTTTTGTTTTTTCAAATAACTCAACTACATATTAAACTATGGGCCACCACACTCTATATAATTAATGGGAAATGCTGCTAAGTTACTGAAGTATTTTTTACTTTCTAATCTATTCTTATATGCAGTGTTATCAGATCAGAGCCCCCCCCCCCCCCCAAATCATGCAAAAGCTGCTCAATATTTTTAATGTTTTCTAAAATGCTGCATTAAAAAGTTGAACAGATGTTTAATCCCAGAATTATAACGTAACTGTAATGGAGAATCACTTAAGAAGAAGAAGGGCGGATTTATTAGACTATAAATGAACTTTTTTCCACATGGGAAATTGTCCAGATGGTACAAAAGGTTTCCAATGTTATCAAACCCAAAACACACACAGTAACACACACACACATACACATACACACTCCTACCTCTGAACTGGGTGATGAGGGAGACCATTCGGTGCTCCTGGAGGATCTGCTCCAGTTTGGACTGCATGTATTGGTCCATGTAGGCTTCAAACGTGTTCTTGAGCAGGATTCTCCCAGCAGCCAACATGTGATGCAGCCAGTCCGGCATGCGGAAAACCACCCGACCTGTGAAATCACAACACCAGAGACCAGAGTCCGGTATGAGATATTGGATGTGCTTTTTTTTTTTATTGAGGGACAACCCAACCGTTGCATATCTTTAAAGAAGTACGAGCCAGTGTTTTTTCCTTTAGTTTGTTAAACAGAAGAAATCTCAGGACATTATTTTAGCGTAGCATCCCTTTAACGCTGTCAGACTGATGATAGACAGTTAAGAATCAAAATAACTGCAGCAGAAATTTTATTTTACACTTTCTTCGTCCTTGTTAAACCTGATCAAGTCTCCTCCTGTCCTCATTGTTAAAGTGTTACTTAATTTTATTCAACAATTTTTTACTAAACTCATAAGTGGTGACCAACTGTTCTTTAAGCTGAAAAATCTTGTTATAAAACTGCAGATAGTTTATAAATGACTTTCCAGCCTCGAGTCACATGCATGAATAACTTAAATATAGTGGATGTCTTAGATCTTGAGGAAGCAAAACTGATTATAGTGAAGCTGCTTTTTAGCTATGATGCTGTATGATGACCTTAAATGCTCCTAAACTTTAACCACTTTAAAAACTTGATTTAAAAACTCTCCAGTTTTCTTGTTTTCTGCTTTCTGAGTGATTCATTTCTCTAAACAAGATTTTGTTCTAATACAGTTGCCTCTGTGTTTGTTTCTGACTTAGTTCTGGGCTCCAACTAATGATTATTTTATTGATTGATCAATTAAGGTTTGTCAATAAAATATTGAAAAAATGTTTTTAATTTCCCAGAGCCCAAATTAAAGTCTTAAAATTGTTTGGTTTTTTTTTTGTCTAACCAATAATCCAAAACCCAATTTTTGCTTTAAAATAAATTGTTTAACCACCTGTGGATGAATTAATTGACTTTATGTTGCAGCTCTAACTTAGTTATGGTTTCATTACTTCTTCTTCTTAATAAATCTACCTGCACTGTCTTGAGCAGCTTTACACAGCAAAAGAGAAGTGACTTACTGAGGAGTGAAAGCAAGAAAAACTACTTTAAAGGATGTGTCCTTTACACAAACAATGGCTGCTGGTTTGTGGTTTGTGGTTTGATGAAAACACCCAAAAAAATGTGTAGGAGCTCTTTGTATCCATAGAGCAGCACAGAAGGTCAAAAGGTCCTTTAACATCATTCACTTACCGACATACATCATGTAGTCGTACATGCCGCTAACAGTGATCATCTCCAGGAAGTAGTTTTGGTTGTATTTCCTCTCTGAACTCTCTGAAAGGTTAGCGTTATTCTTGAACAGGTCGGTGAAGAGCTGCAGGTTTAAATAAAGTGAATTATTATTAGCATGAATATTAGAGTCACACAATACTACAGTAAATTATACATCTGAGTAGTTTAATGTGTTTTTCCTATCAGGTAGCAGCCTAGCCAACATTCATCATGTGGCAGAAAGAGCAGCTGGGTTTTGCTCTGTGCTCAGATACTCAGGTATTTGCTTCATTTTTGTGTTTCCCTACAAATTAAAAGCATTGGTTTTGAATCATTCTCCTGTCTGGTGTCCACATTTTGAATTCAAAGCACCTTTTTTTCATCTCCTATGCTATAGTCAATTTAACTATAGCATGTCTAAACTGGGATAAATATTTAAATCAAGATTGTTGTATTTATGGCTGCATCTCTCTAATAAATGGAAATATTCTGGACACATTTACTCAAATATGACAGTTTATCTATCTTTTAGGGTGTTTCCACTGCAACTTTCCCAGAGGACCAAGAACCTCCTGAGAAACTCCGGGACTAAACTGGACAATAAATTGAGACAGTGTGGGTCCAGGTTAGGTTTTACTTTCCCAAGGTAGAGTGTTGTGTTGCTTATTAGTGGAACAATGACACCGCAGCTACCGCTTCATTACTAAAAACAAGGAAGTAGTCTAGTATCGATATGAGGACGAGGACGAGGGCATTTCACATTGGTTGTTAATGTTAAAAGTAAAGTTAGTGTTTGTTATCGACCTTATGGCTGAGAGCCAGGCGAGACAATGAATCTTAGTCTTTTAGTTCCTGAGTTTAGTTTCTTCGGGGGTTCCTGGAGCCTTTCAGTCAAATGGGGCTTTTGGTAATTTTGGGATATGTAGAAAAGACAAAAATCAACATTTTGCCCTCTGGTAGGCCAAGACTCAGACCTTCAGATTCAAACTGTTTTTTTCCTGCCAGGACGAGTACACGATTTATTTCCAGTGTTCAAAAGTCACCCTGATCATATTCTGCTTTAGAGTATTAAGCACATCTTACTAGTCAGTATCAAGTGTAATGTAAATGTTATCCACATTTAAGCATAAATAATATTTATTTAAACTAATTAATTAAAGTGTACTTCATTTTTTCACAGACAGGAACATGACTGTTATGAATATTAAGTAAATCTTATCATGAAGAGAGTAGATTTTATTATACTTTTTTATATGACTGGGAATCTGCTTGGAAATTCCTCCAAGCAATTTGCACTTCAAATAAGATTAAAATCCATCCACTCATGCTGCTACACACCCTAATTCTACTTTATAATGATCAATATACGTTATTTATTCTACTCTATGATCTGATTTTATTTTATTTAATGTCACATGTTTCATTGAATGTCATATGTTTTCATGTTCGCACCACAGAGTAGCAATTTTAACTTTGTAGTGTGCAATGACAATAAAGTTAATCTATCCAACTTTCCTCCGTCCCTACTCTATCTGTGGCCAATCTCTTTCTACTGGAGATGTAAACCTTTAAAAACTGCTCACAAATGCATAGTTTTATTTTAGAAAAGCAGAAAGAAATAGTGAGTATTTACACCAGTGCCTGAATCCACATGTAGTGATCTAATGTCCAGCATCAGGCTGATGTGTGTGTGTGTGTGTGTGTGTGTGTGTGGCACAGAGTCAAAATAAACGTTTACATGCATATCTCTTCCTTCCTGAGGCTGAAGGCTGAAGGAAACTCAAATCAGATTCTTCTCTGCAGACTAACAGGAAAACACCATTCAAATTCCTTTTGATTAAGTGTTGAAGAGACAGAAGGTCTAAGGGATTAACCAACTTCCGTGGAGAAAGCAGTAAACATCCTGCTCTGACTTCAATATAGGAGAGTTTTTAGTTTAGTGTTGAGGAGAGTTTGATTTTTTTTGTACCTTCTTGTTGTTCTCAGCGGTGGGGCTGAGGATGGTCAGCTCAGGCCGGCTTGGTTTGGGTTTGGGCGACTCGCAGGAGTTGAAGAAGGACTGGATGAAAGGCTCCAGGTTCTGTCCTTTCTGGAAAACAACAATCAGCAAGACATCATCAGATTTATGTTTAATAAATCACCGCTCTGATGTTGAATCTGCCTCAGATGTGAGAACGACATTCCTGACTTGACTGAATACTGGGATTTGAGATTAAAGTCATTCCTCTGAATTATACCCAAAATGTGTTTATTTCCTGTGAGAAATCCGTTCTCCTAAACCTTATTAACCACCTATCAGACATTTTCTAACCTTAAAATCTGTGTAAAGTAAGAATAAATATGTGTTCTGAGTTTGAAATACCACAGAAAAGTGTGTTGTTAACCACCCTACCAAATTTGAATGATTAAAAAAAATCACCAAATATATGAAATTAGGCTTCAAAGTTGTGTAAAAAACCTCTGTCTCTTCTCCCAAACACTGTGGTAGTGCCCGCCAAGTCCACTGAAGCCCCGCCCCCTACCAAGTGCCACCTGTCAATCAAAGTCACCAGCTCTACCCGAAACATGGACGCTACGCCTGAGAGCTTTCTGCTGCTAACTTGGCTGCTAGCTCGGCGACTAACTCGGCTGCTAGCTCGGCGACTAACTCGGCTGCTAGCTCGGCGGCTAATTCAGCTAACTGGCTAACTGTAGACTGCAGTAGTAATTCTTGAAACACAGTTTATGAAGCCTTGCTCCACAATTCAAATCTAAATGGCTGAAATGCTTTTTTAGAAATACGTTTATGACCTATTTAATGTGTTCAGAAGAAAATGTCTGAATTCACTTTACACAGTCTTTAAAAATCTAATTATGATGGTAATATAACTGGATCAACTTATCAGCTGGCAGCTTACAAACCAGCTGCTGGGTATAATATCATTCCCATGCTTTTGGTACAAAACAACTTCAAGCACTCCCTCCCAGTCTCAGATCACCCAAACAATTCTCACACGTAATAAGAAAAAGCCTCTCTTGATGAAAAATATGCAGTTATTTTAATAATACAGACATCCTAGTGGCTCTGTGAGCTTTCTCATGTTACGGACTGAAGACTAAAAGAAAAACATCTTCCTCTAAACCTTATTAACTACCTATCAACCATTTTCCAACCTTAAAAATCTCATTATGATGGTAATATAACTGGATCAACTTCACAGCTGGCAGCTTACAAACCAGCTGCTGGGTTAAAAATCATTCCCATGCTTTGGGTGCCGTCACTGTCTCACACAATCTCAAACCTAATAAGAGAAAACTGCCCTTATATAATTATTTAAGTAGTGCAGACTTGCTAGTAGCTGCAACATGCTCATGTTTAGCAGATATAATGCTCACCATCTTAGTTCAACATGTTCGCAGGTAGAGTATTTTATAGACAAAGTATTCAAAGGTAGTAATTTTACTAAACAGATGCAAAGTTATTCAAAACAGCAGCTACAGGAGCAACCTTGTAGCCCAGTGGTTGCAGTGCATTCTATATACCCGAAATGTCCCTGGCTCGAGTTCGGCAAGGGCCCTTTAATGCATGTCAAACCCATTTCTGACTCCACTTATTTTCCTGTCAGCCTCGCTGCCACCAACTGTCCAATAAAGGCAAAAAAGCCCAAAATATAATGTATAAAAAAAGCAGAAACAGAAAAGAAGTCTGCCACAATTTTTATAAAACATTCTTATATGAATAAAAACTGTGGCTTTGGAGTAAGTGCAGGATTTTTATATTTTTCCTATAAAGCAAAGTATTGGACCTAGATCATCAACATTAATTTAATTAATCCTGAAAGAGCAGCAGCAGATGAAGATATTTAACTGAATATGTGAAAGCTTTAAACTCCTGGTGGCACTGTAGGAAAAGTCAGAGGTTAACTAATGTGATTAGGATTCTTCCTCAGGGAACCATGAACATGTTTACTAACTTTTAGGCAACCCATCGAATACTTATTGAGATATTTCAGTTTGGTACAATGTGGTAGACCAACCTCACCATCCCTGGAGTCAACCCTGCTAAAAATCTATTTTTATTCCTGGTAAGCAGTCCTGGGAATCCTGAGAAGGACTTATGTTAGTGAAAAGAAGTCATCTTTTCTTTTCTTTTCTTTTTTATTGCCGTGAGTGTTTGTTTAAAGCTTTCAAAAGGTTTCCCTCACCCACGCAGGGAGCTCAGAGCTCAGAGAGTGAACAATGCCTCTGACTGCTCTGACTGAATGGAAGTTTCCACCCTCACCCTAACCTCATAACCTGCACATTGTATTACACTTTATAAAAACAACTTCTTCATTCCAAAACAAGCTAATGTTTTCCTTTCTACAATCAGAAGGGAGATTAAAAAGTGCACTAATCACTACATGCACTTTCACTCATAAATCACATAAACTTCATTTATGCAGCATGAGATAAACTCTGATGAATGTTTTAATCACTGAAAGACTTTCTATGCATGTTTGACCCCCAAAAAAGTAGTTTAAAAGTACAGACACTGTCTAATTTCCATCATGGATAGTAATGCACTGCTTTTAAGTGTAGTGAGTTTTATTGGCTATGACCATAGACTGTATAAAAGATATGGACGTAACATCCGTGACGTCATCCATTGGTTTGTGGACTGCTGCTCGGAAGCCAATAGTTTCGAATCTAGGCAGCGCCATGTTGAAAATTTCAGGTGCATGCTGGGAAAAATAAAAACACGGATTCTACTTATATGGGCATGAGGCGGGGCCATGGGCGGAGCGGGGAGGTTGCTATGGTTGCGAGGGCTGGATCTCAAGGACATTGGTCAATCAACCTGTCAATCACGACGTAGCCACGCCCTAATGCATACCCTGCTTTATCATCAAATATAAAATCAGGGAGGCCAAAATGTCCCAAATGAACATCATACTGCATTGAAGAAGGCTTTAAACTAGCGATTGAGACCATAAACACATTTTGAAAACGTTTACTGAGGTTAGAAATCAAGTGAGAAGTTGGTGAATTCTCCATTGACTTGTATAGAGACGGAAGTCCTTTTGACACCAAAACGGTCGCCCCCTGGTGGCCTTCTGATAGAATGCAGTTCTAAGTTACTTCCGCGTTGGCCTCATTTCAGAGGACCAGAACTCCCTGCCTGGCTATGACTGATATTAATTGATAACATACAAGTTCCACAGAAATGACAATCCACACTTGAGGTCATGACAACAAATGAGCCAAAACAAGAAAACCTCCATCTGCTCGGACAATCTGCTCGGGGGGTGAACGTGGAAATAAGTGGGGAGAAAAAAAAAGCATTTTAAAAATACCGGCCTTGTGAGTCATCATTAGAGCAGAAAGTTAACTCACCTCTTTAATCAGCTTCCCCGGCACAGACTTGAAAATCTTCCCTGTAAAAGAAAAGAGGCAGTTTATACTTTTTATCTTCATTTGGACCCCCGTCAGTTTCCATAAAGTAAGTGGTTGCTATAGTGATCGCCTGCACAACATGAGCAAGGATCAAACAAACAAGCAGTTAAAAATGAAAATTAAGCCATAATAAAAACAAGAAGAAGCAAAGCAAGCCAAATATAAAGATTAAAGTGAAATAAAAGGTGAGCAATGTCAAAATAAAAAAAGGGACAAAAGATCAAAAACCAGATTTTGTTTTGGTGATTTTTTTGGGAAGAACATCAACTTTTTGTGTGTTTTACATTTATGAGGAGCAGATTTCAGGCAGCAGATGCTCTCTAGAGAACAGTTTGTCATCACACAGTTTGTTCAGTCACATGGGACGACCAGCGCTGACTAGACGAGTATAATAAAGAAACCAAAAGTGAAAGAAGCTTGGTGTTGTTTTTGTTGTTACTCCAAATGACTCTTAGAGAGGGGGGCGAGGAAAAGCTCACTGCTCATTCACCAACAGAACATCAGTGTAGTTAATATTCACACTCCAGCTTCTATCTGGATTACTGTGATGATGATGATGATGATGATGATATGAGTGTGAACATACCAAGGTTAACGTCAGGCAGCATCCTGTCCAGGAACTGAGACTCCATGCTGTAAGGAGACAGGAAGTCTGCAAGCAGCTGACTGTTACTGAGCTCTGGATGCTGCATGAGTCTCTGCACACAAACACACACCAGGAGATTAATACATGCATAGTTTCTTCTCTGCATTGCTTTTATTGATTGTGTTCTTATTTATTCTGTATGGTTTTATTGTTTAATGTAAAGCATCTTTGAGTAATGTTAAAAGCGCTCTACTAATAAAATGTATTATTATTGTTATCAGATATTTGACAGCTGATCGTCTCCCAACAGAAACTTCAATTTCTAAGTTTTTATAGTGATAATAAAAAGTCTAAAAATATAAAGAGCCTGTACATCTTGTGCCTAACATACACAGATTATATAAACTTTACACAAATCATGACACAACTCCTATTTGTGACTAAAACCTTCACAATAAACCTTGACAACAAACCTTTCTTTGTCTTATTTAATTGTAAAATGTTCACAGTTAAAGTAATCCTCCCTTCAACTCATCCTTTTTACTCATGATTTTTTATTTTTTTACTTTTTTTATCCTCATAATTATGTCTGAGTTTAAATTCTCATGTCTCTGTGAAGCACTTTGGTCAACTTTTGTTGGTTTTAAATATTGTACATGTACTCTATAAATAACTAAAGCTAAGTACTTACATATAACTTGTTTTACTGACCTTTAATGCCAATGTAGAAAAACATATAATCATTCAGTTCATGAGAGATACTTTGTTTGTTTCATTCAACACATTAAAATCTCACATCTTTAATCTTAAAAAAAAAATCACTCTACAAGGACAAAAAAACAACAGAAACACACAATATTGGATTGAAACATCTGACCTGATTACATTTTGTGGCTTGAAGTAAGTATGCAGACATTACTATGTGTGTGTATAATTACTCTCCTTTACCACAGATTCACGTTTTACTATCCAGCAAGAATACCTGTAAATATTCCTCAAATTCTTCCCTTTTTGAGGCGAGGAACTCATAATTCTTTGGTCCAATTATTCTTTTGGAGGGAAGTTGTGCATCAGCAAATGAGCCTGGAAAAAATATGAATTAAAAAATGAATATGTATTTCAAAATCGAGGTAAAGCATGGAAATGATAAGAGAAAGAACACAAACAATATAATTTAATTTAATTAGGTAAAAGCACAATATTACCATGAAACTCAGTTAGTTTGGATTCCAGTACGTAGAACTCCATATATCTCCTGAAAACCGACCACCTCTCAGTTTCATGACCAACGGCTAAATAAGAAGAGCAAAAAAAAAAGAAAATCATAACATTCAACGTAACGTTCAAGTATAAATCGGAAGAACAAACATCAGACTTCCTGTCAAGCTGCTGCACAGTAATTGAACCTACAAGATAAACATCTGCAGCTTCTCAATGAAGGAGCACAGCAGGAGATTCATTTACCTTCTTTCCTGTCGTTGCGTTCCACGTCGATGCAGAAGACCGGGACCTTCTCTCTCTTGACCTCGTCGTCGTAGATGTCGATGAAAGGGATGGTGATGCCCCAAGCCGACAGGTTCCTCTGGGTGCCCGGTGTGCTGGCGGGCTCGGCGGGGGAGTCGTCCTCCATCACGACGGTCGCCTCCTCCACCTGCAGGGACGGAAACAACCAAATGTGATGCTGAACAAGGGATAATGTGAAATTTCTTTTTTTTTTTTAAAGATTTTTTTCTGCATAGATGCCTTTATTAAGCAGTAGACAGACAGGAAACATGGGAGGGAGAGGGGGTGTGACATGCAGCAAAGGACCTCCGGCCGGGATTTGAACCGCATATGTTGCATGCGCTCTGACCACTCAACCACCTGCACGCCCATAATGTGAAATTTCTAACTCAGGAGAAACTTTAAAAAGTTATATATTCAAAGCAAATCTGCTATGTTTTTTTTTTTTTAATTAAGCATATGTTATTCAATGAGAGAGTCTACAGCCATGAGTTTGATGCTTTTATTATATATTTGGCTACTTTCCACTATATTTTCTAATGTATGTATTTTGTAAAATTTAGAAAATAAGACCATGTTAATTTCATTGTTTTATGTTCAAAAGAAACTTCACCAAGCAAAAAAAACTGTGTAAGATTTTAAATGGCTAAAAGAAACATATAGATACCACTTTATTCAGTTATTTAACACATTATTGTATTATTTTAAATGTATTTTTATTGTAAAACAAGGTGACTCAACATATAAAATAATGTTGTCTTGATCTGTAGGACTAAATGTTTAAGAGACACACACACGATGATGAAGACCCACTCACCAAATCTTCATCGAGCTCGTTCATGGCGCTGGGTGGCAGCATGGCGCCCTCCATGGTCGTGCTCCTGAACACACCTTTGATTTTGCTCCCAATTCTGCTGATCCCGAACGTCTCGCCTCGTTTCGATGCGTTTCTGGAGTGAGCAAAAATAAATAAATACAGCAGTACATAAAGATGTCGGAGTTTCTAGTTGTGTGTTTAACAATCTGTAGTTCACTGCTTCTCTCTCTTCTTAGTCTTAAATCAGGTGTCAAACTCATTTTCATTTTCCACATAGACCAATTTCATCTCATGTGGACCAGATTATTAAAAAGATGGAGGGAAAGAAGGAAGGAAAGAATGAAATAAGAAGGGAAGGAAGGAAAGGAAGGCAAAAGGAAGGAGGGAAGAAACGTAGGAAGGACAGATGGAAGGAAAGAAGGAAGGAAAGAAGGAAGGAAGAAAGGAAGGAAGGGAGGAAGGACAGAAGGAAGAAAGGAAGGAGGACAGAAGGAAGGAAGAACAGAAGGAAGAAAGGGAGGAAGGACAGATGGAAGGAAGGACAGAAGGAAGGAAGAGAGGAAGGACAGATGGAAGAAAGGAAGGAGGACAGAAGGAAGGAAGGACAGAAGGAAGAAAGGGAGGAAGGACAGAAGGAAGGAAGGAAGGAGGACAGAAAGAAGGAAGGACAGAAGGAAGAAAGGGAGGAAGGACAGATGGCAGGAAGGACAGAAGGAAGAAAGGGAGGAAGGACAGATGGAAGAAAGGAAGGAGGACAGAAAGAAGGAAGGACAGAAGGAAGAAAGGGAGGAAGGACAGATGGTAGGTAGAAATGACCGATGAAATGAAGGAAGGAATGAAGAAAGGATAAAAGGAAGGTAGGAAGGACAGATGGAAGGAAGGAACAGAACACAGGAAGGAAAGTGGGCCAGATTGCACCCCTTGGCGGGCCGGTTCTGGCCCACGGGCCGCATGTTTGACACCCCTGTCTTAAATGCTCTGAAATAATCCTCTCTACTTGATTTATGTCTTTTTTACTGGGATATCATGAACTCGTTGGGCGTTAACAAGACTCTTTCTTACCCTAAAGAGAAGCAGCATATTCATCTATCAGGTTTTTGCTATGTTACAACAAACAAGTGATTTTTTTCATCTCTGTGAAACTTATCAGTGGTTCAGCAGACGTGCAGTAAAAACAGAGATGATTGTTTTCATCAAGCAGCCACAGCAGCATGTAACTCCTGAACACTAATATTCAATGTTTAACAAAGTGATTTGACTTTAAAACATCGGAAAAACAACCTTTACAGAACAATTACGCCACTGGCAACGTGCCTGAGTGAGCTGACTAACGGGTTTTGTTGTTTTTTCTTCTCGATCCTCAAACACAGCAAAGAAACTTAAGACTGTTTTAAAAAGGACAGAAGTCAGACTTTACTTTGGCTGAGAGGGCGATTGTTGAGTTTGAAGGATTCAATGATTACTTTACTACATGCTGAGATATCTAAAACCTCTAAAACCTTCTCAAAGACACTTTTTGGACTAAAAAGCCAGATCTGTAATTAGAGGTGGGAGATATGGCAAAAATATATCCCGATTCTTTTTCATGTTGGTTTACTACTTTACAAGTTTACTGACCAGCTACCAAACATCATGTAGGCCTACCGCTGAAAGACTTTAAATGGACATTAAAACACAAACAACTCCATAAATACACAAGAGCAGGTGTGCAAAGCTGCATTAAAAAGTAGTGACAGTCTATTTGGACTTGTTTAAAATGGATATTTGCAGTGAAACAGTAAAAACCAAACAGCTGAAAAGCAAACAGTTCATGTTGTGTAGAAGCACACAAGAGCTGACGTAACGCTGGCTAGCACCAAGACAGAAGTTAGTGCTGCCAGTTAGCCGTTAGCAGACGAGCTAACAGCTAGCTAAACGGTTGACCAGCTGTCAGATCAACATGAAGTGCAGAAAGTGAGCATCCAAGCAGGATATAAAACCAGCTGGAGATGAGGTACGAGGCTCGGCGCTGTTATCCATTAGCCTGTTATCATCATATCGCACACTCCCTGTTTGATAGATCATGGAGACATTTTAATCGTTCATGATCTAATTATCATCATATTGCACACTCCCTATTTGTAATACTTCATTTCTGTCTTCACTGAAGCAAAGAAAACTTTTGAAGGGTTGCACAGGTTGTTAAAAGATAAAGCCTTATAAATATACCCTATAAATTACCTTAACCCTCCTGTTGTCCTCGAGTCAAGGAAGGAAGGGAGGAAGAAGGAAGGAAAGGAGGAAGGAATGAAGGAAGAAAAGAAGGAAGAAGGAAGGAAAGGAGGGAGGAATGAAGGAATGGAGGGGGGGAAGGAAGGAAGGAAGGAAGGAAGGAAGAAAAGGAGGAAGAAGGAAGGAAAGGAGGGAGGAAGGAAGGAATGGAGGGGGGAAGGAAGGAAGGAAGGAAGGAAGGAAGGAAGGAAAGGAGGAAGGTCTGTCTGTCCTTCCTTCCTTTCCTTCCTCCCTCCTTCCTTCTTTCTTTACTTCCTTACTTCCTTCCTTCTCTCTTTCTTTCCTCTCCCCTACCTTCCTTCTTTCCTCTGTCCTTCTTTCCTTCCTTCCTCCCTTCCGTTCTCCCTCCCTCCTACCTACCTACCTTCCTTCCTCTTTTCCTTTCTCCCTCCCTCCCTTCTTCCTCCCTTCCTTCCTTGACTCAAGGACAACAGGAGGGTTAAAGGATCTGCGTTAAAAGGCTCCAATCACAGCCAAAAAATCTTTCATTGCTGTAAAACTTCTCCTATTTAATCAGAATCAGAGTGCAAGCATCAGCATGAACTGCAAACAGAGTGAGCGGCACTGCATCTCGTGAGCTTTTCTTTCTCAAGCAGCGTGTGTTTGATTCATAGTGAGACGTGATGTATCTGCATGCATCACACTGGATATCTTGCAGGCAGCAGATTGTGCAGACAGGAAACATGCTGAAGACCTACTTACCTGCCGTCTTCCAAACTGAAGCTATTTCTGCAATAAGATGCACAAGCAGCTAATGATGAGCAAACTTTAGCTCGTACAACTACTTGGTTTGCACAAGAGTAAGTTAATTAAACTAAATATTATGGATAAAATCAAAGTAATTATTGTGAAATGAGTCTCACTGTTAAACACTCACATCTTGTTCATCAATGCTATCAGTAAAAATGTGTATTTATTTTCTTTTCAGGAGTTTTCAGCATCATTGTCACATTTTTTCCCCTTTTTCTTGATTTTTTTTATAACTGTATGAAAACTACATTAAGAGCAAATAAAAACATATAGAAGTAAAATGATAGTATATGAAAATCCACATCACACACACACACACACCTGTTGATCCTGCTGTTCCTTGCTGGAGACTCGGCTCCCCTCAGCAGGTGTCTGAAGTACTGAAAACACAAACAGGAGAAACTGTCAGTGCACAAATTATAATTTAATCTACAACTCTGAGTCTGACGCTGATGTTTAATAAATATATATTTGTTTCTCTCCGCTTTGACACACTGTTGATATTTAGCCAGACAGTATCTCAGATCTCAGATGCTGGTTACTAGTCAATCACTAAGAAGGACAGAACAAAGGCGAAACAGTGCTTGGACATTTTATTAATATAATATAAACAACCACTTTCATCTATTTCATCATTTATTAGGGAATCTTGCAGCCTATAAGCATAAACATATAGGATTTTAATTTGAGTCACACAATTGATAGGGCTGGGCAATAAATCGATATTATATGGATATCATGATATGTTATAGATATCGTCTTAGATTTTGAATATTGTAATATGGTGATATGGAATACAGTAAGTGTCTTATAAGTGTATTTTCCTGCTTTTCTTCCTTCCATCTGTCCTTCCTTCCTTCTGTCTGTCCATCTTTCACTATCTCTCTTTCCTTCCTTCCCTTCTTATTTCCTTCCTTCCCTTCTTATTTCCCTTTCTTCCCTCTTTTCTTCCATCTCTTTAATGATCCGGCTCACATGAGATCAAATTGGTCTGTATGTGGCCCTTGAATGAAAATGAGTTTGACACCCCTGGTTTCTGAGCTTAACAGACTGTACTGTTATCTGTCTTTATCCACTTAGTCATTATATCCACATTACTCATGATTATTTATTAAAAATGTCATTCATATATATTTATGCTTTATCTTTGCACTAAATGTTACCTTATTGATTTATATTGTTTGATGTACTGTTGTTGTGTTATATGTGCCTTGTAAGGTGTCCATGAGTGCTTTGAATGGCGCCTTTAAATAAAATACATTATTATTATTATTATTATTATTATTATTGTTGTTATTATTATTATTATTATTATTATTATTATTATTAGGGCCCGAGCGTTGACCAACATGGGGGGGTGAGGGCCCATTCATCGCTGCTTGCAGCTTTATTTATTATTATTATTACTGTGTAAATATTTTGCTGTAGGTTGGTGTGCAGTCATGAGTCAGCAGGGTGAAGAGCAGGGGACTGAGCACACAGCCTTGGGGGGTCCCTGCGCTGAGTGTGATGCTGCTCGAGGTGTTGTTGCCGACTCCTCGTACTGCCTGTGGCCTCTCACTGAGGAAGTCCAGCAGCCAGTTGCAAAGGGAGGTGTTGAGCCCCAGCTGGTCCAGTTTACAGATCAGATGTTGTGGGATTATGGTGTTGAGCTTAACAGACTGTACTGTTATCTGCCTTTATCCACTTAGTCATTATATCCACATTACTCATGATTATTTATTAAGAATATCATTGTGTAAATATTTTGTCAGTCATCCCCACAATGTCAAAATATCAATATCGAGATGTTTGATCAAAAATATTATGATTGTGATATTTGATTCTGCCCATATCGCCCAGACTGAACATTAGCATCTTCTGAATGGGCTACTTTCCAGATGTTGGAAAAGAAATCTTCACAAAACATCAAAAATTCTGTGTAAAGCTCCTTTTTATAACATCAGCAACATTGACTGTGAACTACCCAGCTCTATTTGTCCAGACAGTATCTCTGACACTGGTTTATCTTTCTTCCTATTTTCACTCTGACTCCTCTGCTACTCTACTAGCTGCGTGAGTAGCGGTGTTAAACCAGTGTTGAGCTTGGAGCAGCTCTTGTTTGCCCAGGCTATTAATGGTACTAGATCTGAGGACTGCTTGGCACTAAAAGGGCATCATTTCCTGGCAGTTTCCTTAGAAGTTTATATGTGGAGGAGGGGAGTTAGGTGGAAAACAAAATGGGACCTAAAATCAGATAAGCTGCCATTGTTTATGTGACATTAGAGAACATTTGCTCACGCAGTACTTTCACTTCTACTCTCAGCCGTTAGTAAAATCAGATATTTAAAAATAGAAATATTAAATGATCTGTTTATGTATGAATAACTCTGCCTTACTTCATCGCTGTGACAAAACATGGGGGTGAAGACTCTCTCCAGCAGAGACAGGACGTGTTCATACGCCTCAAACAGGCAGCGCGTCGTCTGCAGCTTCACCACTCCAGTGTACGGCCCTTTAGCAACTGAGAGGGAAGACCAGGAAAGGGAAGTTAGACTGGTATCTGTGTTCATTTGGGACGTTTTTTTTTTTGTTTAGAAGGTTCTTTAGAAATCAGGAAATCACCAAACAAGCTTCAACAAATATCAACACGCTATAAATAGTTGGAAAAAAGAAACCTAAACATCTGGATGAACTGACTCATGAACTTTTCTCCTATGTTTTAACTCAGTTTGAACCTCTGACCATGGCTGTGGTTCAACTAATAGTCAATTAATCTGGACTATTTTTGGATAGTTTAATTATTGTTTTGGTCTAT